>NC_056741.1:501067089-501402089 GCF_019279795.1 Protopterus annectens
TGTCAAGGTTTAAGTCTCCCGCCCTTGTGGTTCTGAGGGATCTAGATTTTTGAGGTGAAGCATATTCATCAAATCTGGGTTTGACATGGCCTTGTATGTCAGGCACAGGTCACCTCTGAGCAAGCGGTATGCGACTGAATAGAGCTGGAGTTCTTTCAGTCGGGCAGCATAAGACATATTTTTGAGACCATTTATCCTTTTGGTGAGGAACTTTTGGGGCCTTTCCAGCTGCTGCAGGTGTCGGGTCAGATACATTCCGAATGGGGCATTGTACTCAATCATAGGTCTAATGAGTGATGAGTACAGGGGGATGATGACCTCCCTTGATCTAGATGTGAATCCTTTCATGATCAGGTGGGCAATTTAGAAGGTCTTCCTAACTACTTTAGCAACGTGAGTGTCAAACGAAAGGTTACTGTCAACCTGGGTCCCCAGATCCCTGATAACTTTTTCTGTGCTCAGTGGATTACCACCTATATGGTAGCTAGGGGTAACCTTGTTTTTCCCGAAGGGTATGACTATGCATTTCTTGGCGTTTAACTTTAGGCCATGGCTCTGGCACCAGTTATCCGTTTCTGTGAGGCCCTTCTGAAGGATATCTGTGTCTGATGTGTTTTCGACTATGGCGCCCAGTTTGCAGTCATCTGCAAACTTTGTCAGCCATAACCCTCCTGTGTTTGCTTGTACTTCAGAAAAGTAGATGCCGAACAAGAGTGGACCCAGGACTGAGCCTTGTGGGACACCACTTGTGACCGGCTTTGAGTCTGACATGGCGCCAGCAACTCTGACCCTGTGGGTTCTGTCACTTAGCCAGTTTGCAACCCATCTTGTGATGTATGGGTTTACATTCAAGCTGATGAGTTTTTCGATGATACCTGAGTGGGGTATTGTGTCGAAGGCCTTTGCCAGGTTGAGGTAGGCTGTATGGACTGCCTTACCCTCATCAATGGCCTTGGTGACTGTTTCGAAAAAGTCAACCAAGTTTAAAAGGCATGATCTGCCTTTGACAAAGCCAAACTGGGTTGGATCCAAAGTCTGCAAGTTCCCTATGTCTTTATTTATGAGTTCCATTATGATCCTTTCCATGGCTTTGCAGATAAGGCTTGTCAAGCTAATGGGACGGTAATTTCCAGGGTCGGTGGAGGCACTGCCCTTGTGAAGTGGGACCACAGTCGCCGTGTGCCACTCCTTGGGTACGTATCCTGAGGTGAGGCTAAGATTAAACAGCTGTCCTAACTGCGGGTTTAATTCCTCATTGAGTTTGTGGAGTACACAGCCGGGGACACCATCTGGTCCCATGGATGCTGTGTTTTTTGCCTTGGAGAGAACAGTTCTCACCTGGGCGTTAGAGATGTTTTGGGGGCTACAATCCTCTGGTATAGATATCTCTCCTTTTGGGGGGGAGAAGTTAGCACTGAACCTGTCAGCCAGTATGTTGGCAATGTGTGTGGGCTCAGTAATCTTCACATCATTTTGAACTAATTCTGAGCATATCTGGGAGTTTCCTCCTAGGTTTCTAACATAGCTAAAGAAGGCCTTATGATTGTCTTTTGAGTCCTTGGCGATTTTTCTCTCAAAATTTGCCTTGGATGATTTTATGAGGGCTCTTCGTTTTTTACTTATAATGATCAAGGGTGTCTTACCTTTCAAGGATTTTGCTCTATCTTGTAGTAGCTTCCTCCTTTTGTTGTAGAGCTTGTTTATGGCTGGGGTCCACCAGACTGGACGCTTGCCTTTGGTACAAAGAGTCTTAGTTTTGTTTGGGATTGCCTGATCCATGCAGTCCTGTAGGTGCTGGTAGAAGGCATTTGTAAGTGATTCAGCGGTTTGAGTAATGTTTACCACCGGCTCATGGGCCTTAAAGGAGACCACACTAGTTTTTAGAAGTGTAAAGTCAGCTTTTGAGAAGATTTTCACTGTGGTCTTTTTTATTTCAGGTGGGGGCGGGATGAGGACCTCCACCGAGATTAGTTTATGATCTGATCTCACCAGTGAGGGGTATACTTCTGGTGTTGAACATTGTGGTCCCATGTTCGTGATGATGAGATCAAGTATGTTTTCTCCTCTTGTGGGGATGGTGACAAGTTGTTCCATGGCATTTGAGTTTATGAACTCCAGGAACCTTTGGGCTAGAGTGTTTGAGCTTGAGTAGTGTTCCCAGTCTATATTAGGGTAGTTGAAGTCACCTAGTATGATGGTGTTTGGAGATACATTTATCCCCTCCAGTGTTTTCAGGAAGGCCATGTGAGGTTCCTGAGTTTGAGAGGGTGGCCTGTAACATACTACAAATTGCAGAGCAGTTTTGCCTATGGTTAGTTGCACCTGGATGGTCTCCAATGCATCGTGCGTTGCCACCAACCTTGAGGTGTGGGTGTCCTTTATGAATATGGACACCCCCCCTCCTTTCTTGGTGTTGTCCGGATTTTGGGGCCGGAATGCATGATATGAGGTAAAACCTGATAGTGCTGGGGTGCTCTCAGGAGCCTTGAACCAGGTTTCTGTCACAGCACAGACATCAAAGTTCTCCATACTGAGAAGGGCCTCGAGTGCGTGCATCTTGAGATTGAGACTTCTGGCATTGAGCAGCATTACCCTTAGTTTTTTCCTTTTTGTGTTCTAGGGTGGTAGGTTTAGAATTTGAGCCTTGCCTAAAAGGCACTATGGGGTGGCAAGAGCCTTTGCCAATATCCGGAATCCCAGGGGTGACAGGTGCAAGCCGTCCCTTGCGAAGCAGCGTGGCTTGTCCAGCATGTCATCCCAGGCAGACAGACATTGGATCCCCTTTGAATGACACCAGAATTTAAGCCAATTATTAAAGCTGATCATCTTATCACTGTATTGTGGCATCATTCTAGGTGAAGGTAGGATACTGCTCAAGGTCAGGGTCATACCTGCCTGGGCTACATAATCAGAGAGCTCCTCAATGTCTCTTTTCATGTAGTCCAAGGAGGTACGTCTCAGGTCGTTGACACCAGCGTGGACAATGACTGAGTCGTACTTGTACCTGCTGTTGAGAGACCCGAGTGCTTGCGTTATGTGGCGGATTCTAGCGCCCGACAGGCAGCTTACTGTGACCTTCTCCTTACTCAGTCTGGTGAGCGGGACGTCACTGTGTCTGACTATGGAGTCACCAATGACGAGTGTGTCTGGCATTGTGTTTGGCCTTAAGGGCCATTTTTATGTACTTTGAAGATGAATACTTTAAACAATGGGCTGAAGTGGTAATGGGAGCTGCATGTGCTCCTTTATATGCCATTGTAGTTTTATGGTACAATGAATGGAATTATGTGTTTAAGTCAGAGTTTATATAATAGATTTTCACATTTCAATGATTTTTGGATGATAGTTTTATAATTTGGAAGGGTAACTTATTTCAATTAAATGATTTTATAAAATGTTTAAGCAAGCAGGGCTAGCCATCTGGTGGTGTAAACCATGGCTTGAGATGATTGTCACTGTAGAAGTGAGACCCCAACCCCATGTGCAAAATGGGAAAAAGGGGTTGAGGATGGATGGATGGATTTAACAATACAGGAGAATGCTTAAATTTTACTTTTGAATATTCTAGGAAAGTATGAATTAATAGATGTTTTAATTATAAAAGATTTTATAAATCAAAAAATAATTCTAGGTTATATAAGAAACCAACATATTCAAACTACTTTTTTGCATTTTTCTATTTATCATCCCTAATGTCAAAGAAAGGGTGGTTAAAGGACAGATCGTTCACATAACAAGAATTGCATTTGAAGAAGATGAGTTTGTTAAAGAAATTGAGGTATTAATTAAGATGTTTATTAAGACAGGTCAACCTGAAAAAAATATTACTTGAAATTAAAGAAGTGTACAGAAGCAGAACTGAAATATTTCCATCTTTACTTGGGAAGGGGATGAATTGTGTTAAAAAATTGCCAAAAAGAGAATTAAATAAAAACTATGAACAGATCATGGAATTAAAATTTGGCAAAAAGAGAGTAACATAATTAAACAGCTAATGAAAAATAACTGGATAGTTATTGATTATGATAATATTACAAATAGGGTGCTAGGTAGTCAACCACAGTTTGCTGTAAAAAGACACCTTAATATCAGGGAGAAGATGGAAATGGGGTGTAATAAACAGGATTAACATAAAATTATTTGGATGGGTAATGGAATAAAGAAATGTGAGCTTTGTTTCCAATGCAATTTTATATATATATATATATATATATATATATATATATATATATATATATATATATATATATAATATATATGTGTGTGTGTGTGTGTGTGTGTGTGTGTGTGTGTGTGTGTGTGTGTGTGTGTGTGACAAAAGGTGATGTTAAGGTGCTGCAATTATAAATTTAAATTAAATTATGCTTGCGATTGTAACTCCGCAAGTGTGGTCTATTTAACATTTTGTGATTATTGCCATGGGTATTATGTGGGTAAAACTGAATGTGTTTAAAGGAAAAGAATATATGAACATTACTATGATATTAGCATTTCAAATGCTAATAACACACTATAAAACACAAACTGAACTGCACACAAAATAAGAGATTGCATTTTTATATTGTAGAACAAATTCCATTTAATCCATAGTGAGGGGGGGGGGCACTTGTGAACATAATTTGGAATACAGAGAACTTTTGTGGAAGATCAGATCAAATGCCAGTGAATATCTTGGTCTTAATTATGTTGTTTCTTTAAGCAGCCTATTGAAGGTATGTGCAGCTAAACTATAAAAGCAATATTTATATGTCCATGGTTTTAATTATCTCATGTGGATTTTATTGCTTCACTGTATATGGTTTTATGATACATACTCACTCATAATTTTTATTTATATTTTTGTATTTAAATTAAGGTAAAAAATATTAGGCTTGAATTGATTATAAAGAACGTGTCACGTGTTTCAGAATGACATTATAAATAGCATATTGCTGTAATTAATGGAAGTTCTGATGATGGTTGTTGTAAGGATGCAAGCATTCAACTTCCATTTTTTTTTACTTTATTAAAAAGATTATATTTCAGTTTGGTTCTGGTCCACTCCTTTTGTAATAGACTTGGTACAACCTCGATTTGTGTGTGATTTTTTTTTTCAAGGGTTTCTCCCTTTGTTTTGTGTTTGAAATAAATACATACCTATATACATAAATACACACATACATGCATACATATATACATTCTGCTCATTATAACATTATAATAAGAAATATGCATTGGTTCTTGATATTCTTTTATGTATGGTATGTATGGGCGTGTCCATGTTCTGTCCATATAGTTTTTTCCTCAGATCCCCTAGAACCCTATCATATCCTACAGATATGTGTGTGTGTGTGTGTGTGTGTGTGTGTGTGTGTGTGTGTGTGTGTGTGTGTGTGTGTGTGTGTGTGTGTGTGTACATGCATGCAGATTCAATTGATTGTTTCTGTCTTAATAACTATTGCTTTTCAGGATAAACTGTAGCTTCCCCATAGCCTTCAGTTGGATAAAGTATGCATCATGAAATGATTGACTGTAGTTTACAGAAATATATCCCTGGATTCAACAAGCTCTGCACAGAGTGCTGAAATAGCGCAAGAGCTGCTGCATGCAATATGGCAGATGAGCATTCCAGGAATGAGCTCCCGGGATGTGCACAAGCGCTCCTACACTATTCCTGCACGGACACCACTGGTAAGTGCTAATTACCTAATTTGCTGTTGAAAAACATGCAAATGAGGTGAATTAGCAATCCAGGAAGCAGGCAGGCATCTGTGCAGCAATAGTGTAACCTGCCCATACATACACACAGTGCACAGGTGGAAGTACCCTAAACAGAGTACATAAAATGTTATAACTGTCAACAACTCCACACAACTTTGGAATTGTACAGACAGGTTAGCAGCACATCAGTTGTCTGAGTAGTATGAAATACTGATGTAGTCTGGCCAATCACTGGCAAACCTCAAAAAGCACAGTTATGTAGTAATGAGAGACTGCGTATGTCCCCGCACAAGGCAGCATAAGGGGCCATCCCATGTTTATCTGTGAGTAAACTGCAAGTAGCTTCCATATCACACATGCACTCAGCTCACCCCACCATCAGCCACAGGTTTATCACAGGTCATATCCTTGATGGTGGGAATGAGTAGAGTATGACCCCACCTCTGTATGGAAATACCCACAGAATGCAGCATGCTGAAGAGGTATCCCATGCAGGTGTCTCCCTAGCTGTAAGCAGCACACTGCCTGCATTCAGACCAATGATTTAATATGGATAAAAGCTATTGCCATTAACATCTCGCACACTTACACTGTCACCCCAGGGGAATCCACTGGCTCACAGCCTGGGAATGTAGGAGTAACAGAATGCACTGGCCTGTTACAGATGGCCTGCATCACTACCAAATTGCCTACAGACCTCTGTCAAAGGTCTGTGCCTCACCCATCATGCCAATGTATGGTATCTCATCCCAACTAACAACATAACACAGTCAACAGAACACAAATGTAAGGCTATGTTGGCAAATCCCAGTAGCATGCCCACCATGTCCTTCTGCATGAACTGTGGACCAACCCCTAAATACTGCTGGGATGAAGGGATAACTATAGGGATACTTCTCAGATATCGCTCGCATAATGTTAGGAAGAGGATAGAATAACAGAGTGGGTGGGTGTAGAAGCATGGACGTCATGGGGTGTGTGAAGTTTGAAACTCTGAAGTGTGCCCATACTAGGCCTGCCTGCAAACCCAGTAATGGATGGCTGCAAACCTGCTTGTAAACCACAATGTGAAGGAGAACTGACCAGATATATGGCCCCTGCCTCCGGGTAACCTGGGTGACTCTGTACAGATGAGCGGTATGGCCACAGCAGGATATGGCCATTCTGTTATGTCGATATATGTACAAGAAGGGGATCTTCAGCCACCATAGTACCAAGGTGCTGAACCATTTACACAGACCCATCAGCAAGTGTCTGCAGCTACCCCTCCAGAATGGCATGAGTGTGCAAGAATATGTAGGCTGCAGACCACAATACAGGACACAGCTTCATTCATTTTGTATTTCCCAGGAAATAACTGTGAGCAAATAAGTCTACCAGTCAGTAGTTGATGACATAATACATCACAGTGTAAAACAGTACATATGTCTGAATATCTCTGCTAACACCAACCATGTAACACAAAGCAGCACAGACAGCAACAGTTACAGTATCCCACTATCTGTCACCCATTGCGACTTCATATTGTCAACCTATCTACAGATATCCTGCACAAACAGGTCACTAGCTGTAGGTGTAAAACACCAAACCCTTTTCTGGAGTGCAGCCTACCTGGAATGGATTCACACATTCAATACAAGAAGGTCATACTGGGCATGCTCCTACACTTAAGAAAAATGAGCCAATGTCTGACAACACAGTGGACTATACATATGTCAGTCCCAAATGAGCCCATGTCTGACACCACAGTGGACTATACATATCTGTCAGTCCCAGATGTCTGTGCACACACACCACATTGAACCATTCATGCTTTGCACACACATTTGATAGGAATATTCACACATATCCAAGGCCAACACACTATAATATGTCAAACATACACACACACAGAGGTGTGGGGAAGAGAAAGAGAGACAGTAACCGAGTGATTTCCATTATGAGGCCTGTCCCACCCACCAGACATACAATTGGCTGATATCACACGATGTGCTGATGTCAATCACTGTAGACATTGCTTTTTGTAGCCCTCAGCCCTATAGTATATGGCCCATTCACACACACTGCACTTCCCATTGCCCATGTTAGCATTCCTGCTGATGTCATTTACCTTGAATAACCCTCTGGCCAAATCTCAGCTGTATAAGCTGCGTGGTGCTTGAGATATGTTTGTAATACTGTAGTGTAGAAAACTAGTTAGGTAGGAGTTCTTATCACAGGCATGACAACTGTGAAACTGTGCACGCACGCGCGTGCGTATGTGTGTGTGTGTGTGTGTGTGTGTGTGTGTGTGTGTGTGTGTGTGTGTGTGTGTGTGTGTGTGTGTGTGTGTGTGTGTGTGTGTGTGTGTGTGTGTGTGTGTGTGGAGATGAATGATTTTGAGGCCATTCACAGTCACTACACCTCCCATTGCCCTACTTTAGCATGCCTGCTGTCAGTCACCTTGAAATAACCCTTTGGACAAGTGTCGGCCCTATAAGCTTCCTTGGTGCTTGCGATAACTGCGTAATGCTATAGTGTAGCATACTAATTAGACAGGAGTTCTAATCCCAGACTTGGTAACTGTGAAACTGTGCGTGTTTGTGTGAGAGAGTGTGTGTGTCTTTGATGATACCTGATTTTATGGACATTGACACTTACTACTCTCTCCTTACCCCTGCGTTAGCACTGCTGCTGATGTTAGTCACCTTCAAGGATACCTTTGGAGAGGTCTCCAACATATAAGATCTGTGGTGCTTGCAGTAACTGTGTAATACTAGTTAGGTAGGAGTTTTAATCCCCGACATGGTAACTGTGAAACTGTATGTGCTTGTGTGAGAGAGTGTGTGTGTGTGTGTGTCTTTGATGATACCTGATTTTATGGATATTGACACTTACTACTCTCCCCTTACCCCTATTTTAGCACTACTGCTGATGTTAGTCACCTTCAAAGATACCTTGGCACAGCTCTCCAGCATATAATCTTTGTGGCGCTTGTGATAACTGCATAATACTATAGTGTAACATACTCGTTAGGTAGGGTAAAGTTATTTTGGGGATCCCTCACCCACTACATCACCCAATATCAGTATTTACAAGGGCTGGTGATGTTCCTCACCTTAGAAGTACCTTGGGACAGCATCCATCATATAAGCTCCATGGTGCATGTAATAAATGCGGTACACTATAGTAGCAATATATAGCTAGGTAGGGGGTTGAATCTCAGTACTGGTAAGTGTGTGTCTGTCTGTCATCAGTACCCTGTGTGCTGGTTACTGTGATTGTGTAATAACAGGATCCATTGAGCAGTGGGTTTTGGTAAATTATTATGTTGAGGACCTAGTAGATGTCACATTGTCCACCTTACAAGGCCAACAGATGTCAAATACCAGATAGGTTGGTGTAGACAGTCCATAGCCCTACATGTGACATTATGGATTGGTGAAAAATATAGGCAACCCTCCTATTACTCAGAGAACACTCTCCACCCATGCCTCATACAGAAACACACTTGGCTAGGCAACAACCACTATATTGGCAGTTCCCTGCATATTGCCTCACATATAGTAACCATGGTGTGTTTACAGTGGACTACCTGCCTGTTGACCACAACAGTGCCACTGACATCAGAAATTACTTTGATGTATTACATCTCCTGAGTGTGTGTTATCCAACAAGTAAAAGGACATGGCATCCTGTTCCATCCCCTCAGTAGGCAAATAAATGTGCACAATGGCCCTTTTGACATGTTCGCCACTGGACACCTGCTACAACTGTAGAGTCTGCAAACATAACCTACAAAGGGAATACCATGCCTTATACATATGCCCTGTATGGACAGACGCCACTAAATTCACTGAATACCCATAACGTTCTGGAAATGTAGGTGCAAGCACAACCTCAGTTACATAGTCAGGTCTCACCAAATGAGATCAGGAATGCTGCATCAGAAGATAACTATCTGTTCACACAACATGTCCTAGAAAACTCAAGTACAATTCCACATGTCAAAGAACATGTGTGTGGGACATGTGCACAACCCAGACACTGTCCATGTTATGGAATATAGATCACATAGATGGGAAGCAGTGCACATCACTGACCACCCACAACAGTAACCCAGATGAGTGGATGATGAATATAATACCTACCCCTGTGGACCACTCCAGGGACTACACCCCTGAACCACACTGGGGACTATTGTCATGTGGCCTGATGCCAAGGTATTCCTTTGGCCTAGGCTTGTACAGCCTTTAGGCCCATTTACCTACTACACACCTGTGAAGCAATGAACAGATGGATCTTAGTACTGGCAAGTGTGTGTGTGTGTGTGTGTATGTGTGTGTGTGTGTGTGTGTGTGTGTGTGTGTGTGTGTGTGTGTGTGTGTGTGTGTGTGTGTGTGTGGAAAGGAATGATTTTGAGGCCACTCACAGTCACTATACCTCCCATTGCCCTACTTTAGCACATCTGCTGATGTCATTCACCTTGAAATAATCCTTTGGCCATGTTTCAGCCCTATAATCTCTGTGCTGCTTGTGATAACTGTGTAATACTGTAGTGTAACAAACTAGTTAGGTAGGAGTTCTCATCCTGGTTCTGCCAACTGTCATAATGTGTGTGGTTCTGTGAGAGAGAGTGTGTGTGTGTGTGTGTGTGTGTGTGTGTGTGTGTGTGTGTGTGTGTGTGTGTGTGTGTCTGTTGACACCTGATTTTGTGAACATTCACACTTACTACACTTCCCTTACCCCTCCTTTCGCACTGCTACAGATGTCACTCACCTTCAAATATACCTTTGGACAGTTCTTCAACATGTAAGCTCCATGGTGCGTGCAATAACTGTGTAACACTGTAATAGCAATACATAGTCAGGTAGGGGTTTGAACCTCAGTACTGATAAGTTTGTGTGGGTGTGGGGGTGATTGTGTAATGACGGGATCCATTGCAGTGTGGGTTTTGCTGCATCATTATATTTAGGACCTATATGTCCCAATGTCCACATTACAAGGCCAACAGTTTTCAAACACTGTAGAAGTTGTTGTAGACAATCTACAGCCATAAATGCATACTGCCATGTGCAATTGCTATGTGACAGTATGGATTAGTAAACAATATAGGCAACCATTATAATACTCAGATACCACTCTCCACCTTCGAATCATACACAAACACGCTTGGCTCTTACTCCCTTCTTTTCTTACTTTCTCTCTGTTTGTCTCTCTGTCTGTGTCTCTGTCTGTCTCTCTCTCTCTCTCTCTCTCTCTCTCTCTCTCTCTCTCTCCCTCCCTATCTGGTGGATGTGGAAAAGTACATCTGTTTTCTATAGGCAGCAGCTTGACTTTTGTAAGTAATGCTCATGATCAACTGATGGCCTGTCCACAAATTGGAGTCCCCGACTTTCTTTTTTTTTTTTAAAACAAGTTTATTGTTTTAACATATAAGAGAAATATCATAACAATTTTATACAAATAATTAAAAATAGGTATTATTATAATATTCAACAAAACAACTAAAGTATTTACAAAGACATCCACTACAATCAGATCAATTAATTAAACTAAAATACTGTGCTATTGAAATTGGAATTTTTTTTAACAAATTTTGTAAATTATCCCATACAATAAAATGTGATGTTTTTCTAGTTGTTCTCATTCTAATTGTGCTTATTTCCATATGACACATTATATTCATAACATTTTTAAATTCATTGAACGAAGGAGGTGTATCTGAAATCCAATTTCTAGTTATTATTTTCCTAGCCACTGCTAGGATAGACCATAACAAGGGAAGCTTAATCTTTTAACACATTGAGGTACAGGTGTGTTGAATAATATAAGAGACTTAGAAATAATGAAATTATCTGTAAAAGAGCCTGCAAAAATTCATTAATTGACTTCCAGTATTCTTTCAACTTCATACAGTCATAAAACATATGAGCCCAGTCAGCATTAATTTCTACATTACATCTCTTACATAGATTATCTTTATTATTAATTTTATTCATCATCAAAGGTGTATAAAAGATCTATGTAAAAATTTCCATGTATAAAGTCTCCAGACAATGGAAGATGTAGTTCTATAAGCAGATTCCAATATATATTGTTTATCTTGTTGAGTTGGTGGGTCCCCATTAATAGAGGTGAAATAATTCCAGTATGAATCTACATTGTAAAAGTTTCTTGTCTGATAATTTTATGTATATATGAAAGTTTACCTTTATCAGAAACTTTATGCTGTAAATTTATTATCAAGTAATCAATCAGTTTTGGAATAGATTCTTTAACTGTTATAGACATTAGATCTATTCTATCAATGAGATGTTGTCTAAAGATCTGAACCTCTAACCAGCAAGTTTCTCTTAGATCAAATTCTTGTTTTAAGAAATCTAGATTTTTAACTTTATTATCAGATATCAGCTGATACCAGTACTTTAGATTATTATCTATAGCTAAATGAGCTCCTTCAGAAGTAGATGACATAAGCATACCCTGAGTATAAATTATAGGAATACAATAAAATTCCATTCCCTATACTTAGGGTGCATGAATATAAAGTTACGATAACTAATAATAATATTTAATGGGTAACAGACCATATGTTTAGGTGTAATAGGTGAAGTACAAAATTCCTTTAGCAACCACAACATGGAGTTATTTATAATCATATTTTTATGTGTTAAGGAGATTTTCATGAAGTGCATACTAATTAGCTCCCAATAATCTTTCCATTTTGTGACATATGACCAATCTATTAATAAAGTAATAACTTTTATAATAGAAGAGATAATATATAAATTAAAGTCTGGAAAAGAAATACCCCCTTGAGACCAGCTATTAGTATGTTTCTTTAATGCAATCCTAGGTCTATTAGGTGCCCATAAGAAATTTAACATTAGTGTATTCAGTTTCTTGATAGTTATTTTTGTAGGTGAAAGTATTATTGATTATATTAAGTATAAAATCTTGGGGAATATTATCATTTTAATAATTGTAAGTCTCTCCTCCATAGTAAAAAACATATTATTCCAGGTATTAAAAAGATTTTGTATATTAAGAAAACAGGTATTATAGTTATTATATATAATAGATTTAATATCTTTAGATAGTATTATACCTAAATAAGTTATCTGACCTGAGTTGGGTACATATTTAGTAAAATCACTAATGAGAGTATTTTTCGTGTACATATAGGTAGTATTTTAGTTTTTCTTCATTGAATATTAAACCAGAAATACTTTTAAAATTCATCATTTTATCAAATAAAGACTGCATAGAAGAATTAGATCCTGCTGATGTAATTAGAACATCATCTGCAAAAAGTTAAATTTTTGATGTTGTATTTTCTTCTATTTCAAAACCCTCTATGTCAGTACTGTTTCTAATCAAATTAGCCCAAGGCTCCATTACTAAAGTGAATAATAGTGGAGAAAGTGGACATCCTTGCTTTGTACCTTTAAGAATGGGTATTTTTGTGAAACATATGTTCCTACCTTAATATAAGCCAGCGTTCCTTTGTATAAATGCTCAATTAAATTTACAAATGCATCAGAGAAATTTGTGCACTTCAGTAAGGTAAACAGATAGTCCCAACTTACTGAATCAAATGCTGAACCTATATCAAGACTAATAAGTGTTAAATCTTTCTTTTCCTATTTGCAAAATCAATTAATGTTAAAGTTCTTCTTATATTATCAAAAGTATTTCTATTTACAATGAAGCCCGTCTGATCTATGTCTATAATGCCGGGCATAATTGTCTTCAATCTATCAGCAAAAATACTCATAAACATTTTATAATCAACATTAAGTAATGAGATGGGTCGATATGAAGAACATCTAGTTGGATCTTTATTAGGTTTTAAAATTGGTGAAATAAATGTATATTGCCAAGATGGGGGGGGTTATTAACTCAGTTTGGGCCAGAATAAAAACCTTATGTATTAATGAATATGTAGTTTTAGAAAGGATTTTATATATCTCTGATATAATACCATCATTACCGGTGCTTTGTTTGATTTAAGCTTATTTATTTGTGTAATAACTTCTGTATATGAAATACTCTTGTCCAATGGTTTAATCTGTTGTTTATTAAGCTTTTTATTCATGTTTGTGGTTATAAACTCCTTTATTTTATCTTTAGGTTCCATGTTAATGTTGTTATGGTTAATCTTGTGAAAGTGATTTCTAAATTCATCCAGTATTTCTGGTATACTAGAAACATTCTTCTTTTCCTTAGAGAAAAGATTTCTTTGATATGGTTTTGTTTATTCAATCTTTTTGTTTTATTTTTAAGTCTATGTAAGTATTTGGGGCTTATTGAATAAGACAAAACTTGTATTTCTCTAAAGTTATTTTAACTTTATGAGTTAAAATTTCTTTGTATTTCTCATTTAGTTTGTTTATTTCTTCAATAACTTTCTTGTCCATAATATTTTCTTTATTATTATGTTTATAAGAGTCTAGTTTACTTTGAATATCTAACAATTCCTTATCCCAAGATTTCCTTTTGTTATTATACCATCTGATACTTTGTCCATATAGATATGATTTTAAGGCATCCCAAACATAGACAATGGAGATTTCAGGAGTATTATTTATGTCTAGAAAATGTTGTACTTCTGAAAGTATATATTCTTTATAGTCTTTTAGCTGAGTTAAGTATGCTGGTATCCTTTTGATCTGAACATTATGAGTATTTTTATCATGAATTCAAAAACAATTGAGTTATGATCAGATATAGGACATGAAATGATTTTGGAATTAATTAAATCTGTTACCATCTGGTTAGAAATAAAGACCCTATCTATTTTTGAATAAGTTTTGTATCTGTTAGAAAAAAAGGTGTATGGTAATGATTTTGACTCTATCTGATTATTAATATCATTCAAATGATAAGAATTAGCAAAATCATTTAAATGTTTTGCATTAGATGTAATTCTTCTTTTCTTTATAGTGGTAGTATCACTTTCATGTAGTATACAATTAAAATCACCAGCTAAAATAATATCCCCTATAGAGAATGATATGATCTTATCAATATGATGTTTCACTGTATTAATACCAATTCCAGGTATCCAGTATACATTAATTAAAGTGTAAGTCTTCCCATTAATTTGTATTGTAACCATACAAAACATTCCTTTGTCATCCTGATAAGACTTAATGGTTTTAGGAATGGGCACACTTTTATTCCATAAAATAGCCACTCCTCTTTTTTTCTGAGTGTGCTCTGAACTAACCAATACTGCATACTTATTAGTGGCTAGTTTATCAATATCTTTTTTCAAGAGATGGGTTTCTTGCAGGAAGACTAGATTGGCCTTGTGTAGATTAATGTATCTTATTAGGCTTGCCCTTTTACACGGATTATTCAATCCATTAATGTTTAAAGAAATTCCTTTTAAAGATGTCATTTGGCATTTTAAAACTCAAGAATCTTATGATCGAAATAACAAATAACAAGATAAATAATGTTACATCTCCTCTTTTAGGTGTACCTTTAAATATAGCTGTATTTATTAAATCTCTTATGGGATTTTGTATAGGATTCAATTTTGTTTGTAGTGACAATGAGTGTACAAAATATATTGTGGATGTCAAAACTATATACATATAACAATGAACAAGTGAAAATAATGTAAGGATTAAACCTTGCATCCCGCCTGGAGTTGACAACTCCAATTTAGAGCAGTATTTACTACTCAAGTTAACCCCCTACCCTAAGCAGCAGTACCTCAGCTACCACCTTATCAATTTAATACTAGTTATATTTAACTGAGGTTAACAGTTTTCAATTCAATTATCTATCAAGACAAAACTACACATTTGGTAAAACAGCATCATATAAACTAAAATAAACTTTTTTTTTTTTTTTTTTTTTTTTTTTAAAACTGTTCATACTATTATATAGATCTATGTAATATATAACACTTGAATTCTAATAGCATTCAAATAATCTTAATGTTAGAAATCAAGAGGAGAGAAAATTATGTTCTAACATTCATTTAAATCAAAAACTTTGGCTAATATGATTCAGACATTACATGCATTAAGATGCATCTATTTTCTGTCATGTGAATTCTATCAACAGCTTCCAAAAATCTTGAATTGTTTGTATATGAGCATTTACTTAAACTCATTATTGTCAATAGAGTAAAATATTGTATTCATAAAAATTATTATAAATCATATTGCATAGTTATGCAGATTCTCAGAAACACCTGCGTTATTACCTAAAAAAAAAAAAAAGTCATCACACACATAAACCCAGACACACACACATACATACACACACACACCCACACACACACACACACACACACACACACACACACACACACACACACACACACACACACACACACACACACACACACATACATATACACATACACATATATACATAGATACACACACACACACACACACACACACACACACATATATATATATATATATATATATATATATATATATATATATATATATATATATATCTGATCTCACTGAGTTGTGTGTTAGTAGAGCACTATCCTACTTGCTGTCCCTAGAATAAATCTGTCTGCTTTATACAAACTAATGCACAGCAAACACATATTAGTAACCAGATTTTACAATCATGCTAACCTACTGCTTTAAAATATATCACATGACATTTCTTCCAGAATAGAGTTATAAGATTATTTATGCTTGCCAATCAGATGAATTAAATGAGTTATAGTAAAGTATATGTTTGGGACACAAGTTTTTAACACAGATTATTATGCTACTGTTAAGTAGATTTTCAAAAACATTTAAATAAATGTTTCATTTTCTATGCCTTCTAAAATAAGATATTTACTTGCTACAAGAAACTACATCATCCAAACTCATCATAACTGACATATTTTATGAATAGAGTATTTTTCCTGAATCTGTGGTGTGTCAGTGTGATACCCTTGTCAATGTTTATTCTAACTGCTTTCAGATTCTCTGTGAAAATTCTGTGAGTGAAGCTTCTGAGGAAACTCATGGACACTATGCATGAGACAGCCCACATCCCAGATTGTCTCCCTTAACATTTGGGCGGGAAACTTATTAAAACTTGTGGCAAACATTCATTTTGTCAATAGAGTAAAATATTGTATTCATAGAAATTATTATAAATCATATTGGATAGTTATGCAGATTCTCAGAAAAAAAGCCATCACACTCACACACACACACACATACACACACACACACACACACACACACACACACACACACACACACACACATATATATATATATATATATATATATATATATATATATATATATATATATATATATATCTGATCTCACTGAGTTGTGTGTTAGTAGAGCACTATCCTACTTGCTGTCCCTAGAATAAATCTGTCTGCTTTATACAAAATAATGCACAGCAAACACATATTGGTAACCAGATTTTACAATCATGCTAACCTACTGCTTTAAAATATATCACATGACATTTCTTCCAGAATAGAGTTATAAGATTATTTATGTTTGTCAATCAGATGAATTAAATGAGTTATAGTAAAGTATATGTTTGGAACACAAATTTTTAACACAGATTATTATGCTGCTGTTAAGTAGATTTTCAAAAACATTTAAATAAATGTTTCATTTTTATGCCTTCTAAAATAAGACATTTACTTACTACAAGAAACTACATCATTTAAACTCATTATAACTGACATATTTTATGAACAGAGTATTTTTCCTGAATCTGTGGTGTGTCAGTGTGATAACCTTGTCAATGTTTATACTAACTGCTTTCAGTTTCTCTGTGAGAATTCTGTGATTTGAAGATTCTGAGGTAACTCAAGGACATTGTGCATAAGACAGCCCACATCCCAGATTGTCTCTCTTAACATTTTGGCGGGAAACTTATTAAAACTAGTGACAAACATTCATTTAGCAGTGTAAATGCATCTAAACATGACAGAACCTCCACAATGTATTCCACAGATCATTACAGCCTCTATGCAAGTGAAATTAAACTCAAAATTACCAACAAGCAATAAAACTCAGCATTCTTCTCCCAACTCAATTTTCATACAAATCCTATTATTCACTGTGCCCACACAGTCTAAAGCATTTCTATATATTAATAAAGAAAAGAAAAGAGAGTAGAAAATAAAAGGGAGTGAGGCAGAAATAAAAAATGTAAGAGAAAGCTGTAAGAAGTATATACAATGGAATGTTACTTACTGTTTATATTAATAGAGTTAAAAATAAAACATATTATTTACTCTTATTTAGTTCTGATTATTATTAGTTAAAGCATGACAGATTATTTACAAACAAGCATAAGCAGTATAATCAAGAAAGTATAATTAGAAATAGCATTTGAAGAACTTATAAACTTTTACAAGAAATAAATATGTTATTATTCTATTAATGATATTTTCATTACTGTTCTCTCCTGCCCTCCCCACCCTTTACCCACTACATAATCTAAATAGAATGTCATTGTTTAAACAAAGAAAATAATAAAAGAAGAAGGAAAAAAAGGTAAAGATAAAAAATGTATCAAATTACTAACCTTACTTTTTCAGAAAGAAAAACAAATCGAGTCACAGCCTGCCATTAAATCCTCAGGCATTTTGACTGGTTATGAAACAAAACATTTCTTTGCACATAGAGAATAACTTTGATTAAATCTTTTCCAAAATATTTGTGGCTTTCTGGAAATGCAGGAACTATATTCAAAAAGATTAATAATGAACTAAAATGATGAGAGAGAAAAAAAAACATATAACAAATCATTTGTTTTTTAGTCTCTTCTTCTTCTCTGAAGTCTTCCAGGAAGCTTCAGTTGCCAATCTCTTTAATGAAGAACTAGCCCATTCCATTTCTTCTATTTTATCCAAAATCATTTTTTTTCTTTGACAAACAGTAAAGCAGAGTCTAAATCATCGAAGACCTTAGGACCATCAGGAAGGAAGATTTTAAGCTTGGCAGGAAACAGAAGGTATGTTTTAAACTGTGCTTTTTTTAAGCTCCCTTATTAGTGGCAGAAAAACTTTTCTTTTAGCAATTACCATGGAAGAATAGTCATTGTCAAAACGCACAGTTGTCTCATTAAACTTAACAGGAGCTTTAGCCCAAGCAGATTTAAGAACCATCTCTTTATCAAAGATGATAGAAATCTAACTATAACTGATCTAGGATAGTTTTGTTAGAGTTAGTATTAGCTATAGATCTATGTGCTCTTTCGATACCAAAAGAGAATGCTTCTGGTAAATCTAAAGTTTTAGGGAGCCATGTTGTTAAAAAGAAGTAATATTGTTACCTTCAATATTTTCTGGCAGTCCAAAAATCCTAATGTTATTGCGCCTAGATCTATTTTCCAGGTCATCCAGCTTTGTTTGTAAATGTGTATTTTGTTTCAGCAGAAACTCAATGTTGATTTCCTGTTCTTGTATTTTATTTTCCATGTCATTCACAGCTTCTTCTATGCCTGTCATCTGGATCTTCTGTTGTTGCAGGTCCATATGTAACAAGTCTATTTGTTTTGTAGTTTTTCTATGAAAGTGTCTATTTTAGTATCCATTTTATCCATCTTAGCAGTAAGTTGCTGGACTATAATTATCAGAGACTGAAGTTCTTTCTTGATGCTGGAGTCTTGAGAATTTGTCTTACTGGAACTCATTTCAGACTGATAAACTGACAGGAAAATTTCCAAAGTAATTTCTGACAGGAATATTATTAAGATTTCCTTTCTTTTTTAGATATAGTTCAAGAACTATATAAAACAAACATATTTAGAAAGAAAATTACTTCAAGAATTAATTTTTTTAAGTAATTAATTCCTGTCAATGTAATGAAATTGGTGGAGCTGAAGAAATCTGCTGCTATCCTGTGTTCATCCTTGGCCACGCCCCGAGTCCCCGACTTTCTAATTGCATGTGGAACAGCTGTGGTATCATTCCTATAGCCAATTGCATAGAAACACACTCCTATAACTAAGCACTTCATGTGGATGTTGGCCCTTTTCCTTCACTGTGAGCAGGACTTCATGTGCGTGTCTGATAAACAGCATCAGAGAGGGTAGTTGGAAATATCTCTTACAACATACACTGTGGAGACAGGCCAACAAACATAAGGGGATGTTCCAGACATGGGGACAGAATGTAAGTATTGCTGTTCTATATTTGAAGTAATGTTGGTTTAACAGGGTTTGTGTGGATATCACTGTTCTACATGATTTAAAGTCTGGCATGACAGTGTTATGTGGTTGAGGAATCTCTCACCTGTAGGGCTATCTGCAGACTGGCCAGAGTTTGGAATCTTAGATGTGGTGTGATACTCACACATTTCCTATCTTTAGAAATACAGTAGCATACTCTGATGATTGCAGTCAGTAAATGATGACATCCATGTGTGTTACTGACTTGATATCCCTGAAAAGAAATATGTCACAACAAACCCTGTTACACCAGGAATTTTCTCAGTTTATCACAGCAATATGTCAATATTGGCCTTGTGTTTGTGCCTCTGTCCCCGAAGTTTGTCACCCTTTGTCCATATGTCATGCAGTAAGAGGTGCATATGTACAGTATATCATTATTTACTGACATCATTCTTGATAACAAGGCAGTGATATATCAAACTGCTAGACATGTTATGTATAGTAGGCCTTATATCTGAGGACAAAACCTGGACATTCTGTTGTAGTCTGTACAGTAGTGAGGTCTGTGTACTTATGATGATTGCTGACAGAGTGTCAGTATTGTATAGTAGTGTATTGTGAATATGTTACTTGGCCTGTGTACGTACTGTGGTAGATGTCAGTATTCTTGGCCCTGTTCTATCTGACTTTGCATGCTGCTTCAGTTTCTGGTACCCTATCAGCGTATATGTTAGTAGGGCCAGACTAAGACATGTCCCATACCACAGATAGGCATCAGACTACATTGTGAATTGGGCCACTATATGTAGGGTTAGTGTGTGATTGGTAAATATTAGAATGGTTTTGTTCACACAGTCCATATACTGTACTATTAATTAGGCTTACCATAATGTGACTGTGTTGAGATTGGTTGTGGATATGCACTTTCACACAGGTGTCTGTTACTCCATGCTGTTACATGCCTGTAGTGCCTGCTATGTTTGCAAGTACATGGGTATTCCCCCAGAGGAAACTTGGGTCAGTGTTGTGGAAGTCTGCCTGTAGTTTATACAGTGCTTTGTGACATGTCTAGCAGCTCAGTGTATTTACCTAGTGTGATTATGTCCAGATATTTGTCAGATGTACTGTTGCCTGGCCACCATATATGTTGTGTATTTCTGAAAAAGCAGTGGGATGTTGTGAAGATGTATGTCACTAACTAATGGGAAGTATGTGGGCTTGGGACCTCTGCTCCTCCAGTTAATATGTGTTAAGATAGACAGGAGGGTGTGAATGCATCAACTGTGTGAGCTTATCTATTCCAGTATTTATGTCAACTCCCCATTTTCATGGCTGTAAACATCCCCTTTGTCAGGCTTGGTCCACACATCTTGCACTAAGGAGTTCTGTGTATACCTCTGGACTGACCAGATTGTTTTAGACTGTCCACGTTTATTGGTCATATTTCTGCTGTATTCCACAGGATTATTACTGTGATTTGTGTGGTACTTCACTATGATGATTTTATGATGTCTGTCAGTAACTGATGGCGTACATGTCAGTATCAGAAGAGACTTCCTGCACATGTCTGTTGACACAACCCCTTTTACTGTAGCAACATTCAACATTTATAACTGCAATGCTTACATTACATTCCCTTGCACTAAGAGGTTTTGACTCATGGTGCTGAGGTATGACTCCATTATATGTTATGGGCATATGTTATATATAAATATGTATGGGTGTATGTGCATGTATAGATATATCTAGTATCAAAAGACAGAAAGAAACTACTGACCAAACTGCAGAAGTGTGCGAACCAAATACTCCACAATAAAACCACTGGTATATTGATGCTGTAGAAAATATATATATATCCATATCCTTGTTATGTGTAAACATGAGTGTTGTATATACTTCTCAGATGTATCCCACCATATTTATCTGATGTGTATATTTAGATATAAAAACATGACTGATTCAATACTATTTTCACTAACAAGTAGTAAATAATTGTAGTAGTCAAAGCAGTTGTTCACTACTATTCAGTTTGTGTACTGAATTATATATTTGAACAAGCAACAGGCATTTGTACAACTCAGATGGCTTAGTGGTTAAGTGCTGGCACTATAGGCTAGAGGGTCCTGGATTCAAGACCTGCAAGGACTGTTTATTTTGTTGCTAGGCAAAACAAGGACTGTTGGATACAGAGTTTCCATGTATCCAATTCCATAATTCCATGTACATAACATGCTTCTATGTGCTGTCATTACAGTAGCAAGGGGTGTGAGCATACTGTAAGGGACACCTGAGTATACATGTCTAGTACCATAATGTTTTCTCTTTGCATGTGCTTCATACATGGGTAGCATCCCAGGTTGTTTACAGTCATACATGCATGTATTGTATCATTACGTTACTACTTTTAACAGTGCTTTTCCAAGTAAGAGTAGATTGCACATTGTAGTACTGGAACTATACACACCTGCATGCAAAACTGGACTCTAAGTACTGACTATCATGTTCTTGGTGTGTAAACTGTATGTTATTAAGTATCTCCTATTGGATAGTGATCTGATATGTGGATATTAACTGTAGACTACTATTTGTTTAGGACATGTCATTGAGGGCTGCTGTCATGTAGCAATGGCATACCTATCAGTGTCAGACATCTGTCTGTCAAAACATTCATCCCAATGCATAACCTGTTAACTAGCTAATTTCTGTCTGTCCTCTGTACAGCTGTGCAGATGTCAGGTATCTATCTTGGCTGCTTACAGGCAATCTCTGATTGACTGGCACTGACATGTCTGCCCAGCTGTGTTATGAATGCCACAGCTAGGAAACACCACCCTGTAAGCACCACATGCCATGGATACCTCAACCAGACTATGACAGTCAACAGAACATGCTTGGGTACAGGTCTCTAACCCAGACACTGGCCATGCTATGTAATATATGTTGCATACATGTCAATTGGAGCACTGCACTGGTGCTCTGCAAGAGAAAAAACAGATGACTGGATGTTGAATTTAACAGTCACCCTGGGGATCACTCAAGTGGCATTGGTTGATGGCCTGCTGACAAATGTCAGGTGGCATGATACCAGTGTACCCACATGCTCTACTCTTCTCATCTCTCCATGGACATTAGCCTGGTATACTCCTAGGAACACCTGCACCTATGGACCTCAGTACTGACAAATGTGTCAGTGTGCATTACTGAGAATAACAGTGTCTGTGTGTTTGTAAACATGTAGTTGAAAATACTCTGAGGCCTTCTCACCCACTACACCCCCCACTGCCATACTTAGAAATGGCTGCTCCTGTAATTGATGTTAAATGTATTTTGTTACACTCTTCACTCTATGGGCTACCTGGAGCTTGCAGTACCAGCATAACACTGTTCTACAAATAGGTAGATAGGTGTGGGTTAGCCTCTGAGTCTTGGCAAGTGTGTGTATGTGTGTGAGTGTGCATATTTGTAGGAGACAGCATTCTGAGGCCACATTCTCCAAATACAATAAACGTTGCCATTCATTATAAGGGATAGTAATGTTGCTAACATTAGGAGAGTTATGACAAACCCTCACCCTACTATCCCTGTGGCATGTGCAATAAATGCATATCCTTGTAGTAGCACTGATTAGATAGGTTGTATTGCAGTCCTGGTCAATGTGTGATTGTGGGTATGTCAAAGCATTATCATATGTTTCAGTGAGTACAATATCCAATGTGGGGTGTGGGTGCTGTCTATACTGTCCTTACACCATGGTACCTATAGTAAATGACCCAAGGTCCACTGTATGATGACTGCTGTCACCATCAACCATACAGGTAACTGATTATACTATGCAGCCCAATGACAGGAACTGAAAGTTTAACTGCTGAATTCTACACTAAGGCACTGTACAAGCATATCCACTTGTGCATGAACCATGCCATCCCCAATAGAACCAAGATGCTCTCCTCCAAAAAAGGAAGCCAATCTTGTGGTTCCCTTCCCATAAAAAAACTTTACAACAAAAGAAAGAAACTGTTAAAGAAAAGAGGAAAATCCCAGGATGCAAAAAACTCCCTTACCAGCCTCAGTAAGAAGCTGAGATACCTCATAAAATCCTCCAAAGATAGTTACGAAAATAAAATCATCAGATTCCAAAGACAACCACAAGGTATTCTATAGGTATGTCAAGAATCTAAATGACAATGCTCAGATCTGCTCTTAGCTACAAAAGAATGGCATTAAATATACTGATCCCAAGGATATTGCTAATATCCCGGCAGATCGATTCAGTGTACACTTCACTCCCCTCTCACTCCCTAAAGGGCCCATCTCAATACCAAAAGATTGCCAAATCCCTATAATAATGGCCACACAGGTAAAAAACACACCCTAAAAATCTAAGAATACAGCATCCATGGGACCAGATGACATCTCAGGCTGTGTACTACATGAACTACAAAATGAACTGGCACCTCACCTAAGTGTCATGTTTAATCATAGCTTCACATCAGTCTTTATGCCCACTGAGTGGCGCACAGCTGCAGTTATCCCACTCCACAAGGGGGGATACACTTTGGATCCCTGGAACTACCGCCCCCTCAGTCTGATGAGCCTGATCTGCAAGGCCATAGAACGTATTATCATAGAACTTATAAACAAAGACATTGGCAAGCTTCAAACACTGGACTCCATGCAGTTTGGGTACATGAAGGGCCGATCTTGTCTCCTGAACCTGATTGACTTCTTCGAATCAGTCTCGAGAGCTGTGGACAAGGGTAAGG
Source organism: Protopterus annectens (assembly GCF_019279795.1). Taxonomy (NCBI): domain Eukaryota; kingdom Metazoa; phylum Chordata; order Ceratodontiformes; family Protopteridae; genus Protopterus; species Protopterus annectens. Next base: position 501,091,668 of record NC_056741.1, read on the forward strand.
TGGTCTACACAGCCTATCTGGACCTTATTAAGGCCTTTGACACCATCCCCCACTCTGGAATCATAGAAAAACTTACTAACTGGGCATTCATCTCTACATCAGTGGATGGGTTGCCAACTGGCTTACTGACAGAACCTACATTATAAAAGTAGCCGATTCCAAATCCAGCTCGGGACAAGTGACAAGTCGAGTACCTCAGGGTTCAGTCCTGGGACCTCTCTTGTTTGGCATCTACGTCTATGAAGTACAGCCAACACTAAGGGTCTCTGGCTATTAAAGTTCGCAGATGATTGCTAACTGGGAGCCATTATTGAATCCTCGAATTATGTGGATATTCTACAAAAGGGCTTCACAGAAACAGATGATTGGTGCCAGAGCCATGGGCTCAAGCTCAATGCCAAGAAATGTATAGTTATCCCAACATGTACCCATGAATTACCACATAGGTGGCAGTACACTAAACACCAAAAAGTGTGATAAGAGACTTAGGGACACATGTGGACAGTGGTCTCATCTTCGATAACCACATTGCAACAACAGTCAGGAAATCCTTCTATGAGGCACACCTCATCACTAAGGGCTTTTCATCAAGAAAAAAGGAGATCATTGTCCCACTGTACTCATCTCTCATTAGACCCATTATAGAATACAATGCCCTGTTTGGTATGTACCTCTCAAGACATCTGCAACAACTGGAAAGGCCACAGAAATACCTCACTAAAAGAATCACAGGCCTAAAGCAGATGCTCTATGCTGACTGTCTAAAAAATCAACACCTATACTCTGTCGCATATTGTCTACTCAGATGTGATCTCTGCTTAACATACAAGGTCATGTCAAACCCAGAGCTGTTGGACATGATATACTTAAAGAAATCCCAATCCCTCAGAGACACATGCTCAAGGGATCTAAACCTTGTCATCACAATGAACAAAACATGCTGGAAGGATAGATTCCTGACCCAAAGACTCCCCAGACTCTGGAATAGACTGCCCATACATATCAAGCAGAGCACCTATTTGACCCTCTTCAAAAGGAACCTAGATGATTGGATGGGAGATAGGAAATTCATCCTGGGGATTACGTCAGTCACCCTGCTAGATAGGGGTACAGGGAAGTAAATACTGTGGGAAGAAATAGCCATGGAATTGCAATGGCTAGGCTTGTATAGTCCCTAGGGTTGATAGCCTAGTAAGAACCTATGAACCTATGCATGCGCTGTCTGCAAAAACTCTGTAACAGAATGGACTCACTGACAAGGTAGTTAGCACTGCTAAGCCCATGTCTGTCAAATGTGTCTATGACTGGATGTGTTTGCCAATGTGTATATGACAGTATGTCATACTATATATTGTTCATTAACACCCAGTACATCCCCCATTACCATACTGTACAAGGACTGGTGATGTTCTTCACTTAACAGGAAACTCGAGACACACCTCACCCTAAAAGCTCTGTGGTGTGTGCAATTAAAGCCAAACACATTAGTAGCAATAACTACCTAGGTAGGGGTTCTACTCTCAGTATTGTCAAGTAGGTGTGTGTGTGTATGTGTAGGGATCTACTTCAGTTTCAGAAAATATATGTCCCAGGAGATCATTTGTCTGAGAACTAACTGGCTTAAATTAACATTTCAAAGCAATCATCTTGGGAAATACATTCAAGCAAAACTAGTAGTGGATGTGTAAATGCACTTGTCCACACTGTACAGCTGTACAGCAATACTGGAGTTGGTATATATACATGGGTGAGGTTACTGTGGCCACAGACACCCACATTGTGGTTATTGTTGTATGTATCCACCTGCTTAGTGTGCTGTTATACTGTATAGTTTATGTTAACAGGTTAAGTATTTGTTAATCACACTATGTGTGGTTCTATATCACCCACATCCTCCAAAGTGGGGGGCTGTGCCCCCCACAACAGCACACCTATGTTTACCAACTCCAGGATCGCACTACATTGGGGAAGAGGACATATGCCCTGCTAGTACCATCGTCAATGACATTAAACTGGCAAACTGATTATTTCCTGATGTGATGTTTTGGCAATTTGGTCTGGGTGGAATTATATAGGCCAAAATGAGTTCACTGTAAAATGAAGAACATCCATGTGAACAGTATTCTCTGTTTATTGCATCAACACCAAAGCCTGTGTGTGTGTGTGTGTGTGTGTGTGTGTGTGTGTGTGTGTGTGTGTGTGTGTGTGTGTGTGTGTGTGTGTGTGTGTGTGTGTGTGTGTGTGTGTGTTATTCATGGACATTTGGTGTGTGCCACCCAGTACACTTACAGTTGTCTACTGCAGAAGAGCTGCTGACATCAGCCACCATGCACTCACCTGTATACACCCCTCAGACCAGGTTTATACCAGAACATCAAAGGCTGATAAGTCTGAAGCTCACAACTTCGAACTGCAAACCTCAAAAACTGACAACATCGAACCGCAGAACGGAGATCACAATAGAGTGTGGGAAGGGAAGATTTCCCTTTACTGCACTATAGTGTGATCTCGGAGTTGGTATACTTAAGTAGCGGGGGGTGTGGGGGGGTTTCTCCCCTGCATAGAGCATTTTTTTTGGGTAGTTAGTATTTTGTTTTTGTCCGTTCAATGTTGTCAGTTTTTGAGGTTTGCAGTTCGAAGTTGTGAGCATCGGAGTTGTAAGCTTTCAATCATCTGATATAGACCCTTCAGACCTATCAGCCATCTTGCACATGCAGTAACTGTTAAACAGACTTGTTACCTGTGTTCAGCTGTACCCGGGATATGACAATGTCAATGTGTCACCGCAGTGCTATACCCCTTGTAGGACGGTACAGCAGACCAACATCCTGCTGACACATAAACATCTAGAACACAAACAGAATACATTATGGAGACCATAATCAGTCAGTGTTAATAACAGCTATAATACATCATGGCTGGACAGCTACACATCCTGACATGTAAGCATTAATCATTCCAGCTGAAAACATGTTAAACAGTATTACATTTCTAAATCTTAGAACATTCACCCTGTGCATCAGAACCATATCAGTATGTCCCATCAGCATGGTATGGATGACAGGGATATGGCACAGGTATCATCATATGCACAGGATGTGTTGCTGGTTTGCCAGAGGCCTAGGCTAAGCCATTTGGTTGACATCATGTGTGTTAATGGGCTGTGCAGATGTAGTGTGTGTAGGTATGGAGGTGCTCTAGCAGTGTTGGTGAAGTGTATGTACACATGTCTGCCATGTGGCTGCCCTATACATGGGTTTGCTGGACAGCTGCAGACCATACATGGCAGGGTGTACAGTTCAATGTCTCCAGCCACAGACACAGGAACTGTGCCTGTCAGGGTTTTCATGGGCATTACCAGGCAGAAGCCCAGATATGGTACTCCTCCCTGATGATTACAATTGTCCACTGGATCCACGTTCCTGTTGGGGCCAGCCAGGACCACATGCACATGGCCTGCTGCATTGGGGTGTGGACAGCACTCCCCCTGCAGTGCTGGTGCTGGTACTGCTTCTATGGGAGCGGCCGTAAGTTGTTGCACATCCACGTAGACCTTCACCTGTTGGTGTTGCTGATCTATGTCCACATGACTGCTGCCCTACTCCCATCACATGTTCTACTACAGACACCACACTGTCGAGGAATCCCACCATTTCACCCAACCATCTATCCAGGACATCTGCAAAATAACAGTGGGCACCTGCAAGATCACAGATGTTGTCAAGTACAGCAGAATGTTTAACCCTCTGGACTCTCAGACTCTCTCTGGTGTAATGTTCCATATGTGCCTTTGCCTCCATGATGGCTCAAAACATGCGTCTGGTGACACCTGCTGTAGCACTTCTGTCAGGGGCATGATGGCCAGCAGCCCTCCTACCAGCACACCTGTATATCTGCCTGTGTGTTACCTCACTGGTCATCCAGCTATGGCTGCTGTGTACAGACACACTTGCCATAGTCACCACACTGTCTTGTCCCATGCCACCACCTGCCAACTGTCCCTCATCTATGGCTGCTGGTGATGGGGTATGTATGGGCATCGTGACTATGTACAGGGATGGGGTGGATAAAAGTGTGATGTCAACCAATGGCAAAGCTTCAGCACCTGACAACCCTGCCTGTTGCTCACCATGCCTAACTATCATCATTGTCAGAGTCTGTATGGACACTAACATCAGTTTGCCTGCAGGAGGGACCTTGACCCACCATGCCACCTGTGAGGGGCAAAGAAAAAGTGTAATCTAAGACCTGTAAATTATGGTTTACCTCTACACATACTCACACACACACACACACACACACACACACACACACACACACACACACACACACACACACACACACACACACACTTACAGGTGAGGTGGGACAAAGATATTACACAGACCTCTCATTACCCAGCAGTCAACATGCATGACACATGCCACTCAACAGCATGCACTGCAGCCATACTCAATCCTTGATACCAACATTATACATCTCCGTGATGCATGAGTTGTGTTAGTAGGCAATCCCCCTTCCCCTGAAACACACTGCGCCCATGTACACAGTATTGCTGTGCACCTGTACAGCACACTGGCATGTACTGTTCTCCATACCTCACAAGTGTACCCACCATTGCTGAATGTGTATATGTGTGGCAGTTGTTTGCTCTGTTGCTCATAGACCCTATGTGTTTGTCTGGCACATACCTGGGATGATATGAGGACTCATGTCAATAGTTAATGCCTGACCTCTAATTTGCAGATCTCATCATCAGCAGTGCATATATGAGCAATGCAATCCAATTACACTGACAACCTTCAAAGCTTAATGTGGATATGAGGAGTGTACACACCCTTGTTGACATGCCAGCCTCTTCCATGATATGTAATGAGGCCACAATACTGCATATGTTAATATTACACACACCTGATATGTGACATATGACCTGTGCAATCCAATGCAGTATCAAACAAATGTGTTAGTCATGCAAATGCTGAATGAGATGCATACAATATGTGGGTTGCATAAATGTGCGCACCCTTAACACAATGGTTTGTTGCAGCATCTATTAAGTGAACTACAGCAGTCACTATTCCTGGAAGGGGTATACTAGTATGGCCCATTTTAACTTGCCATTATTTGGTCACTCTGCCCTACAAATGTCCCCCCACTCTGCTGGATTGTAAGGTCAGCTCATGTACACAGACCTTGGAGGTCACACAGTGGCTTCACTATTGCTGTGGAGTCAGGGTTATGTCTGGCACAATCCATAACCTTGACTGTGTTCAGATACAGCCATTCTTAGCGAGCTTTGGATATAAGCTTCAGTTCACTGTTGTGTTTCAGGATGACACCCCTCCCCATCCACAGCCTTATTGCAGTTGCTTGACTACTATGGGCCACACATGAGTGTTATTTTGCAGTGCTCCAAATTCCAAATGCCATGTCTACCAGCCTAGTTCCTGCTAATGAACAGCAAACCTAAAGGAGTACACTTGCACCAGCAAGGTAAAAATGGAGATGGTGGCCATGAGGTGGAGTGAGCTGTTGCTTGTGCACCACATGTATGTTTATGAATACTGTCTGTAGGTTTTAGTCTTGGTCTCATGACAACATTACACATTGCAGCACATGCCTTTGGGAGACTTGATGTTATGCATATGCTACCTCTAGAGAGCCCTAGATGATATTTCCTGTGAAACAAATCTTCCATCTGATTACTCTAACCCATAGGCCACACTTATGCAGATTCCAGGTGATTGTCGACACAGGTACTGCACAGGCAGTACTTACTAGACATTCCTGCAAGTCCCTCAGTGTTGCTGCATGTTTTTGGGCAGCCTCCATGACCAGTTTGCAACATGTGTTGTCATCTGTTTTGGATGGGCATCTGTTTATTTTCTACATTAATGTTGTCCCATACTTCATACACATATACATGACTGTCTGCACTGTTTTCCATGGTATATGCAATGGTGAGGTAAGGCTAATTTTCCCACTCCTGAGTGCTACCATTTGGATATGGGATCCATTTCATAGTTTGTAAGATGTGTGCAAGCCATGGCTGCCTCTGTTGCAGGTGAGTGGGGAAATGTCATGGACATACTTCTTGGACAGCAGACCATTACTTGCTGTGACATTGAGGCAATGTACTTGATGGAAGGTGTGTACTCAAGAAGAGTGAATTCTGTCAGTACCTCACAAGCTGCTTCCACAATATGTTATTTGGAGTTTGTGCACACATATGCTTCCAGTGTTTGTTAAGGTATGTATTTCCCATATTTGTTGTCCTAAGATAGTATTCCATTTTACATATTCATTGCTCATGTTAGGATCTCATTACAGGTTGTAAAAGGTGTAGAATGTGGTATTGTGATTTGCCATTGTTTAAATCAGGAACACTTGCCATTGTAATAGTCGTGTATACACTATTGTAGCCACTATATAAGGGTAACGTTTCAAACATGTCCCTACTGTAGGCCATTTGTCTCACCATTATATTCATCTCTGCCCACACATCTTGCACTGACAGGTTGTTAGGTATACTGCACGACTCATACATACCATTCAGATATGCTACCATGGTGATCACTTTGATGCAGTGCAGTTAACAGAAACAATACATAAACATGTACAGCATGCATTATGGGTAGATGTGTTAAATGTGTGCATGGCAAATACCATGGCCATAACATGGCCGGTGTATTGGCAAACTGAACAAAACAACTCCATACTCACCAGCTACAGGCTACTGCCCCAGCTGTATACCAGAGGGACCTAAATAGTTGTGTGAGAGACATAATGCAAGTAGCCACACCTGTGGCATTGGGTGCAGGGTGGGACCAGCATTTCAGCACTTTGGCAGTACAAACCCACAATACTAGAGATTATGCACATCTGTTCATTTCTACACTGCAGCAAAAGATTATCTTATCTGACATATGCATGAAGATACTTTACAGATGAAAATGGATAAGCAACAGTGGTCTACTATGTGCCCTGGGGCCTAACCTACATGCTCCTTGTCCATTGTGTGTGTGGCACCCACCTCCACAATGCTGTCTTCAGCTTGTTGGCTTGGCTGGCAGGCGGGAGCCCTAAGGCTAGCGGGGAGCTCCTCAGCATGTGTCAGTGGGGGCTGGATGGCATGACCCCTGCCTGTGGCTAGCTGGTCCCTCCTAACTGCATCAGCATGCTGACGGGTGTGGAGGATCAAATTTGTACTGCAATGCCGCACCTGCTCATAATTGCAGTTGTGCAGGCCAACATTGTTTACCCTGTGGATGAGCTCGTTCCACAGGGTGGTCCTCTCCTGCAGATCCTGGGCCCTGTGCCTGAAGATGATGGCATGATGGACTATGAGGTACTGGATTATTGCATCATTTTCCGGCGGTGTGTATGCAGGAAGACATTCCTGGGACATTGTACCTGGAAGACATAAACAGGAAAAAAGGTCAGACGACCTCATACAGTTGTCCACATGCACATCAACAGTGAGTATTACTTGTAAATAATCCAGACTATACCATAACACTGTAAGCTATGAAGGCTTGAACTACTTGCATTACACTCTTGGCCCTGACCTGTCCAGTTCCCCCAATGTTGGACACTTAATAGCATAATCCACTACACATGATTAATTTCTGTGTAGAGGGATGACAATGGTCATCTTCCATGTGGATGGTGTGTGGATGGTGGCATGTGTGCATTTGACTGTAGTGTGTGATGGGACTGTGAGCACATGCCTGTGTTTATATAGGAGTCAAACTGTGATGTTCTCATGCCCCATGGAGACTTGTTGTTGTTGCCATCAGTCATCATTATGTCCATGCTCACCACTGATGCAGGCAGGAGTGTGGGTGATGTGCATATCACCCTGTACTACTGTTGTGGATAGGGTGCCACTGTTCCCACCTATCCTGTCTAATGCAAGTTGCCTGAATCCATGGCATGTGTGTATGAGGTGTGCTGTACACCCAGTACAGGTTGACTTGTGTTACTGGCTCTGGGACTGCGTACATATGTGGAGACATGGTTGTAATTGGCCTTGGTCAGCCTTACAGGAGGTCACCTGTGAACCTACATGCTTGCTCAGATAGAGGTGCACTTGTTTTCAAGTTGTGGACTGCACCAATGTGTCCCTGTATAACCAATATAGCAACCTATTATGTGCGTTGTGCCTTGGTGGTGTCCACCAATGGGAATGAGTCTATCATTGGTGGAGGATGGTTGTACGGGTATGGTACTTCTGATTGGATATAGCTACAGTGGATATGAAGTGTACACACCCCTGTTACAATGAATGTTATTTGTGCAATTGGAACATGACCCCACAATAATCCTCGCCTGTGATGTGTCCTATAGCGTGCTCAGTTCAATAGGGAACATAACAACCTGTCCTGTGGAAACATATAGGTTCATAGGTTCAAAGGTATGTACTAGGTTAATGGTGCTGGAGTCTTTACAAGCCTAGCCCAAAGGATTACCCTGGTATTGTGCCACCTGACCTTAGTTCCCAGTGTCTCTGGTGAGTAAAACCATTGGAGTGATCCCTGGGGTAAATTTTCTATTTCCCATCCACTCATCAAGATTTCTCTTGAAGAGGGCTAGTGAGGTGCTCTGCTTGACATGTATGGGAAGTCTTTTCCATAGCATGGGCAGTCTCTGGCTTATGAACCAGTCCCTCCAGCATATGAGAAGAAATACTCAGTACAGTAAGCCAGTTGAATGTGTGTGTACACCCTTACACTGATATGTTGTGTGTAAACACCTGCTGTGATGATTACAGCATCCATTTGCCTTGGTTTGTACTCTAACATCATATCACATCTTCACATGGCAATGGTTGCTCACCTTCCATGAAACAGCTTTGTTTCTTTTTCAGTAGAATTGTACAGGTTATGGGTCACATTTGAGGTGAGAAATGTTCTGACATGACGTCCTGTGGTCTCATTGCCATACAGTACACAGACCTGGCATTCCAACAGGTGTGTACACTGTGATATCCAGTGTATATGAGTGTTAATATAGCCATTAGTGGTAGGCAAGGAATTACTACGTGATAAGCATGCCTACAGTAGTACCCATATCAGTGCCATGGCAATGCAACAATCAGTAGCAGTACACATTTTATTGTGTTGTATGGAGTGACAGTGATATTACACACATGTGCAACATGCACATCCTATTTTCTGGACTGCTTGTGACCCATGTTATTACTTTTGTGCCTTTCAGCTGAACATATGCAAACATAGACATGGTCAGGGGATACCTATGCCATTATGGCGCACTGTATTTACACTCTTGCTGCTCAATCAATCTTCTCAACCTGTTATACCAGGACTTCTGGTCATTGGTCCACCTCACTGGGTGACAAATCAGGGAAGTCAATTTTGACAAGGTCAATATAGCTGCCATAACACAAGTATATGTGTAAGTGAATACAGATATCTGTCACAGCTGTGAACTTTGCCCAGAAGAACACTGTACAGTTGAATGTTATTAAGTCAATATATCACATGCGGTTTAACACACACATCTGCAACAGTGCTTTACTATGCTTATGCCCTATATAGGTATCCTAGATTTACAATACAAACATATGTAATACTCATATTCACAGCTAACATATGGGTATGAGCAACATCTCATTAACTGGCCTAGCAGTGGCACAGACACGATTGTTTGAAAGACACTCTAGTGGTTGCTATATGTGAGTTGTCCTATCCCAGGGTGTGTCAGGCTCCTCATCTATGATTAAACCTATCCACCTCTTAGAACATCACATGTGGGTAAAGCCTAACATTAGGGGGATATAAAGGGACAGATCTTAGATATGCCTATTACAAACCTATGGAGTTTGTGCATGATGCATTTCGCATTACCATGACTGTTCTTAAGGTGGTGGGGTCTGAAATTAATGTATCTGTCATGACTTCATTACTTCCACCTTCAGCTGTTTGCTAGACTAATATAAATGTTTGATGGAGCAGAACAAACACTTTGATGGCTAAATCTTGATATTCTGTGAAGATCTTCACAGTTGACAGGTATGGCCCATTGCAGACAGAGCCAGATGCTATGCCCATAGCATTTGCACAGCAGGACCTCATTACAGCAAGTATTGATGGCACATATACATCTTTCATAATCATCTATCCCATTATTACAGACCAAGCTCTACATTCAATTACATGCTTACATGTTTCACATATCTAGTTTATCTTCAGGTTCCTTCTGTGGACAGGATGCCGTCTTATGTTTTTTTTTTTTGGTCTCTCTCTACACTACTAGGATCGAGCTTGTTTGAATAGGTTGAAGCATGGCTTTTTTAGGTGATGCTCATGTTAAGGTGATGGCCTCTCCACCATTTGCTGTTCCCTGCTTGCTAATTGCATGCAGGCAGCTGTGTAGGTCTTCCAATAGCCAATGTCATTGCAACCCACTACTATAAATAACTACATCATGTGGGCATTGTCCCTTTACCTTTCCTGTATGGAAGACATCCTTCATGTGTGTGGACAGCAGTGTTACAGACAGCAGGTAGCAATACCTCTTACAACAGGACTTGTGAACACAGGCTAAGTACATTTGTATAAGGTTCTAAACCTAGGAGCAGTGTGTGAGTATTCCTGTTAAATGCATTGAATACTACTAGTTTTATAGGGTTTGTGTGTACATGCTAGTTTTGCATGAAATGCAGTCTGTCTGCATAGCTCTCAACTGTATGCCTATCCACATGATGGCCAGAGGATCGGCTGTTATGTTTTGTCTGTTCAACACACAGGTCTTGTCCTGGACACATCAGTGGCATTCTCTCTGTTGATTGCTGTCAGTATATGACAACATCCATTTGTGTTTCTGACTTCATATTCCTGAGTAAGGGTATGTTGCAACTAATCCTGTAACAGCAGCAACTTTCACAGTGTATAACAGCAATATTTCAAATATGGCCCTGTGTTTCAGCCTCTGTCCTTCACCTATATACCAGACTTTGTCCAGATCTCATGCAGTAAGAGGTTGATAGGTATGGTCTATCATTATTTAGTGCTGACATTCCAGCTATCATTCCAGTGATGTTGTGGACTCCCACACAAGTTGTGGGGTAGGGTCCATATATATGAGGGGTACAGAAGGACAAAACATGTGTGACCCTGTACAGTCTGGAGGTCAATGTATTGAGGACACTGTTCTATGCCCTTGTAAGACATTTTATGGGGGACGGGTATTAAATGTTTTTAACCTAGGCTGTTACAACATGTGAGGAATATCAGTAATAAGAAACATTAAGGTATATGGCTGTACATCTTCCTATGTTTCACCATGGGAACAGTAGTATGCTAGAGCTTACTGTCTTGCACACAGTTCTATTTGTCAGTGAGATAGTGACGTTTTAAGTTAAGCATTGTTATGTAACAGATACATTTACATTTTGACAACCAATACTTTTCCCCCTAGGGGATTGAGTACAGAGTAATTGGAGGCTGTTGAACTACATCTGTAATTAAGTGTTGATTGATTCTTATCTTCAAGGCAAATATGTTTTTTACTGTTGTACTACTTGAAGGCTTTAGCCTGCACAGCAAAGTATGTTATGTTTTGCAGATTACTGTATCATGTTTTCTTTGACAGTTGCATTAATCAGTTATTATGTATTTTAAACACCTAACTGCTATAAGAAATGGCATAAACAACTGAAATAGTACACAAATAAACATTTGTATGTATGCAAACTGTGTGTAATGCCATGTCCTTTGCATTGTGTGTGAGTATATGTTTCATGCAATAATTCTCATTTGTCTGAAAGAATCAGACACTGGCCATTTGAAAAGGTGGCAACTGTAGGAATAATGGTTGTGTGATATGCTGTGCACCCTCAATATATACTCTCTTGATATATATTTATAAGTATGTATATATATATATATATATATATATATATATATATATATATATATGTGATATGTATCATTAGAATGTTTAGTCCTTCCACATTGTACATTCCCCATGGTAGGCTGACTCTTTCTGCATAATATATTAGAGAAATCATCCCATCTTACAGCTGCAGCAAAAGAATGTAGTGGAATCTAGGATATCCAAAAAAAATCCAGCAAACAAAAAGATGCCCAATGCTGAGAGTAAGAACACTTTAATTCCAAAAAACAGATAAAAACAAATAAAAACAGGTAAGCAATTTCACAATTACGTGCTTCTTCAGACCTTAACAAACAGTATGAAAAAACAGGCCTTTAAATACAAAAAACGTCCAGTTAATTAAAACCAATTAAAATTGTTGGATGTTAACACTTATCCGTGAACTAAGCCTCTCTTCTTTAGGAGAAGCTTTAATGCAACAACACTATTCAAACCAGGTGGCAGATATGCTTTAAAGTTGACAATCCATTTTAACTCAGCAAGTTCAGTCTCATTACTCAAATTCACTTCCCTTAAACTTTCATTTAATTTCTGTAGTACCAAAAACTTAAAACTGTGACTCATACTAGCTTCAGATACATGTTTCGCTAGTGCATTTGTTAATTGATTATTTCATATGTCACTCTAATGCTGCAAAATCCTGTCCTTAAACATACGATTTGTCTTCCCTATATAATATGAATCACATACATTACACTTAGCGATATAGACCAAATTTTTCATACAGCGGTCTGCATAGAGGGATAGATGCATAGGTTCCATACTTAATGGATGCATAATCAAGTGTGTAGACCACATATAACTGCATGCCTTGCAAGACTGGCATGCATGAGTACCCTTACGCTGGGAGGTGAGGTGCCTATATGATTCAGTGTGTGTATAACAGAGTCACTGTTTTAAGTTGTTGGTATTTTTAAAACAAATCTTAGGAACTGGTTCTATATGTTCACTGATAGAGGGATCAGTCAACAGGATGGACCAATTTTTCTTTGTGACTTCACACACTTTATTAACCTCTGCTGAATAGGTCGAACAGAAATTATTTACACCCTTGGTGCTGTTAGCCTCTGTGTCCCTCACTATACTTGGGGAGCTGTCAGAGACACAAGGTTTGACTTTAACACCAGCCTATTTATTCAATTCTATAATTTCCTTATCTGTCTCACTGCCCTTATAGCCCCTCTTCAATAGATCTGCCTTTAGCACTGTTAAAGCTTGCTCTAAAGAGTCAGCATTAGTATGCAATCTCATGTCCCTAAGAACCTGATTTTTAACCATGTTCCTGGTAACATGGGATGGATGCATACTAGAACTATGTAAGATGTTATTTTTCCTGCATGGTTTCCTATACATTTTAGTGGACATGTTACCTAACATATCTTTGCTCACAGTAATGTCTGAAAAATCAATAATGTCAACAGAGTAGTGCAGAGAAAAACACAAATAATTAGTTGAAGTTTCTAACATGTCCACAAAGGCTTGAACCTCATACATAGTACTATCCCAGACAAAAAAGATGTCATCCGCAAATAGCTTATAAAACATGATGTGTTTTATATAGATCTTTGCTGAAGACACATTCTAGCTTCCAAATGGCTAAAACTAAGTTCACATACGTGTTGGCACACGCTGTGCCCATTGCTAACCCTGCAACTTGTAGAAAGTATTCTGACTCAAAGGGAAACAAATTATTCTCTAAGATCAGATCTAGCAGGGCACAAATCATGCTAACCTTAGAGTTAGAGAAGCCACCTTCTCTAATCAAGAATCGCCTAACCCGCTCAATCCCATCCTCATTGAGTATCACAGTAAACAGTGATTTCACATCTAGAGTAACAAACAACATCCTTTTGATGTCATTACTAGATCTACCCCTGGCCCAGTTGTATAAATGCTCTAGAAACTGTCTACTATCTCTCAAAACTGTATCAACTTTGTCCAATACACCTCTCAGTTGTTTGTCAACATATATCGATATTGGCTCAGTGATCCATCCCCTTCCTGAATCTATAGGGCATAAGGGAGGATCCTTGGTGTCTTTGTGCACTTTTGGCAATCCATAGACCTGTAGTATAGTGGGGTGCTCTACAGAAAAATAAGTGTAGAGAGAATAGTCTATCTGCTCTGTCATTAGCAAGTCACACAAAAAGAAATTCAGTCTGTTAATTATGCCATTAACTTGAAATTTCTGCAATAACACATACACTTTATTATCATACAACATATCATGCGTTTTGTCCAGATAGACAGAATTATCCAGCACTACAACTCCACCTCCTTTGTCGGCTGATCTAATAATCAGGTGCTCTGCTCTACCAATTGATTCATTGCCTCATGCTCATTAGGTGTTAGATTAAAAACCCTTTATTATTTTTGTCATTAAAGGACTTTCTTATGTCATCCTCACATAACTTAAGAAAAGACTCCATAGCTGGAAAGTTAACTGGTGTGAATGTGCTAAGTTTCTTAAAAGTGCTGCAGACTCCAGTATCACTACCTGAAAAGATAGTTTTCAACGTAATATTCCTGACAAACACTTTAAGATCTAAAATCAAAGGTCTTTCTTTTATACCTGCTACGAAAATGGACCTTGTGGAGATGATTTTAGATCTTAATGGATTGCCAAAAGTGCACAAAGAGCATTTATAGAACTGGGCTAGGGGTATATCTAGTAATGGCATCAAAACAATGTTGTTTGTTACTCTTGATGTGATATCACTGTTTACTGTGATACCCAATGAGGATGGGATTGAGCAGGTTAGGCAATTCTTGATTGAAGAAGTGGCTTCTCTAACTCTAAGGTTAGCATGATCTGTGCCCTGCTAGATCTGATCTTAAAAAATAATTTGTTTCTCTTTGAGTCAGAATACTTTCTACAAATTGTAGGGGTAGCAATGGGCACAGCATGTGCCAACATGTATGCAAACTTAGTTTTAGCCAATTGGGAGGTAGAATGTGCCTTCAGCAAAGATATATATAAAACGCATGTCATGTTTTATAAGCAATTTGTGGATGACATCTTTTTTGTCTAGTATGGTACTATGGATGAGGTTCAAGCCTTTGTGGACATGTTAGAGACTTCAACTAATTATTTGCCTTTTTCTCTGCACTACTCTGTTGACATTATTGATTTTTTAGACATTACTGTGAGCAAAGATATGTTAGGTAACATGTCCACTAAAATGTATAGGAAACCATGCAGGAAAAATAACATCTTACATCGTTCTAGTATGCATCCATCCCACGTTACTAGGAACATGGTTAAAAATCAGGTTCTTAGGTGCATGAGATTGCATACTAATGCTGACTCTTTAGAGCAAGCTTTAACAGTGCTAAAGGCAGAGCTATTGAAGAGGGAATATAAGGGCAGTGAGATAAATAAGGAAATTAGAGAACTGAATACATCAGCTGGTGTTAAAGTAAAACCTTACTTCTCTGACAGCTCCTAAAGTATAGTGAGGGACACAGAGGCTAACAGCACCAAGAGTATAAATAGGGTCTGTTTGACCTATTCAGCAGAGGTTAATAAAGTGTGTGAAGTCATAAAAAAAATTGGTACATCCTGTTGACTGATACCTCAATCAGTGAACACATAGAACCAGTTCCTATGTTTTACTTTAAAAATACCAAGAATTTAAAACAGCGACTCTGTTATATTTTACTTTAAAAATACCAAGAATTTAAAACAGCGACTCTGTTATAAACACACTAAACCATATAGGCACCTCACCTCCCAGCATAAGGGCACTCATGCATGTCGGTTTTGCAAAGCATGCAGTTATATATGGTCTATATACTTGATTATGCATCCATTAAGTATGGAACCTATGCATCTGTCCTTTTATGCAGACTGTTGTACAAAAATTTTGGTCTATATGGCTAAGTGTAATGTATGTGATTCATATTGCATAGGAAAGACAAACTGTATGTGTAAGGTAGGATTCTGCAGCATCAGAGTGATATACGAAATAATAAATTAAAAATGCATTAGCGAAACAGGTATCTGAAGCTGGTATGAGTCACAGCTTTAAGTTCCTGGTACTACAGAAATTAAATGAAAGTTTAAGGGAATTGGATTTGAGTAATGAGATTGAACTTGCTGAGTTAAAATGGATTGTCAGCTTTAAAGCATATGTGCCACCTGGTTTGAATAGTGTTGTTGCTTTAAAGCCTCTCCTAAAGAAGAGAGGCTTAGTTCACTGATAAGTGCTAACACCCAAAAATTGTAATTGGTCTTAATTAACTGGAAGTTTTTTGTATTTAAAGGCCTGTTTTTTCATACTGTTTGTCAAGGTCTGAAGAATCAAGCAATCGTGAAAGCGCATTCCTGTTTTATTTGTTTTTATCTGTTTTTTGGAATTAAAGTGTTCTTACTCTCAGCATTGGGCATCTTTCTGTTTGCTGAACATTTTACAGCTGAGATGGCTTAGTGATAACTTGCTATGGCTATATTATGCAGGGTCCTGGGTTCAAGACTTGCAAGTGCTGGTTATTTTGTTGCAAGGCAGAACAGTTCAGCTGTGGAGGAAGGGATAATGGCAATAATTACAGGAGATCCCTATTTTGGGCCCCTTTACCCACATTTGCAGTACCTTTGGTTAGATGTTTTGCAGTGAGTGGTTCAGAGTGTGGATCCGATGTCCGAATGCGGTATATACACACACACACACACACACATATATATATATATATATATATATATATATATATATATATATATATATATATATATATATATATATATATATATATATATATATAAATATATATGTATATACATATATAAATACATTTTTACTACTGTTGAATGACTGTGCTGCATGATGTTTGGGAAAACATCACACATATCTACAGCTCAGATGGCTGATTGGTAACTTACTCTGGCTAGGTTGTGCTGGGTCCTGGGTTCGAGACTTGCTAGGGCTGATTATTTTGTTGCTGGGCGGAACAAGGACTGTTGGATACAGAGGGATTAAGGCACTTTTAAGCGGGTTTTCACATGTTTGCGCAGTGGTAAGCAATCTTAACTTCCAATTAAATATGCTTACAGACAGCCTGAAAAGTGCTTAATCAGAGTAGGCATTGCTTAGCACCGCACAAACAGGCTTAATCCCGCTTACTACTGCTTAAAAGTACTTACTCCCGCTTGCCCCCTCACTAATTTCTTTAAAAGAAAAGAAAAAAGAGGTGATAGGAAAGTGGTGAAAAAGGGGGCACATATAGGGAAAGACAATAGGGAAAGTAGCTAGAGTTGAGCAGGATGGGTATAGGAATGGTCCATAGCTGCCCATTTCTTCTACAGCAGCAGCTGTACATATACACTGAATTTGGAGGTATATTTGGACACTCAAACCCTGAGAGAGGGGTGAGGACAACAATAATGTGTTGTGAAGCCAATTAGACTAGATTACATGTGTCCAGTGAACACGTGTGCAAAATGGACAGCTATGTATGGGGCAAAATTTTTTGGGGGGAACAGATTACCCTTTTTTTTAAAGGTGAGAGTGGGATGTTGCGGAAGGATAGCAAGTATATTTGGGGAGGTAAGTTGGGTAGGAAGACAGTCAAGACAGACAAGACAGCATATAGGGGCAGTAGATGACACATGTGGGGGGTAAACACCTTGGACGGGGAGGGCTGTTTGGAAATCAGAAGCCCATGAGTCCCCAAATAGAAACAGTGGGACTGAGGTCCCTACCCATGGGCAGTCACCACTGCACTTTCACTCCCCCGAAGGTGGCTGTGCTGGGGGTTGAGCAGGGGGGGGGCAAGCTGACCCTCTAATTGTGCCACATGTCCCTCAAGTTGGAGTAGCAGATTTCCAAACTCCCTTCTAAGCTTGCTACGCACTAATCCCTGGACCTGACTTTGGATGACAGTATCCTGTCGGCACCCACTCTGTGGGGACAAGCCCTATCTCCTGAGGCGGTTCCACTCGAAGGTGGTGCAGGACCAGTGGATGAGGAGGTCCTGCGGTGGGTCCCAGACATGCTGGGGGCCGGTGCCATGGCCAGATGAGGTGGTAGAGGTGGGTCCGCTGGGACCAGCCTTCCCAAACATGCTATGGTGTTGCGGTTTTAGAACATATGTGGGTTAGTAATAGCCATCATAATCCAGGATTAGTTATAAGAGCATGCATAGATATTCCCATTAACCCAAAACACCAGATTTGGAACAGTTGCATCACAAACAGAACACAAGCATATATGGAATCACAGTGGCCATTACAACAGCATGCAGGTTACATTGATAGCAACAGGCCACCAATGATAGTATTTCAACATGGAACATTAATAGTAACACATTTCAATATTTGTTGAACAATAGGACATATGTCCCAATAGTAGGCTTGGTGTAAACATACCCATTGATTTGTGTGTTTAGATTATTGTTGCAGATATGGCTGGGGGCAGAGAGAGAGAGAGAGATGTCAAGTAAATTATGTACCCTTGCTGTACTCACAACTTTAATGATCAATGCTCTAATCATTACTTTACATGTATTATTACAATACCCTCTGACCTTGGTTTGGGCAGTGGTATGTTTGTACACAGTGTATACTTCAACTGTCTTACAGCTAAATTCTCCTTCTCTTACCTGGTAGACCTGTGGAGGGAATGTTTGTTAACACTACCGGACTGTTTATACACATATTCCCAGATTCCTAGTTGTAATTATGCACATACCTCTCAATCTCTTAATGTACAACATCTGGAAAAAGCTTGACGACTTGGGGGTACAAATAGGAACATATTTTGAATATTGCTCTTATAAACTTTTAGACAGTTGCTAGAGTAACAGGATTTGTTTTAATATACATTTTTTGAAGGATTTGAAGTCCGACACTCAAATGTATGTCATTACTTGGTGACTACAATCCTGGGATCATCCCACTGATTTGCCAGGAAAAAAGAGGAATAGGCCAAAAATATGAGCCAAATATCTGGACATTCTGGGAAGATCTGTACAGTTGAGAGGTATGATTATGCATACAGCTTACTACCACTCCCAGGATTCGAACCAATGGCTGTGTTTGCTAACAATACAACAATTACTTTTTCATCAGAGTGAGCTATTTAGACACCTGTTTATTATTTCAGTGTTTTCTTTCTAAGTCTCTCTTGGTTGTACAATCTGACCTTGTAATTACAAAAGTCTTATACAGACATTCCTAGACATATTTTTACATAGCACAGTGTGAGAAACTGTGCCTGAAACAACAGTACTATTCTGATATCATATTTTGGTGAATGCTACGTCAGGCCATACAATACCAGAGTAAACACTACCAGTCCAGGATATAAAACTTTATTGCCAGGCAGTTACAGTTTTCTTATCTGAAAGACCTGTGGGGAGAATGTTTGTTAACACTACCTGACTGTTTCTACTCATATTCCTAGATTCCTAGCTAATATTATGCACATACCTTTCAATCTCTTAATGGACACACTCTGGACAAAGCCTGACAACATGGGGGTACAAATAGGGATATATGTTGAATATTGCTCTTATAAACTTGGAGAATTGTAGAGCAACAGGATTTGTTTTAATATATGTTTTCTGAAGGATTTGAAGTCTGAAAATCAAATGTATGTCATTATTTAGTGCCTACAATTCTGCAATCATCCCAGTGATTTTCCAGGGAGGCAGAGGAACAGGCCAAAAATATGAGCCAGTTATCTGGACATTCTGCAAAAATCTGCACAGTTGAGAGGTATGATTATGCATACAGCTTACTACCACTCCCAGGATTCGACCCATGGCTGTGTGTGCTAAACATACAACAATGTGAGTTTCATCAGAGTGAGATATTTAGAAACTGCTGTCTATTTCTTCACTGTTTTATGTCTAAGTCTCTCTTGGTTGTACAATTAGACCTTGCACAACAGTCTTATACAGACATTCCAAGACATATTTTTTTATGTAGCACAGTGTGGGTAACAGTGGTTAACACAACATTACTATTCAGACACTGCTACACTAAATGCCATAAATGCCATACAATACCAGAGTAAACACAACCAGTCCAGGATTTAGAACTTTATTGCCAGGCAGTTACGGTTTTATTGAAATGTCACCTACATTGGACTATTACTGTCATATTGCCTGGTTTATTCACTACAACACATACACCATTTTTATACTTCCAGGTGACTTTCTACTACTTTGTATTTATTTGGTATGACTACTACCAGCAGGACTGTTACTCACCAGCCTCGTGACGCAGCCTTTGCAACCTACTGGCATGGGCTTCCTGATTCACAGCCCACTCAGCTGCAGCTGTAAAGGGAATAGAGAAATATTTAGCCATATCTATCCATCATATACACAGGCTGGACTTTGGTAAACAGTTATTCATATGAATACTTACACACTGCTGAGAAATCACCTGTCTGCTTTGTTCCTTGGACCCACTCATCCAAGAGATCCCTTTTCCTCCACTTCAAGTTGGCATAGTGGTGCCAGACCTGCTCACCAGTCTGAAGTATACCAGTGGCACTGGTGAGATCACAGGTAAGATGGTCCCAGGCTTATGGTTTATATTGGGAGTCCTGGTACTGGCTGTGCAGCAGTCTCTCATCATGGTTATTTACCAGGAGTTCTACCATGACCTTGGACTCCTGCAAGCCCCAGCACTGTGCTCGGAAGTGTATGCCCTCGGCAAAACCTGCCATACTGCCTACAGTGGGAAGCTGCAACCACTTATGAGCTGTATTCCACCTGCGGGGTTTAAATACGGCTGATTTCCCACCCTTTGCCATGATTGGATGGTTTTGAATATGCTGAGCTAAGCTAAGCTACAGGCAAGCCTGCTTACCTAAGGTTGGCAGTGCTTAAAGGGGCATGTTCAGCAATGCCTACCAATGTGCAAATCCACTTAGCTGGGCTACTCATTATTTAGCAGTCATATTTACACAATGCTTACACCTAGTAAGCAGAGCTGTGCAATGCTTAGTATTGCTTATTTTTTATTTTATAGACTATCTGTTGTATGGGATTGATTCATCATTCATTACATATTATACATTTGTTTACTGTCCCTGACATCCCCCAAAGTGCTTTCATTACATTTATTCATGTGTGAGTATACTGTATAGGGCACTTGTGTTTATATGGGGGTTTCACAACTTTATTAAACTGACACCTCACATCTGGACCTAGTACTGTACTGTGGTTAACAAATATATGTTATTTAGTAGCTAATTATATAAAAAAAATGTTTATAGGTTCATAGGTAAGTACTAGGCTATCTGCCCATGGGCATTTACAAGCCTAGCCACAGAGTGATGGCTTTCACCTCCCCAATAGATTAGTAACCTGTGCCTCTGTCAACAGGACTCCTGAAGTGATCCCAGGGTAGAACTTACGATTACCCATCCACTCATCAAGATTTCTCTTGAAAAGTGTCAGAGAGGAGCTCTGTCGAATATGGATTGGGATTCTATTCCAGAGTGAGGGGAGTCGCTGGGACAGGAAACTATCCCTCCAGCATGTCCTGTTTATTGCTGTACATAGGTTCAAGTCACTAGAATGAGTGATTCTGAGGGATCTCGTTTTTTTGAGGTGAAGCATGTCCATTAGTTCAGGGTTTGACATGGCCCTATAGGTCAGACATAGGTCACCTCTGAGAAGACGGTAAGCAACTGAGAAAGAGCTGGAGCTTTTTTAGTCGTGATTCATAGGGTAATTGTTTAAGGCCCTTAATCCTCTTAGTGAGGTACTTCTGTGGTTTTTCTAGTTGTTGCAGGTGTCTAGTGCAGTACATCCCAAATGGGGCATTGTACTCTATTATGGGCCTAATGAGTAAGGAGTAAAGGGGCACAATCACCTCCTTGGATCTTGATGGGAAACCCTTTGTGATCAGGTGTGCCACATAGAAGGATTTCCTGACTGTTTTGGCTATGTGGTTATCAAAGGAGAGCATGCTATCTACTTGGGTACCCAGGTCCCTAATTAGTACTTAGTGGATTCCCATCTATGTGGTAGTTTGTAGGTACTTTGTTTTTCCCAAATGGGATTACTATGCATTTTTTGGCATTTAGCCTGAGGCCGTGATTTTGACACCAGGTGTCTGTCTCTGTGAGACCTTTTTGCAGGATGTCTGTGTCAGCTGGAGAGTCAATTATTGCACCCAATTTACAGTCATCTGTGAACTTGGTTAGCCACAGTCCCTTCGCCTTTGGCTGTACTTCGGAGAAATATATACCGGACAGGAGGGGTCCCAGGACTGAGCCCTGTGGGACTCGGCTTGTGACTGGTTTAGAGTCAGACATGGTGCCTGCCATTCTTACTGTGTGGGTTCTGTCTGAGAGCCAATTGGCAACACATCTTGTGACATAGGGGTTAATATTTCAGCTGGTGAGTTTGTCTATGGTTCCTGAGTGTGGGATGGTGTTGAATGCCTTAGCAAGGTCCAAATATGCTGTGTGGACCACCTTCCCTTCATCTATGGCCTTGGTGACTGTTTCGAAGAAGTCAACCAAGTTCAGGAGGCAAGATCTGCCTTTAACAAAACCGAACTGGGTGGGGTCCAGTGTCTGGAGGTTCCCAATGTCCCTGTTAATAAGCTCCATGATAATGCATTCCATGGCTTTGCAGACCAAGCTAGTCAAGCTTATAGGGTGATAGTTCCCAGGGTCAGTTGTGGCACCTCCTTTGTGGAGTGGTACGACTGTTGCTGTATGCCGTTCTTTGGGTACATAGCCTGTAAAGAGGCTGAGTTTGAATAGTGATTTGAGATGGGGGGGTTAGTTCATTTTGAAGCTTGTGTAAGACACAACCTGGGATAGCATCTGGTTCCATTGATGCTGTTTTTGGCCTTTGCAAGGGCTGTCTTTACTTGTGTATCTGAGATATCTGGAGTGCCACATTCTTCTGGGATGGGTGCTAGCCCCTTTGGTGGAGAGGGAGGGGTGAAGTTTGCACTGAACTTGTCAGCCAGGATGTTGGCAATGTCAGTTGGTTCAGTGTATTTATGGCCATTATGCACTAGCTCGGAGCATATCTGAGAGTTTTCCCCTAGACTCTTGACATAGTTAAAGAAGGCCTTCTGGTTATCCTTAGAGTCATTGGCTATTTTTCCTTCGAAGTTGGCCTTGGATGATTTAATGAGGGAGTGCAGTTTTTTACTGATGTTAATCAGAGATGCCTTCTTATTTTGGGATTTTGTTCTATCTTGCAGGAGTTTCCTCCTTCTGTTGTAAAGTTTATTTATGGCCGGGGTCCACCAGACTGACTTCCTCTTTTTTGAGGAGTTGGTCTTAGTTTTACTTGGGATGGCTCGGTCCATGCATTCTTGAAGGTGTTCATAGAATGCACTTGTAAAGTATTCTGCCGATGGGTCATCATTTTCCATTTGATTGGGAGCTTTGAAACTTCCCACCTCGGTCTTGAGGAGTGTGAAGTTGGCTTTAGAGAAGTATTTTATGTACTGCTTTCACATGTAAAATGGTTACAGTGGAGATCAAACCAGGAATGTCTGCTTGTAAAGTGTACACTCTAACCACTACAGTATTGCAGTACTGCTTATGTTGGATGTCTCTTGCTATTTAATTTCATGTGCTGTTAAAGCTGGACTAAGCATAGCTGAGCAACGGGCACACCTGTGCAGCTATGTTTAAACTTTATTGCATGTTTAAAAAAATGTGTTTATTGTGTTTTTTTATTTGTACCCTTCAAAATATCCCTGCTAATGCTGAACCTGTTATTCTATCATCTTTCTGCTTTCTGGGACAATTGTCCCTTTCGGCTTTGTCCACATTCCTTACTCTGACGGGTTGGGAGGTTTGCGCTATGTGCTTATGTTACATCTGTTATTCTATCAACTTTTGGCTTGGTGGGGATGATTGTCCCTTATGGCTTTGACCAGATTTCTTACCCTGATGGGTTGGGGGTGTTACGAGTGTTTTTGCTCGTTTTAAATTGCCAAAAAGCAATTCTGGAGTGCAGGGGGCATGTGTATTGTGAGAGCTCTGCTCCCAGACACAGCCCCTGGTCTTGTACATGGAACCATGTCCGTTTTAGAGCATGGCAGTGCACCTTCATGCGTATGCATGGCATGCTGCTGTGCTGAACAGGAACGGTCCCTGTAATGCAGGAATAACTTATTCCTGCATGGCTGCTTGTTGAATCAGGGGGATTATGTCTTTGCATCTTCTCTTTCAGATAATATCTTTGTTATCACTCTGTCTGCAGCAGATGTCACTGGTGCTGTTCACCCTTACCATTTGTTTACTGGATCCATATTACAAAATATGTGGCAATTAGGAAAAATGCAATGCCAGATTGCAGCTTTCTTTCTTGGTTTGAACTTTGGTGCTTCCAATTACAACATCATGGTAATAGCAGTCAGTTGTTGGTGCTGCATATTCCATGAGATGAAATAAAAGAAGATATTTAACCTGAAGAATCCCTGCTGATACATATTCCTAACATGGACAAATTAAATTTGGTGACAAACCAATTTGTCCAGGGACATCTTCAGATGGGGGTTTATTTAAAAGTAGCAATGGATTTAATGTGGGTAGGGGAAGGTGCTAGTTGGGGTGGTGAGATGAAAGGGTTAAATAGGTAAGTAGGAGGATTGGGAGGAAATGAGATAAGGGTAGGGAGGGGCTTAATAAGTTTTGTGAGAGCATATCTGAGTAAGGAATCCATTTTGGTATGAACTTGCTATAGCAAGTATTATGTCCATGATGACCTGTAGGTATTGTGGTGCAGGTAGGCCTTGGACTATGTTTAAAAAAACACAAGCTCCACGAAGGAAGGAACACCACTCAAAAGACAGGATAGTTTCTTATATTAGCGCACTTCTGGTACCTGCCTCTCGCCTTCGCATGGAATATTTTTCTAATACAATCCCATCATTTTATATATATATATATATATATATATATATATATATATATATATATATATATATATATATATGGATCCCCTTCACTACATCGACACGCCACAATGCCGACACCCAAAACACCGACACCAAAAGACCGACAACGCACAAAACCTAACACCATAACACCTACACCCAAAACACCGACACACAAAACGTAAACTACACATTACACACAACTATACATGCACTAACCTTAACCCAAACCCTAACCCTAAGGTCCGACACAACCGCACACTTACCCTACCCGCACCCTAACCCTAACTCACTTATCCCACCCCTAAACCTACAGTCCATCACTATCGCACACACCCTACCTGCACCCTAACCCTAACTCACTTAACCCACCCTTAAACATATAGCCCGTCACTATCGCACACTTACCCTACCCGCAACCTAACCCTAACTCACATAACCCGCCCCTAAAACTACAGTCCCTCACTATCGCACACTTACCTGTCCGCTCCCTAACAGTAAATCCCTTACTCTTTCGCACACTTACCGAGTCCGTCGGGTTCTCACCTTGTCGGTCATCTGAGTCGTCGGTCTTCTCGTCTCCTTCTGTAGAGTGTCGGTCTTCTAGCGTTTCGGTGAAGTGAAGGGGATCCATATATATATATATATATATATATATATATATATATATATATATATATATATATATATATATATATACACACACACACACACACAGACACACACAATTCAAGTACCAATTAATTAATTAACTAATTTAGAGCCCCATTTGCAAAAATTCATAGCCTTTGATAAGTTACACATCCATATAAACAAATTTATAACCATATTAATACTCATTTTATTAAAACTTACTTTTTATCTAACGATATTTTTCACATTTTTAAATACATACTTGTTTCTTATTTTTAAACAGTCAAATTATTCTCTAAATTCAATCCATTAAGAAACAATGTATGAAAATTAATAATCAACCTACTCTCAAGCCTGTTTAATTCTCTTTTAAAATTTCCCCTGTTGCCATTTGGATGTGCTAAAACACTGAAAAACAAACTGCTGTATGAACCCTTGTGCTTGGACAAAAAATGAGTAGCTACTGGGCTTTCTAACTTTTGCCTCCTAACATTACCTAAATGTTCCAGAATTCAGACTTTAACGTTCCTAGTTGTTTGTTTTTTTGGAACTACTTTTCTTTGGATGTGTATTGAACTTGGACTATGTTTAGTCAGAGGGTTTTGTGGTGCAGGTAGGCCTTGGACTATGTTTAGTCAGGAACTATTTTTGTGCAGGTGTGATCAGTAGTACATTAGTATGGAGGAGAGTACCAGGGTGTTTGGCTGGAGCTGCTATTTTTTTATTAGGACTTTCTTAGTTAACAAGATTATATTAAAAAAAGAAAAGAAAAAAAAGGAAAGGAAAAAATAATTTATAACTTTACCATTCTTGACTTAAATACCCAGTTGAAATTAAAATGTCCTATTTTCTTTAATAGTGAAATTCTTGTTTACTTAATATTTGTAGGAAAAATTGGGAGTAGATTACCTTTTAAAGATAATTGTCGTTAATGAGTTGGAAAAAATACAGACAAGAAACTCTTGTCTAGCAGTAATTTCTCCATCGTCTTTCTTCAATAACAGCAAGTTTTATACTTAATTAATATATACGTGGCAAAGATCAGCGAAGGTATTGATCGAAAGAGAGTGAGCGAACTGTAAATTGTTGAAGGTGTACTGGTTTATTGAGACTCGTTTAGGCAATTGTTCGAGTAGTGAGAGCATGGCTGGACAGTTGTCGGTACTGTATGGGTCAGTTTTAATAAGTGGTTGTTGTAGGCATTGCGGGGTGCAATAGGTTGCTTTGTGGCAGGTACTGAGTGATCGGGTTGTTTGTGATGCCTGGAGGGGTGTACAATGACTGTGCATGGCAAAACTTTCTGAAATGTATTTCCTCCACTAAGGTAGGATAGAGAAATACAACTATGGGGGGCAGCACTGCCACTAAATCAGCATACCATCTTAAACACAAAATCATTATATTAATAGCGATCTCAGAAATGCCACACTAAGTCTCATCTGATGCACACTGATATCTGTGTGCTGGTATTGTGCCTGGTTTCTTTGGGTGCATGAGTGAAGTTGCAAGTGCAGTTCGAAGTTTGTGGCCTTCAGAGTTGCTTGCTGGTGTCATTCCTGCTGTTCTTCTGGTTTACGAGGTGATGACAGGAGTATTTGGTGTCTGTCCCTGACCTGGTTTCAGAGTCAGTATTGGTCTTTGGCTCCTGGGTGTCTTGCAGCATCCATAATTATTTTACACTGTAGAGGAAACGCTGCAGCCTTCCTTTCATGGGCATTAAGGTACCAGGATTAATGTGCATGGCACATGTACAACAGGCTCCATTAAGTTTTGCTTAACACATTTTATACCATAACGTATGTTAAGTATTACTTAGTTTTGAAAAAGTTTAAACTATGCACAGGGGGTTCAGTAGCAATTATGCCTCATCATAGCTCTCAGTGGTACAGATTTTCACAGAATATCTAGACTTTACCTCATGTTTTGGTCCGTTATTCAGTTTTGTAGATGGTCTCATTGTCTGTCCTGGTCATAGAATTGTGGCTTTCTGGCAAATTACTGGCAGTTCATTAAAGACTGAAGTACAAGAAAAAAAGAGAGAGAGAGAGAGTACCAGCAAAGAGTGAACAACAGGAGAAAATATTTGATCTCGGCTAAGTAATTCAGCTAGTGGGCTCGGGTGCCATGTAGCATGACTGCCTGACAAGACCGTACTTGCAATGTCAATTAGGAGTATTCCTTCAACTAGTTCCCAGTACTACCTTCAAAATCCCTGTTTGAAGTGCCAATGTCAGTAGCTGGTGTTTTACAGATGGTGAGACTGGATTTCTGAGCTGTGTCACTTGCTGTAGATGCTAAATGATTCCCCTTCTGTAATTTCAGCATACAGTTCTGTGGGATTTGACGTTGGGAGCTCAGACACGTACAGAATGAGTTTTCATTTTCCCTTGCCCTGGTAATGTACCATAGAGTACAGAGGGACAGACCAAAATGAGAATATATGCTGCAGGTCGGGCCATGTTGCATGAAGTCGGCAGCGATACAGATGAGTAAGCGGACCAACAAAAAAAAAAAAATATATATATATATATATATATATATATATATATATATATATATATATATATATATATATATTGTAGGTGCAGAGAAGATGGTCAGGGGCAAGGGAGGGGGTGCCTGCATTTCTACAGTACTGGGTTAGTTCTTGGTGCTTTGTACTGGTGTTTTAACTGCAATGAAGGAGAAAGAAGGCAGTAAAACCAAGGGAGGGAGTGGTGTCTTGCAGTCTAGCATGCTGACTTGACTGTGTGGGGAAATGACATCACGTGTGCCTTAAATTTTAGCTTAGACTCCTTTTAGTCCCCTTCTAAGACTGGTGTCTGTTGTAAGAAGGTGGTGAATTACACTTAAACAATAATGACAACAATTAAGAGTATAAACTTCTTTACTTGATAATTCACATCCACCTAATGCCTGGAACATGAAAAGGTGGCAGTCTGAGTAGTACTTGGCAGTTTGGGAGGATATTCCAGTAATATATCGGTGATAACCCCAGGTCCAGTTCAACAACTCCTGAGTGTACAAATGTATGGCAGGTATCCCTGATGGTTTTAACTAGTTTTAGTTTTGTCCCGCATTCGGTTGTAACTGGTCTCCATTTGATGGAGAGATCAGGGCCGGTTGTATTTGGGTGAGTAACAGTTAGCAGTACAGGGCATTCATGCAGGTCACTTGCAGTCTAGAGTGGGTTGCTCTTAGGGCAGGCCTTTACCCCAAACTGTCAAAGGCATTAGCATGTGGCAAAGTTCTTAATGGTACAGGTTTTCGCACTATGCTTAGGGTTAGGTTTCTATCATGGGTAATTTCATGGTTGGGTGGTTTCTAGGAAGGTGTAGTAGTTCATTAAAGAAGGAACTGATAAAAGTTTAGACATGGGGAAGGTAGGCATCTTAGCTGTATTTAGTCATGTTTTGATGTGTGGTATTTCTAAAATGAACCCGTGAAAGGGATGGAATGGTTTAAATTTCTTTATCTAGATTGTTTCTCTTTCTATTGCCAGGATGAAGAATGTTGCCACTTATAATGGGGGACAACTGAGTAAAAGGTAGACCATTTACTAGTGGCTCACTAGCAACTTCAATTACAAAGCTCACAAGATTGTTAAAATGTGATAATTTTATTTATAGAAATAGGCCTTGTAATGAATAATGATTCAGTCCATTTACCTTTGGTAGTGGTTAAATTATTAGCATGAAGTGTGTGACGGGTCTTTTCAAGGTGTGACCTCAGGGAACATGAACTTTTATGACCTCAAATAAGGAGTGCTCCTCGGAATGAGTTACACTTGAGAGGTATTGGTATGATATGAAGGTGTTTTACTCTTTGTTTTAAGCATATTAATTGTCAGTGCTGGATACATGTGGCTTGTAGTGCCTCTTGGAGAACAAGGCAGCTCAGGGGAGAAGCTACCAAAGTTGCATGTTGTATTTTTTAAATTTTTTAATTATTTTTTTTAACTAGAGGACTAGGCAGTTTTTGTTTACGCTTGATTGCGTGGGGATAGCCTGTAGTGCTTGTTACAGAAATGCTCCCAAGACTGTTTTACGAAATAAGTTGACTTGGCCTATACAGTGCAGTACTGGATTTTGTAAGGAAATCACACGGTAGCCCAGGTAATTTGATACTTAAATTACACTCATCTCATTGTTTAGTTGCAACATACTTGAGTGGTGGTTCACTTTGCATTCTGCATTCTAGTAGGGTCTTTTAAGAACATAGGTGCAGTCACCATTGTTTGTGTCATAAAACTGTATGTTCCTTTGCTGGTTGTGGAAGGAAATGCTAACGGATACGGAGATGCCAGATTATTGAAGATAGGGGATGAGGGACAAGGTAGCGATTGTGCAGTTAGTGAGCAAAGTAGGCCCTTGGCAGTGACAAATGTTGATATTAAGAGGTTTTTGTTTATGTGTGTGCAGAGGATTTACAGTTTCTTTTCTCATGCAGATGGGGACATAGAGAGCTCAATCTGCTGGCATGGTGCAATTAGGAAACTCACATGATTGTTAAAATGTGATAATTTTATTTTTAGAAATAGACCTTGTAATGAACAATAATTTAGTCCATTTACCTTTGGTAGTGGTTAAATTGTTAGCACGGAGTGTGTGATAGGTCTTTTCAAGGTGGAACCTAGAGGAACATGAACTTTTAGCTCCTCAGAATGAGTTATACTTGAGAGGTACTGGCATGGTATGCAGGTGCTTTACTCTTTGTTTTAAGCATATTAATTTTCAGTGCTGGATATATGTGGCTGCTAGAGCTGCTTTGAGAACAAGTCGCATGTTGCATTTTTTATTTATTTATTTTTGTAACTAGAGGGCTAGTAAGTTTTTGTTTACGCTTTTAATTTATGTTAAAATGATTGTGCGGGGTTAGCCTGTAGTGCTTGTTACAGAAATGCTTCCAAGACCGTTTTATGAAATAAGTTGACGTGGCCTATACAGTGCAGTATTGGATTTTGTAAGGAAATCACAAGGTAGCCCAGGTCATTTGATACTTAAATTACCCTAATCTCATTGTTTAGCTGTAACATACTTGAGTGGTGGTTCAATTTTCATTCTGCATGTTAATAGGGTCCTTTAAGAACATAGGCAAAGTTACCATTGCTTGTGTTATAAAACCATTTGCAGTGGTATGTTCCTTTGCTGGCTGTGAAAGGAAATGCTGAGGGATACAGTTATGCTAGGTTATTGAAGATAGGGGATGTGGGGCAAGGCAGTGATTGTGTAGTTGGTTTGCAAAGTAGACCCTTGGCAGTGACAAATGTTGATATTAGGAGTTTTTTTGTTTAGGTAGATGCAGGGGATTTACAGTTTCTTTTCTCCTGCAGATGGGGATACACAGACTGGTCAATCCACTGTCTTGGTGCAATTAGTAAGCTCACATGATTGTTAAAACTTTATTTATAGAAATAGGCCTTCTAATGAACAATGATTCAGTCCATTTACCTTTGGTAGTGGTTAAATTGTTAGCACAGAGTGCGTGATAGGTCTTTTCAAGGTGGAACCTCGAGGAAAATGAACTTTTATGACCTCAAATAAGTGAAGCTCCTCAGAATGAGTTACACCTGAGAGGTATTGGTATGGTATGAAAGTGTTTTACTCTTTGTTTTAAGCATATTCATTTTCAGTGCTGGATATATGTGGCTGCTAGAGCCGTTTGGAGAACAAGTCAGCTCAGGGGTGAAGCTACCAAAGTTGCATGTTGCATTTTTTTTTTTTTATTTATTTTTGTAACTAGAGGACTAGGCAGTTTTTGTTTACACTTTTAATTTGTGTTAAAGTGATTGCACAGGGATAGCCTGTAGTGCTTGTTACAGAAATGCTTCCAAGACTTTTACGAAATAAGTTGACGGCCTATACAGTGCAGTATTGGATTTTGTAAGGAAATCACAAGGTAGCCCAGGTAATTTGATATTTAAATTACCCTCATCTCATTGTTTAGTTGTAACATACTTGAGTGGTGGTTCAATTTGCATTCTGCAAATAGGATCCTTTAAGAACATAGGTGCAGTTACCATTGCTTGTGTCATAAAAACATTTGCAGTGATATGTTCCTTTGCTGGCTGTGAAAGGAAATGCTGACAGATACGATGATGCCAGGTTATTGAAGAGAGGGGATGTGGGGCAAGGTATTGATTGTGCAGTTGGTGAGCAAAGTAGGCCCGGCCTTCCTGAGAACACTGGAAAATATGAAGGTCTCTCTACACACCATTATATTGGATGACTTCAACTACCCTAACATAGACTGGGAGCATTACTCTAGCTCCAACACCCTAGCCCAAAGGTTCCTAGAATTTATAAACTCAAATGCTATGGAACAACTTGTTACCACTCCCACAAGAGGGGAAAACATACTGGACCTGATCATCACCAACATGGGGACTCTATGCTCCAGACCAGAAGTGTATCCCTCACTGGTAAGATCAGATCATAAACTAATCTCACTAGATATTCATATCCCAACCCCAGCCCCTGCCCAAAAAACCACAGTGAAAAACTTCTCTAAAGCAAATTTCACACTCCTCAAAACCGAGATGGAATCCTTCAAAGCCCCCAAAACACATTCTATGAACACCTTCAGGAATGCATGGATCATGCAATCCCAAATAAAACCAAGACCCAATCCTCCAAAGTTAGGCGTCCTGTCTGGTGGACCCCAGCCATAAACAAACTATACAACAGAAGGAGGAAGCTACTACATGATAGAGCAAAATCCCAAAAAGGGAAGGCATCTCTGATCAGTATTAGCAAAAAACTACAGGCACTCATAAAATCGTCTAAGGCCAGCTTCGAGAGAAAAATTGTACAGGACACTAAGGATAATCACAAGGCTTTCTTTAGTTATGTTAGGAACCTGGGTGGGAATTCCCAGATATGCTCAGAATTAGTCCAAAATGACAAAAAATACACCGAACCCACAGACATTGCCAACATCCTAGCTGACAGGTTCAGCACAAACTTCTCACCCCCTTCCCCACCAAAAGAGCAAATATCTATCCCAGCAGAATGCTGCCCCCCTGACATCTCAGATGCTCAGGTAAGAGCTGCCCTCTCCAAAGCAAAAAACACAGCATCAATGGGACCAGACGGTGTCCTGGGCTGCGTCCTACATGAACGCCAAGAAGAACTAAACCTAAACATAAAACTACTATTCAATCTCGGCCTTACTACAGGATATGTACCCAAAGAGTGGCGTACAGCAACAGTGGTCCCTCTCCACAAAGGTGGTGCCTCAACGGATCCTGGAAACTATCGCCCCATAAGCTTGACTAGCTTGGTCTGCAAAGCTATGGAAAGGATCATCATGGACCTCATAAATAAAGATATTGGGGACCTACAGACACTGGATCCTACCCAGTTCGGCTTTGTTAAGGGCAGATCCTGCCTCTTAAACCTGGTCAATTTCTTTGAAACAGTCACCAAGGCCATTGACGAGGGGAAGGTGGTCCACACAGCCTATCTGGACCTTACAAAAGCCTTTGATACAATACCCCACTCGGGCATTATAGATAAGCTCACCAGCTTAAATATAACCCCCTATGTCACTAGATGGGTTGCAAACTAGCTCAAGGAGAGAACCCACATGGTTAGAATTGCTGGAGCCATGTCAGACTCCAAACCAGTTACAAGTGGCATCCCACAAGGCTCAGTCGTGGGACCTCTCTTGTTCGGTATATATTTCTTGGAGGTACAGACTAACACGGAAGGACTGTGGCTGACCAAGTTCACAGATGACTGCAAACTGGGCGCCATAATAGACTCTCCAGCCGACACAAGCATCCTACAAAAGGGCCTCATAGAAACAGACAACTGGTGCCAGAGCCATGGCCTCAAGCTAAACACCAAAAAGTGTATAGTCATCCCCTTTGGCAAAAACAAAGTGCCCACAAATTACCACATAGGTGGTAATCCATTAAGTACGGAAGAAGTAATTAGGGACCTGGGGACACAAGTTGATAGCAATCTCTCATTTGACAACCACTTGGCCAAAGTGGTTAGAAAAGCATTTTATATAGCTCACCTAATCATGAAGGGATTCACATCTAGATCAGGGGAGGTCATCATGCCTCTTTACTCATCCCTCATCAGTCCCATAATTGACTACAATGCCCCTTTTGGGATGTAACTTACCAGACACCTGCAGCAACTGGAAAGACCCCAAAAGTACCTCACCAAGACAATTAAAGGGCTCAAACAGATGCCATATGCTGCCTGGTTAAAGAAACTCCAGCTCTACTCAATGGCATACCGGCTGCTCAGAGGCGATCTGTGCCTGATGTATAAAGCCATGTCCGACCCGGAATTAATGGACATGCTGCACCTCAGAAAATCCAAATCCCATCGAGCTACGCGCTCGAGAGACTTGAACCTCAGCACTGAAATAAATAGGACATGCTGGAGGGACAGATTCATAACCCAGAGGCTCCCTTCACTCTGGAATAAAATCCAAGTCCAGGTTAGGCAGAGTCCCTCATTGACTCTCTTCAAGAGGAATCTTGATGAGTGGATGGGAGATAGTAGTTTTACCCCGGGTATCACTTCTGTGTCACTGTTAGACAGAGGCACAGTATACTAGCCTCGAAAAAGGGCATAGCAAAATTCATTTAAAATGGGTGGCGAAAGCTAAACACACTCTGGCTAGGCTTATAAATGCCCTAGGGCAAATAGCCTAGTATGAACCTATGAACCTATGAACAAATGTTGATATTAAGAGGTTTTTGTTTAGGTGTGTGCATAAGATTTACAGTTTCTTTTCTCTTGCAGATGGGAACACACAGTGCACTCAATCCACTGACACGGTGCACATTGAGGTTGCAGATGAGAAGAGCAGAGTGGGCATCAGTCAGTGTCTTGAAGGAAGTGGATTTGAAATGTGATGGATTCCACTGTGGCCAATGTTTCTGCCATTGGAGTGGCGCACAATTCCACTGTGGTCAATGTTTCTGCCATTGGAGTGGCACACAGTGTAGGTGCAGGTAATCCTACTTTACTCAGTAAGGCAAGTCAGAGTGTGGACTGTGAGTAACATGGGGACAGATGAGGATGAGATACATCAGGAGCAGTTTGAAACAGATTTGGGGATTGTTTATGGGGAATTTGGGGCTGTAAACAGGTGGGGTGAAGTTACACACTGTGAGGTTGGGTTGCATTTTATCAGCATGGTAGTTGGGTTTGTTTCCTTTGGTAAGGCTAGGCAGATGGGTTTATAGGTTCATAGGTTCATAGGTAGGTACTAGGCTATCGGACCAAGGGCCTATGTAAGCCTAGCCAAGAAGGGTCCCTGGCTTACGCCACCCAAGAAAGTAATTTTCCTGTGTCACTGTCGAGCAGAGACACAGAAGTGATCCCCGCGGTGTATTTCCTATTTCCCATCCACTTATCAAGATTTTTCTTAAAGAGTGCTAATGAAGAACTTTGCTTGACATAGATCGGTAGCCTGCTCCAGAGTATGGGATGTCTCTGGAACAGGAATCTATTCCTCCAGCATGTCCTGTTTATTTTGGTGACAAGGTTTAGGTCCCTAGAGCGTGTAGCTCAGAGGGATTGGAATTTCTTTAGGTGTAGCATGTCCAACAGCTCTGGGTATGACATAGCTTTATATGTTAGGCAGAGATCACCTCGGAGTAGGCGATATGCTACAGAGTAAAGCTGGAGTTTTTTGAGGCGGTTAGTGTAGGGCATTTGTTTGAGGCCAGTATTCCTCTTTGTGAGGTACTTCTGTGGCCTTTCTAGCTGCTGCAGATGTCTTGCAAGGTACATTCCAAAAGGGGCATTGTACTCTATAATGGGTCTAATGAGTGTCGAGTAGACGGGAACAATGACCCCTTTTTTTCTGGAAGAGAACCCTTTTATGATGAGGTGTGCCGCATAGAAGAACTTCCTGACTACTGTGACGATGTGACTATCAAATCAGAGGCTACTGTCCACCTGGGTCAAAAGGTCTCATCACACATTCGGTGATAAGTAGATTGCTGCCTATGTGGTAGTTCATGGGTACAGAGTTTTTACCAAAGGGGATGACACTGCACTTTTTGGCATTGAGTTTGAGGCCATGGCTCTGATACCAGGCATCTGTCTCAGCGAGGCCCTTCTGTAGTATGTCCACATCATTTAGGGACTTGACTATGGCTCCTAGTTTGTAGTCATCTGCGAACTTCAATAGCCAGAGGTCTTCTGTGTTAGCCTGTACTTCAGAGGAGTAGATACCAAACAGGAGAGGTCCCAGGACAGAACCCTGTGGTACTCCACTTGTCACTGCTTTGAGGTCAGATTTGAAGTTTGCAACTTGTACAGTGTGGGTTCTGTCAGTGAGCCATTTGGCAACCCATCTTGTGACATAGGGATTTATACCTAGTTTAGTGAGTTTATCTATAATTCCAGAATGGGGGACGGTGTTGTAAGCCTTGGCGAGGTCAAGATAGGCTGTGTGAACTACCTTACCCTCATCTACAGCTTTGGTGTCTGCCTCAAAGAAATCAATCAGTTTCAGGAGGCATGATCTGCCTTTCACAAACCCGAACAGGGTGGGATTTAGAGTATGGAGGTTACCAATGTCTTTGTTTATGAGTTCCATGATGATACATTCCATGGCCTTGCAGACCAGGCTTGTCAGGCTAATAGGTTGATAGTTCCCGGGATCAGTGGTGGCTCCTCCTTTGTGGAGTGGGATAACTGTTGATGTGCACCATTCAGTGGGCACAAAGCCTGATGTGAGGCTAATAATGAACATGGTACTTAAGTGGGGAGCCAGTTCGTTCTGCAGTTCATGTAAAACGTAGCCTGGGATGTTGTCCAGTCCCATGGATGCTGTGTTTTTGGCTTTAGAAAGTGCAGCTTTTATCTGCGTAGTTGTGATTACAGGGACTCTGCATTTTTCCTGTATAGATATGGGCCCTTTAGGGGTTTGAGGGGGGGGGGGTAAAGTTAGTACTGAAACTATCTGCCAGGATGTTGGCAATATCAGTTGGTTCTGTAATTTTTGTGCCATTGTGCTGTAAATCTTAGCAGATCTGGGTGTTGCCATCGAGATTCTTGATATAGGTATAGAATGCTTTGTGGATGTCCTTAGAATTAGTGATGATTTTGTTTTCGTAACTAGCTTTGGAGGATCTTATAAGGGATCTCAGCTTCTGACTGAGGCTGACCAGGGAGCTCCTCCACTCATGGGATTTTACTCTCTTTTGCAAGAGTTTCTTCCTTCTGTTGTACAATTTGTTTATGGCAGAGGCCACCAGACTGATTTCCTTTTTTTGGAGGATAGTGTCTTGGTTCTGTTTGGGATAGCACAATCCATGAACTCGTGTAAGTGCTTATAGAGTGCATTTGTGTAGGATTCAGCAGTTGTAACTGTATTGTCCATCTGCATGGGTGTCATGAAGTTCACCACTTCTGTCTTAAGAAGCATGAAGTTGGCTTTGGAGAAATGTTTTACTGTGGTTTCCTTAATGGGGGTGGGGGTGGGGGGTGGTTGTTCATTGTCCATCCTACTTTTGGAGTTAGCACTGTTCTCCACTAGATTTGGTAACTGCAGATGAGACTTTAGGACTAGGTAGAGGGTTTGACAGAGCTTGCAAGGTATGTATGCATGTAGGGATGGGTTAGGAACAGGTTATTGTTTAAGCAGAAGCTTGAAAGTCTAAGCAAGGGGATTACTATGGGAAGCAGACCATGGTTGTTTAAAAAATATAAAGAGGGGGAAGTCTTGAGACAAGGGTGGATTAAGGATGGCATGGAGGTCATTGAGCTCCTTATTTTGCTTAATTGAGAGGAAATGGTTGGCTTGCTGGCTGATGGGATGTAAGGACTTTTGGAGGATGGAGGTACAGGATGGAAGGATATTTGGAAGTGGGGGCTTTACTGCTTGGAGGTAGATGGTTGGCTGGTATTGTAGGTTTATTAGGATTTGTAAGGAAAACTGTTAATTGTCAGTCAGGATAAATGTGCTATGATAGGAGGCCCTGGTGTGCCAGGAGAGGTGTACTAGGTTTGCCTGGGATGATTAGTTGTTGTACAGGATTCTATGAGAGCTGTGGATGGGAGGGCATATGGTAAGGCATTGCAAGATTTTGCTAATTTGTGTTTAGGCATGGAACAAGTTTGGCAGATCAGTTGGTCAAGGTGGATTTAGCTCCAATTAATATAGTTTCACTGGTGACAAGGCTATATAACTTTGGTAAGTTTGGGACAGTGGGTCATTGGTTTGAAGAGTTCAGGTTAGGTTTGATAGGTGAAGTCTGACAGACTATCGCTATTGCCAAGATAAGTTTTGTTGTGAGGGTTGGCATTGGTAAATGGAGGTTTAGTGGGTTAATTTGAGGGGGTATTGGCATTATGGAGGATTGGATTCTTTAACATAGTGGGCATTGGTCAGCAAATGCTATGTGGTTATCAGATGTTTGCTTTATAATAGATGGTGGGTACAGGGGTTTGAATTCCTGTTAAACTGATTTGTTGGAGAGATGATTCCATTTGGTCATTATTACATCCTTTGGGTAGTTAAAGGATGCTGCTGTTAGGCAGGATTGCATGAAGTTGGGTTTGCCTTGTTTTGGAATGCCCTGGGCATTTTAGCTTTTTGGTGGTACAGTTGATAGGTAATGACCTGGGAATAATTAAGAAGCTACTATTGACAGTAAAGATATGTGAGGATATGTTTGATTTATGATGTTTTAAATGGGTATGGGTATTACTTTGCCTTTGGACAATTATCATTGGTTTAATTTTAGCTGTTTAAGCAGCTGGTTGCTTTATATGATAGAATTCCGCATATTGATGACAGAGATACAGTCTGGTTCCCAGACAATGGAGTACACCAAATGGTGTTTGGCTTCGACCTTTTAATGTACAGGTTGGTTTGTTTTAGAAGGTTGTTGGGATTTTTAGTATGGGGATGTTCCCCCTCTGGTGTTAGATGTTCATTTCAATAAGTTGAGAAATGCAAGTGAGCAGTTGGACACTGCTTGGCAACTGAGAGTAAGTCAGTGGAGGTTAAGGCACTGATTATTTGGTTGGATGTTTATTTCAATGAGTTGGGAAATGCAATTGAGCGGGTGGATGCTGCTTGATAAGCAAAAGCGAGCAGAGGTAAGGATGTTGCTTACTTGGTTGGGGTGAGTGGAGTCATGCTGCCCTAAGTTACTGGTTATATAAATATTTATGCTGTGAGTAATAAATGAAAATATTGGTCAATTAAGTTTTATGTTTATGGAATTTTAATAAAGGTTGTCAAATGTAATTTCGAATGATGTGTGTTTATTAAAGAGGACTGGGACAATTAGCTTTATTTTTACACTTTCATCAATTTTATGGGATCTTTACAATATAATCCACATGTATACATGTGCACATTTCTATTCACTACAAATAAGCATTATCTATTAGTCTGACAATGTTTCATTTCATTTTACCAGTAACTACTGTAATTATTTGTTATGTAAATGTCTGGGAAATGGTCATGCAAGTCAAGTACAGAATCAAAAAAGATAGCAAGAAAACTCTCCATCTCTCCTATATGAGGCACATTTTGACAATATTTGCAGTTTACTGGGCCCCAATCAATATTCATGATTTGTCTGGAGTTTTCAGCCCTCCAGGAAAGCCATTAATCAACAGTTGTTTTAATGGTATTGTGTCTGGTGTTTTTAATAAGACTTTTTGGCAGGTGTACAAATGTATACTGTGATCACTGTTAACCTTTGCAGCAAGAGGCCTGAAGTGAAGACAAAGGCATCCAGAAACTTCACAAATGAGATTTTACATAATGAACACATTTTCTAAAAGATGTTGTAAATGTCAAATAAAGTAGCAATCTGATTTTGGAAAACTATAATCTTTATAAGCAAAATACCCTTGCTGGCAAAAGCATTTAACTCCTAATGACAAAATATTTACATCTTCCACAAAAAGAAGGAAAAGTAATGCCAAACTGTAGGTATTTCAGTCAGGTGGAAAAAATCATGATGCAATTCAGTATCCATTAGTTAAACAACTACCGGACTGTGTACATCTATGTGCTATGGCAAATTCTATACAAATCCATGGTTTGCTCATAGTTCATAGCAAAAATCTATTTCTTCATTAAGTATGTAAAACACATAAACATACAAAAATTTAAATCCAATCATGTCGTGCTCTTTCATTATGTGTAGTATCGCATATGTTTAAAAAAAATGTTTGCTAACTGGGTAATGGGTAAATCCACAAGAACACATTTTAGCCACAACCTGGGAACACTGTCCACATAAGTGGCTTATCTCAAGAGACCCATTTCAGCCTCATTTTGGGAACAATCCCTTATCCAAAGGGATCAATTTCATCCACAGCCTGGGGACAAGATCCAGATTAAGTAGCTTTTCCCAAAGAACCCATTTCAGCCACAGCTCTGGAACAATGTTTTGATAAGAGACTGATGCATGCTGAAGAAGTCAAAACTTGCAATACTCGAACATGAAGTACTAGATGACAGTGGATAGTCTTAAAGTTTTGGATTTACTACCAGACACATTTGTTTATGTATAGATTTCAGAATGCATATTCTACTAATATGTAAATATACTTCCTGGCCGGCTTTTTTAAGTAATTCTAGATGTAAAAACTATTGCAGCATTAACTCAGACAATGTTCATTAAAGTATATAATCTAAATGTATTCAAAACCTTGAGCAATTTCAAAGATATCCAGTGCTTTCTGTTTGTAGTAAATAGCAGATGCTTCTGTATAGTGGTGAGTACACCTCCATCACTTTTTCATTATGGCGCCAGTTTATTCAGTTGGTAAGTTTGTATCTATTTATAAGTCATATGATATTGGGATGCACAATAGTGCACTGAGTGGCACTGTGGCATTGACAGGAAGAGGTTCTTTGATTTGGTTCTCAACTGGGGTGTCTTTTTTGTGGAATCAGCCTGTTCTCCTTGTATTTACAGGGTTTTCTCAGAGTATTGCAATTTTCCATTATCCCAAAAATATGCAGTATGTAGACCACCAGTTACTGTTCACAGAATTGCTTGGTAAAGGAAGTTGATGTGACTCAACAGCATTGAATAGATCCAGGATAACAAATGCGTGTAAAAATTTTTTGCATCACATAATTATGTATTAAGGAAAGATAACATCTTACTTCAAAACAGTAATAAATAGTGTAAAAAATGAGAAGCTGTCAGCCTAGCTAGATAGAATTTTGTAAATAATTATTTGTCATTGTAAATATTAATATGATCCACAGGCTTGTTTCACAAATGTAAGAAAACTGTGTTATGTGTTGAGCTTCAAAAATGTAACCACAGTGCACCCTGCTGGAAGAAAGCAGAAATGTGCATAAACCATATCACTGTGTGTGATCTCAGTCTACAGACAAGATGGCTGGGCTAGGAGTTTCTTTCTATTGTCTTAAGACAGAGATGATTACTAGGTTTCACATGTAAAACATATTTTATTGCTGTGTCTTCCTGGCAGCTGCATGATCACAAAGAAATGTTAAATTTTAAGTTCTGTGAGCCTGAGAACCCAAATAGAGGTGACAAGAATGATGCAATCTGAAATGATTTGGCAGTAATGTGTATTATTAATTTAAGACTATCTTGGACAGAAAGAGATTGCATTTTGTATTTTGTTCTGAAGCAGACAGCAACTCACCAGCACTTTGCTTTGCTTTGTAAGTAAGATATTTAGAACAGTGATTTATCTTAGAGATAGATAGAAAAAGTAAGATTAGTGCAGCTGTTTTCTATATTTATTTTAGACTGTCCTACAATGTTGTTTTAAAGTATCTCCTGTAATTCCTGAACTCTGTAATGTCATTGTGTTGAGTTAATATTTATTGTCTTGTGTTTTTAATATTTATTATTAAATATATTTAAACCTTTTAACTGTGACTGTTTTGTGTAGAGATAAGTTAATCTCTTAGAGTACTTGCATGTATTTGGTGATACTGTATAGGCCACTCCTATATAGTCTTCAAGACTCAGTCACACTTATTAATTGGATAACAGTAACATTGCGCAGTAGAATTGGATACCATTTGGTAAGGGCCTTTACAGTAGCTGATAAGGGTGATTGGTGGCAGGTGGTTATACCGTATAGTCTGGGCAGAAGGGGGCATAGCTGGAGAACCTGTGCCAGCTTTCCCCAGAAGTGTGTGTGTTTGTATATACCTCAACTCTCAAAGTGTGTGCATGTCAGCTACTTGGGTAGGGACATGAATCACTGGTTAGACAGAGAGGGTGCTGGAGGTTTTGGCTTGACCACTCGGCTGAGATCTGAATCCTATAGCTGGTCAGTGGGGAGTCTTATTGGGTGATCTGGAGAGAAAGTGAAAAAACAGCCCCAGGCTGACTGTGATCTCTGTGTGCTCTTAAGGGAAATTGTACTTTACTGTTAGTGTACTTGTTATCCTCCCAATGTGGATATCCCTCACTGGTGCTAGTGGTGAGAAGTGAGGCTTCTTGATTACAGGGCCAGTGCACAGACATCACATATTAATTGGTGGCATTGGTGGGATAGCCACATCAAGTATTAATCGGTTGATAGTGTTGAGTTAGACACACCACATATTAATTGTCTTGTAGTGGTGTGGATAGTGAATTCCTGTAGCTTGTGTACAGTGTTCACTGAAGGTGTTTTTGTACTTAGATCAGCCACGAAGTAAAAATTTAGATCACAATTGTTTTATTTCTTTTGTTAGCTTAGCTAGTTAGGTAGACCAGGCAAGCATGTCAGCAGAGGAGTATGGCAAGCTGACATGAAGCCAGTTGGTTGAGATGTACCAGGCTAAAGGACTAGTGCATGGAAACCTGACTAAAGCAGACATGATTGCAGCTTTAGTTAAAGCTGCATCCAAGACTAGCAACCAAGAGGATGATCAGTCTAGCTGTGGAGATATGCAACACTCAGAGAATGGACAGCTCAACCTTTCTACAGAGGACTTAAAATCTATCTAGAACTAAAGAGACTTGAGTTGGAGGCCAGGCATTTGGAAATAGAAGCTAAGGAAAAGGAGAGGCAGAGGCAAAATGAAAAGGAAATGCTGACTCTTTGCCAGAGTCATAGAGGCAATGCGGAAGGGAGTAACCAGACCCC
The DNA here is from genome assembly GCF_019279795.1 of Protopterus annectens. Taxonomy (NCBI): domain Eukaryota; kingdom Metazoa; phylum Chordata; order Ceratodontiformes; family Protopteridae; genus Protopterus; species Protopterus annectens. Next base: position 501,134,172 of record NC_056741.1, read on the forward strand.
AGAAGTGACAAAGGTCAGTAAATTTATTCTACAGTTTAAGGAGTGGGATTATTTTGATAGTTTCATTCATATGTTTGAGAGGGTATATAAACAGTATGATGTTGACCAAAGGCTCTGGGAACTATTCCTGACCCCCTTACTCCATGGTAAAGTTGTAAATGTCCTATCCAAATTGTCTGATCATGACTTTTTAAATTATAGTGTTGTAAAGAATTGTTTGCTAGAATTTTTTTAAGCTAACACCTGAAGCTTATAGTAAAAAGTTTTGTGAACATAGACGCAAGGCAGATGAAAATGTGTGTGAATATGTTGCTGAACTAAGCACTTATTTTCATAAGTGCATGTGTGGATGTCAGGTCACCACTTTTGAAGGGCTGGCAGACCTTTTGGTGAGGGAAAAAGCCCTTAGCACTTAGCCCGAGGACATGAGGATATGGTTAGCTGATAGACAATGCTCTACTGCAGAGGAGTTGGGGAAGAAGGGAGACCTATACCTAGCAAGCACATCATCACTACACAGGAAAGGCACACCCTGTGCTGCTCATGGGTGTAAGGGAACCCATGGTGGGCAGCCTAGTCTGCCCCAACAGAATCTGCCAGTAGTAGGGGAAGCCACTAGTCCAGGTACATGTCCAGGACCTAGGGTTAAATATTTTGAATGCAACCAATAGGGCCATGTAGCATATAGATGTCCATGGAGGCAAGGTGGGGAACAAAAGGTGAGGGAGCCAGTAAGTGGGAAGGACAAAATGCCAATAGTAGTTTGTCTTGAGACAACAGGGGTACCAAACTACCATCCTGCAGATGCCCTGATAGGGAAGGATTTTGATAATGCAGTGTCATGTGCTCATGCAGTTATACACAGTCAGGCTTGGAGCCAAGCATGTGGGTGTGGTAGCCTGGGGGAGACCCATAGGGACTGCACACTTGCAGCCAGGACTAGTGAGGTGGTTACTTCAGGGAGGGAGCTACCCTGTATCAGTGAGACTGAATGTGAGCAATAGCTGCTTGTGGGTACTCATGTTCCCTTGGACAGAGTGAGTACAAGGGCAGAGGTGAGTAGTAGTACCCAGGCTGACGGTGAGACACCACTGTCAGAAGATGCCAGACTTCCTGTGGAAGAGGAGCTGGGAAATTTTACAAAGAGAGAGTTGAGACAGGCTCAGCTCTCAGACCCTACATTACAAGGCCTGAGGCAGGTAGCTAGTGAGGCACCAGATTCTGAAGGGAAAGGGGGAATCTGTATACTGGGACAGAGGGTTACTGTATAGAGAGTGGACCCCTGAGGGAGGGCTAGAAGGTGGTAGAATACAGCAATTGGTTATGCCTAGAGCCTACCTTCTGGCGCTTCTAGCCATAGCCCATGATATTTCCTTTGCAGTTCATATGTGCATAAAACATATAAAGAGAAGTATTATGCAGAACTTTTATTGGCCTGGGATTTCCAGGGATGTAACAAGGTACTGCAGGACCTGTGAGCAGTGCTAATATGTCGGCAAGACAGGAGACAAGGTGAAAGCTCCTTTGATGCCTTTAACTGTGATTGAGGAGCAATTTCAGAGAGTAGCTATGAATATTTTGGGGCCTGTGAGTACCCCAAGTTCCACAGGGAAAAAGTATATCCTAGTGGTAGTAGATTATGCTACAAGATACCCTGAGATGTGGCTTTGTCCTCCATTGAGGCAGAAAATGTGACAAATGCTTTGTTAGAGACTTTCAGCAGGGCAGGTTTCACAAAAGAAATACTGAGTGACTGAGGTGTCAATTTCAAGTCAGACCTACTGGCTTGTTTATGGAAGTACTGTGGGGTGAAGCACCTAAAGACCACCCCCTACCATACCCAGATTAATGGTCTTATTGAGGGGTTAAACTCTACACTCAAGTCCATGTTACCGGCATTTGCAGACCAGTTTAAGGGGGAGTGGGACAAATATTTGCCCCATCTGTTGTTTGCTTACAGATAAGTTCCCAAGGAATCCACAGATATTTCACCCTTTGAGTTGTATGGACATAAGGTGGGGGGGGGTCTCTAGACTTAATTTGAGATGAATGGGAAGGTGAATGTGAATCTCACAAGGAGTCTTTTGTGACATATGTCCTAAACCTTAGGGCAGCAGGTAATGGTTCTCATTCCTGTCACATACAACAAGCTGCAAGCAGCCTGGAAGAGACCTTACAAGGTGGTAAGGAAGATCAGTGATGTTAACTACATGGTGGAACTGCTAGGCAGGAGGTAGGGGAATAAAGTGTACTATGTTAACATGATGAAACCTTACCATGATAGGGAGGCCCTTGTGATGAGTATTTTCAGTGGATTGCAGGAGGAGTCTGAGGAAGTTCTGGTGACTGATCTCCTCAGTGAGGCTCAGACTGACATCTCAGTAGAAGGGGTAGCAATGCCCCAGCAGCTATCTCCTACCCAGGTTCGAGAAATCTGAGTAGTGTTATAGGAATTTGGGGACATGTTCACTGGAAAACCAGGGTGTACCAACCTGGTGTAGCACCAGGAGGATATAGGACCCCAAAGACCTATTAGGCAGGCCCCTTATAGGGTGCCTGAAAGATTCTGACAGTCTCTGAGGGAGGAGATACTGAAAATGTGGAACTAGGAGTAATTAAGGAGTCCAACAGTCCCTGGGCCTCCCAAGTGGTGCTGGTGCCAAAGAAGGATGGCAGCACCAAGTTCTTTGTGGACTACAGGAAATTAAATAGTCACACAGAGTCAGATACTTATCCCATGCCTAGGACAGATTAAGCTATAAAGCAGCTGGGTGGGGCTAAGTATCTTACCACCATTGATCTTACCAAGGTTACTGCCAGGTGCCTTTGACTCCCAGTGCTAGAGAGAGGTCAGCCTTTGTGACTCCTTTTGGCTTGTATGAGTTCATAAAGATGCCCTTTGGAATGTAAAATGCCAAAGCAGCTTTCCAGAGGCTAGTAAATCATATCCTAGCAGGAGCAGTAGATTTTGCCCTTGCTTACATAGATGATATTGCTATCTACAGCCATTCCTGCAAGATCACCTTCAGCATGTCAGAGAGGTGCTAGGCAAACTATAGAAAGTAGGGTTGACTACTAAGCCCAGCAAATGTGAGGTGGGTATGGCAGAGGCCCTCTACCTTGGGCATAGAGTGGCGAGTGGTAAGATCAGGCCAGAACCTGCCTAAGTGGAAGCCATTCTGGCATAGCCTGCACCTGTTACCAAAAAGCAGGTTTGGGCATTCTTAGGGACAGCAGGGTACTGCAGAAAGTTTGTTCCTAATTATAGTACCATAGCTGCTCACCTCACAGACCTGACAAGAAAAAAACAGGCCAGATAAGGTTGTGTGGACCCCAGCATATGAACAGGTATTCCAGAATCCTAAAGCAGCATTGGGAGGACCCACTGTGCTATCCAGTCCAGATTACAGCAAATAATTTGCTGTACAGGTGGATGCTTCAAACCATGGGGTAGGGGCTGTACTTTCCCAGATTTCTTCAGAGGGAGAAGAGCACCCAGTGGTTTATCTCAGTTCTAGGCTCCAACCCAGGGAGGAATGCTATGCAACTGTAAAAAAGGAATGTCTAGCCATAGTGTGGGCACTACTGAAAGTTCAGCCTTATCTGTATGGAAGGAAATTACTGTAGTTACAGATCACAATCCCCTAACATGGTTACATTGAGCCAGCCAGCAAAATTCCAAGTTACTAAGGTGGAGCTTAGGGTTGCAAGCATATGATATGTCAGTGCAGCACCACAATGGGATTAGCAATGCCAATGTAGATGGGGTCTGAAGACAGGGATTGGTGTAAGGTATACCCAGATAGACTCAACTTTCTCAAGCAATGTTTCCCAAGGGACACTTGAAAAACTAGCTTGAGTTCTCAGGGGGGAAGAAAAATTAATATGTTACACCCATGTACTGACCCAGTAATCAAGGAGCCTCAATCCTCACCACTAGCACCAGTGAGGGATATCCACATTGGGAAGATAACAAGTAGACACACAGTAAAGTACACTATTCCTTAAGATCACCCAGAGATCACAGTTAGTCTGGAGCTGGTTCTCCCTTTGTCTCCAGACTCCTAATAAGACTCCCCACTGGCATAGCTATAGGATTCAAATCTCAGCTGAGCGATCAAGCCAAAACCTCCACCACCCTCTCTGTCTAACCAGTGCTTCATGTCCCTGCCCAAGTAGTTGACACATACACACTTTGAGATTTGAGTTATATACAAACACACAGACACTCATGGAGAAGGCTGGCACAGGTTCTCCAGCTATGCCTCCTTCTGCCCTGACTATACAGTTTTATCACCTGCCAAAAACTGCCCTTATCAGCTACCATAAAGGCCCTTAACAAAGGGTGTCCAATTCTACTGTGCAATGTTACTGTTATCCAATTGGTAAGTATTACTGAGACTTGAAGGCTATTTAGGAGTGGCCTATACATTATCACCAAATACATGCAAGTACTCTAAGAGCTTAAATTATCTCTACACAAAACAGCCACAGTTAAACATTTTAAATATATTTAATAATAAATAATATAAAAGACAATACTTATGAACTCAACACAATGACATTAGAGAGTTCAGAAATCACAGGAAATACTTTAAAACAAAATTGTAGGATAGTCTGACATAATATAGAAAACAGCTAGACTAATCTTACTATTTCTATCTATCTCTAAGAGAAAAAAACATTCGAAATATCTTACTTACAGAGCAAAGCAAAGTGCTGGTATGTTGTCAGCTTCAGAGCAAAATACAAAATGCACTCTCTTTCTCTCTGAGAGAGTCTTAAATTGATAATGCACATTACTGCTGAATCATTTCAGATTACATCATTCTTGTCACCTTTACTTAAATTCCCAGACTCATGGAATTTAAAATTTAACATTTCTTTGTGATCTTGCAGCTGCCAGGAAGTCACAGCAATAAAAGACACTTTACATGTGAAACCTAGTAATTATTTCTGTCTTAAGGCAATGGAAAGAAACTTCTAGCCCATACATCCTGTCTCATAGCTTGAGATCACATGCAGTCATATGGTTTATACTAATTTCTGCTTTCTTCCAGCAGGGTGCAGTGGGTAAAATTTTTGAAGCTCAATAAAAAACACAGTTTTCTTACATTTGTGAAACAAGCCTAAGGATCATATTAATATTTACAATGGCATATAATTATTTATAAAATTCTATCTAGCTAGGCTGGCAGCCTCTCAGTTTATCACAAATAGAATAAGAATAATCATTTTAATTTACTTAATTATCACTTCACTAGCTTACAGTTTGCATCAGTCTTGCAACAAACATTGTAGCATGCATGTTAATTGTTTTTGTTTTCAGCTGATCACCTCTACAAAGAAACATGCATCATTATTCCTGTCATTAGTCATATTTCTTCTAATATCACAAAAAACCCTATTAAATAGGTGCATAATAATCATTGCAGAGATATAAACAGATATTTAATTACATTGTGTGGGGGAATTATGCTGCTTTTGGGATTGAATTGCACACAATTATTTTCTCAGCTTTTTTATTTTATTTTTTTTTATGTTTTTATTATAGTTGATTGTCATCAAGTGTTGGAAAAATCATGAATCTTAACAATGTTATATATCATAAAGATACACAAAGAAGGCAGATTTGAAGCAGATTAAAAAATTAACATCAATGTTCCATATGCCATTGAAAAATATTAATGATCAAAATATTTATTTCCCTCTTAGAAACAATTGTTGCAGAGTGACAATGTGGAAGCAAAGCAATCAATGAGTTTCACTGAAAGTTGATAAATGTAACAACCCCTCAATCTTCCAGATATTTTTTGAATGTCTTATGGGTAAATTTTAATAGTCAAAAATTGATTTTGGAAAAGGCTGTACTTTTCCTCATTGTTGCATAACCTCATAATTGATACGTGTATAACTCTTAGGGGAATGGGGTCTTCAGTCTTGCTTTCTGCCAAAAATGAAAATTGTTTGATATTTGTAACAAACAGTTTTTGGCCATTAAGTTTTTACTTAATGGCATTCAGAAAATAATATGTTTAGAGGATCGATATGAATTCAGTAAATATAGATGAGGTCATACCACCTAATCTTTTGCAATTCACATATCCAGAGGAATGCCACACATAACCTCATATTTCAGCAACTCTAATTCTGCAACAGGAATCAATGACTCTAATGAAACTCCCATTCATGCTGGAATCCAAGTCATATAGCATCAGTATGCGTACAACTGATGAATTCCATAATGGTGACCATTCTTTTAGCACTCAAACCTTTGGAAAATTTCACTTGAGTGTAATTATTGAGGTTCAGTTATGTATAACACAACCTGCAGTACTTGAGTACAAGACTGACATTCAATCAAAATGGTTTGGTGCTATAAAGAATGTAAAGGTGATCCACTGTATCTCACCAACCAGAATATCAAACTGCTCTAAGATCATTTCCATTAAACCTTCCAGCAAAGACATTTATTATTCAGGAAATGACACTTCAGACCGAAACTCACCTCAGTAAACTAGTATTTTAACTCTGCAGGAATACCAAAAACATTGCTGATCGATGAGATTTATTACAGTGATGAATATTATTCTCACATCAGTTTAAAAACCTTTAGCTTTGAGTAACACTGAATATAATAGCAAACGCATTTTAATGTATTATTGGATTACACAAAGAATAAATACCAGATCTCAAATATGTAAAAGGTTTCTGAATATTAAGACAAATAAGGGGAATCATTAGTACTGCGTATGAGAAAAAATGTGTCATTAAACAAGTGAAAACTAACTAAACATATCTCTGGAAAAACTTGTTTAAATCTGCTCCATTTTTTAAGGTTAATATATAAGCAGTTAAAGCCCATACTTCATGCCTATGTTAAATTATCAAAAATAACAACCTATTTCCCAGATGTTGATGGTAAGTATATGGCTAGCAGTTAGCATGGTGCCCCCATAATGTATATACAATGCACATATTTTAATCCATTAAGTGTATCATGGGTGACGCAGTGGTGCAGCGGTTAATGTTGTTGCCTCACAGCAAGAGGTTCTCCGGTTCAGTTCTCAGCTGGAGTGCCTTCTGTGCAGAGTCTGCATGTCCTCCATGCATTCACATGGGTTTCCTCCCTTTCTGTTATGCCAGTTAATGTTAATCTTAGAAAATGTAAATTAAATTAAGCAAATAAAATGTTTAAAAAAGAATCTCTTGCAATAAATATTGAGTTAACAAGTAAGGATAACACATAAGACTTGTGCATGCAAAGCTGTCAAACCTAGTTCAGTTCCTCTCCTATTTTACATAGAATTGTACCACTAATGTTGGTGGTGGGGGACTGGAGGCAGGATGTTGATTCACTAACATTGATTATTAATGGGAAAAACTGCATGTATAACATACTCCTAACAAACTTCTTCCAAAACTGCTCACAAACTATCGTCACTGAAAAAGGTACTTCATACATCCACCACCATTCCTCATTTTGTTGCTGCAGATGAAATGTAGCTGCATTACTCCAGGGCCATGAAAAGCAAAACAGATAGAGAGAGAAATCAAGAGTTTTAAATAGTTGCACCTTGCACCTGCCTTCTAGGGACTCAGTCCTCCATATCTTAAAATTAAGAGTAGCAAATCCACACACTGTCCCTCAGGTAAAGGGTGGGCATGAACTTCAAATATCCTTACTAATAAAACATGAAGGCTTGTAATTCAGTATTCTTCATTTTAGAGGGGGACCAGTAGCACCTTACCCATATGTGCTAACCCCACCTCTAACCTCACCACTGCCCCTAAGCTCAACTGAGCATACCTTACAAAAACCCTTTCCATAGCAATATCACAATGCAAGACATTCACACACCTACAACCACAAACATGCACACACACACACACACACACACACACACACACACACACACACACACACACACACACACACACACACACACACACATGTATTTCAAATAAACTTACCCATATGGCACTAAATCTATCCCCTTACCTACCCCTTACTCTAAATTTAACCCTAAGTCTTAAGCACTCACTCATACATAGACACACATGCACACACACACACACACACACACACACACACACACACACACACACACACACACACACACACACACACACACACACACACACACACACACACTCACTCCTTCTAATGCCACACCGTTCAGTATATCAAAAGCTTTGACATTAGAAAGAAACATATTCGACAAGCACACTTCACATATTGCATCAACACTGACTTTTCTAATAGTCACAATGCAGCTGCTATCAATCAAAAGTCATATCTGTTATTTTTCTTGACACATGTATATTGGGCAAGGTTAATTGCAACCATTTACACATATAGACAGATATACAGAGAACAGTGAGGTAGGGAGAGAGTCATATACATATACAATTTAATGAAGTCAGTCCACCCACATGCCTTTCGAAAGTGGAAAATGCTGAAATCCCAAAAACCCACACAAACTCTGCACAGAGAAGGAATGGATTTCAAAATTGAACCAAAGACTCCAGGCACTACCGATAATATTAAGATTGTTCACGTCAGTTATTATCTTCTTTTGGCTGCTCCCATTAGGGGTTGCCACAGCGGATCATCTGTTTCCATTTCTTCCTGTCCTCTGCATCTTGCTCTGTCACACCAACCACCTGCATGTCCTCTTTCACCACATCCATAAACCTTATCTTAGCCCTTCCTCTTTTCCTGTTACCTGGTAGCTTCATCCTTAGCATCTTTTTCCCAATATACTCAACATCCCTCCTCAGCACATGTCCAAACCAATGTAATCTTGCCTCTCTGGCTTTATCTCCAAACATTCCAACCTGGGCTGACCCTCTATATACTTATTCCTAATCCTGTTCACCCTCTTCACACCCAGTGCAAATCTTAACATCTTTAATTCTGCCACATCCAGCTCAAACTCCTACCTTTTTGTCAATGCCACTGTCTACAACCCATATAACATTGCTGGTCTCACTACCCACTTGTAGACCTTCCCTTTCACTCTTATTGGTACTCGTCTGTCATAAATCACTCCTGACACTCTTCTCCACCCACTCCATCCTGCCTGTACTCTCTTCTTCACCCCTCTTCCACACTCTCCGTTACTCTGAACTATTGATCCCAAGTATTTAAACTCATCCACTTTCACCACCTCTACTCCTTGCATGCTCACCATTCCTCTATCCTCCCTCTCATTAACACACGTATATTCTTTCTTAGTTCTGCTGTCCTTCATTCCTCTTTTCTCTAGAGCATATCTCCATCTCTCCAGGGTCTCCTCAACCTGTTCCCTACTCTCACTACAGATTACAATGTCATCTGCAAACATTATAGTCCACGGGGACTCCTGTCTGATCTCATCTGTCAACCTATGCATCACCATTGCAAATAAGAAAGGGCTCAGAGCTGATCCTTGATGTAATCCCACCTCCACCTTAAACGCATCCTTCACTCCCACTGCAGATCTCACCGCTGTCACACTACCCTCGTACATATCCTGTACCACCCTTACATAGTTCTCTGACACTCCTGACTTCCTCATACAATACCACAACTCCTCTCTAGGCACCCTGTCATATACTTTCTCTAAGTCTACAAAAACACAATGCAACTCCTTCTGACATTCCCTGTACTTCTTCATCAAAACTCTCAGAGCAAACATCGCATCTGTAGTGCTCTTTCCCGGCATGAAACCATACTGCTGATCATTAATCATCACGTCCCTTCTTAACCTAGCTTCCACTACTCTTTCCCATAACTTCATGTTGTGATTGATCAATGTAATCCCTCTGTAGTTACTACAGCTCTGCACATCGCCCTTATTCTTAAAAATCGGTACCAAAACACTTTTTCTCCATTCCTTAGGCATCCTCTCACTTTCCAAGATTTCATTAAACAATCTGGTTAAAAACTCTACTGTCATTTCACCTAAACGCCTCCATGCTTCCACAGGTATGACATCTGGACCAACAGCCTTTCCATTCTTCATCCTCTTCATAACTATCCTTACTTCCTCCTTGCTAATCCATTGTACTTCATGATTTACTATCCCCACATCATCCAACCTTCTCTCCTTCTCATTCTCTTCATTCATCAACCCCTCAGAGTACTCTTTCCATCTCCTCAACACACTCTCCTTGCTTGTATGTTTCCTTCATTATCCTTGTTCACATCAGTTATGATAATTCAAAAAAAATAAAATGAACTTTACCAGTTCCTAGACTATCGAGACCAAACTGAATATTGTTTCTTTTTAAAAAACCTGGCTGTGGTCAGGTTGCCTTCTCATCATATTTTATTGAGATTGATTACTGTACCCTCAGAAATTATCAGCATAGCCTAACATAAGTGATGTACCATTGTTCTGGCTCCAGGATCAATACAGACTACTGCTGTATCCAAACCCCCAAGAATTTTAACACACCCAGTTAAAGGATCAAACTGAGAAGTGCCATATTTATATTAACGTCATCTTGATCTTTCATGCTTACTCATCTTAAATTTAATAATATTTTCTATAGGATTTGATTTTGGCTCATTAGAAATGGCTTCATACTTTTAGAAGACAGTGAGTTTTATATATCAGCTCTACACGTCTCAGTTATCCAACTGTCTGACTAGTAATAAATCTCTCAAGGACAAACATCCTGATAAAGAAATTACACCACAGCCAAAAGCGTTTTTACAAACATAACATGGTTTTGTCTTCATGGAGATGGACTACATAAATTTATTAGAAAACATTGATTTGTATGAGCTCTCTGATCATCTGTGGTTCACAGATTTAAGCATGTTATCATGATTGGCTTTTCATGCCTCAATTCTATGGAACTCAGCTTACATGAATCATTTTCTTCAGCAGGCAGAAGTACCATTTACTGTACCAAGAACATTAACTGTGGAATTGAAATGTTCACAGGAAAACATATTCAAATAAAATACTCCCCCCCCACCATAATCATCCCCAGGTTCCAAGAAAATAGATGTCCATGATTATACAAGGAAATGAAATTTAAATGAAAGTATAGAGTTAATACTTCAAGGCTGTTGAAAGCTACCATTCAAGCTTCATAGCATGAACATTTTCTCAATGTCAGCTGCACATCCTGAATATCAGTTAAAACAGTAAAATCACACTACTATAATGCTAGACATCTTTCTGCAGTATGTCAGGCAAATATAAATCAAATCATGAGATATATACAGCTCATTTATCACTGGTAATTCCATGCTCAAAATCACTCAGTATTGCAGACATTACAAATTTGTTTGAAAAAGTACTTTCAGATCTACTAATCCCATATCAACTTCAAGTTCCCACTTCTTCATTACTCCATCTGAAAGTTCAAGATCAATTTCTGAACTATTTCTGCTAAAGCTTCCTATAACTCCTTTCCAATCTTCAACTAGTAAAGCATATGTGAAAGGAAAGCTCCATCCAGCATTCCTTAAATACATCGAACTGTATATAGAAAGCTTTTTTTCTGTATCGTCAGTAATTCTGTGGTATGTCTCAGCATAATCCATTTTCACTGCTTTGCAAAAGTAAACGAAGCATGGCTATAACACCCCCCCCCAAAAAAAAGTGAAATTTGTCAGTACATATGGACTGCTTGTTTATTACAAGAGGCTAGGACTGGTTTTAACACACATTTTCAAGACCTTTCCAAAGTTACAAATGCCTTCTTAAAAACTCACAAATTTTCACTGGACTCATTTTGTTGACTTGAAAAAGTGTTTTTGACCCAATTTATCACAAACACTATGACAGAGAATTTTAACTATTTGCTCATAATTACTTTAACACTCAGTAAACAAGGTCTACATTGTTTTTGTGCTTCTACCATGCCTATACCATCTGGGTAACCTCAGCACTGTGGTGTATATCCCAAGTCCCTTTCTTACCTCTTCTTCTTTAGTTAGTACTTTCTTCACATTCTTGACCCACACTTTTATACTACATTTGTATGATGACAGAAAGAGACAGCCTATCTAATTATATCACACTTTTGTCCCTCACTTCCCATAGAAGAACTGTATTTCATTGAGGAAGTTTTGCACAAATGACTGTATTAAAGGGGGTTAACAGATATTATTTGTGGTTGTATAGCATTTAAATCTATTTTTGTCAGTTTAATTAATTAAAAGTGGATGAGAACTCAATGTAGTAATGCAGTTACATTACTAAGTTGTTACATTACTTAGTTTTTCTTTGTGGTTTATGGTTGAGCAACCACGCATTTAGTGTATTATAGTTGGAGGGATAGTGAGGGATAGTCATTATTGCTGGTTATTCTATAAGGAATGTCAAAGTGCCAAAAGAGATAGGAGAGTAGCTATTTCAGTCACTTTGTTATTGTCATCAAGAATGATTGGAAGCAAACTACCAGAAATGCAAACATCTCAGTGCTTTCCTTGTTCAATCCAGGCATCTCCAGAGTGGTCTACAACGCCCCAGGCAATTTTCTTGTCACCAAGGGAGCATTATCATTCATTACACTGGACCCATCTGTAATCCAAACAGGTACCCTGTCTGTAAAATCCCAGTGCTCCAATACTGTGAAGCCTATTGCAGATCCTATCCTAGCCACTCTATGAGTAATAACATTTACTTGCACCCTTCACTGTCTTAAAGCTAACAGCAGACTTCCAAAACCAAACTTGGAATGATGGCCAGCCAATTCTAAACAATATCTGTAATAATCCATGATAGCAGCCTAGGCTTGGTTACCATACGTAAATCATTACCCTTAAATACATTACCAAAAGGTGAGGGATTCCATATATTGCCTGTACATAATCCAGCATACTTACCAACTGACTTCTGAGAAATCACCACTAGACATCCCTAACTGATGGATAAAGGCAGGCTGACAAATCTGCAGGCCTCACTGATGCTCATTTATCAGCCCAGAAGATAAATAAGTGGTCAACAGTACAACTAGTAAAAGAAAATTAAAAATAATTAATCCCATCCCATAACACCATCACCAAATTAACCAGTACCGAGTACACAATTTAAGAAAGAAAAATATTTGAAGACATCTTTCAACATGATGCACAAGATCAATTGTCCAGTCTTCTGAAGTTAGATTAGAAGCCCTACTTATCCTGAATGAATGAGCAGACTGCCACTCTCACAATGCATTGAATCATCAAGCATTTCTTAATCAAAGGAGCAAACTGTTCCAATGACACAGACCTAACATTCTGACCATAGAATACCAAATCCATTAAATAACTACTAATAACCTCCTCCTGGTAAACCTCAAGGCTACTGAACACAAGAGTAGCTGCATGTCACAGGGCAAGGCTACCAACTAGCCTCTTTCAACTTGGTAAATTTCAGATTTACTCGACAATATCAACACTCCTGTGTCAGTACTACATACATCCTTCCAGCTAAGGCTACAGAATAATTTACTGAAACAGATTGCCCCTACATACATAAAAGCAGACAGTGATGACAATAACGCATATTTATTTATAAAAAATTGGTAATTCTTAAAATTCTTTCAACACTAATCATAAGAAGTGCTTCCCCAAGGGAAGTCTTACATCCATGATAGACCCCAAACTTTCTAATACTGTCCCAACATTTTCAAGATAATAGCAATGTTTGGTAAAATCCTTAACACCTGAAAACTGGTCTGATGCAAATAAAACTAACAAATGAACCCTAATGGTTCTCGCTATTTCCCCCAGCTCCCACGTGGAAACTAAATTCCCATGAACAGCTGCATAGACCATCTCCACTCTGTCCTCCATACACTCACTACAAAATTCACAAATGCGGCCAATGCTGTACTATAAAATTGCTTAGCTGACTTAGCCCTGGATTGCTCTACTAACCACTCTGCTCTACCTACGAACTATCCAAACATCCCCAATACTGCTGCTGGACTCACTTGCACTCCTGAAACCAACTTTTTAAACATGTATAACTATAATCAAGATAAAGTGTCAGCACGTACATTATAATGATAAAAGACAGCTTAATTCTGAAACAATGCAGCACAAACCTCTTCAATAATCTCAGCACTAATCAAGACTTGGGTGATCTTTTTTGACAAAATCTGAACCACCTAAGTTAGCAGCATATAACATAACCTTCCTATCACTCAATTTCTTTTACCACACTATAGCAGCTACTCAACTGACATGAGTTCTAAAATGATGATAACTTTACTCCACTTTGCTGAGTAGCCTTCTGGCCACTTTTCAGAAAACCATTCACTTTTGAAAAATGTTCCCATGTAGATCCTCTTGGCAGTATCTGTGAACAACTGCATCTCCTCAGAGGACTGCCAGTCACCTTACCAAAAGTACACTCTGTTAAAATGGTGGAGTTAAGTCCACTTAAATGGCAATGTCCTCATTGTCCAGTTTGGATATCTTAGCCCAGTGAAGATTAAGCCTAGGGTTCCACAACAAATTAGCTAAGGATGCATTGAAGACTCTCTTTGAACCTACCGCTCTGCATATGAAATTCAGTAATCCTAGCACTTCTATTACTTCCTTAGCCCTTTCTCTTTGAACATAATACCAACAATCTTATCCTTTAATCTGATTAATTTTTCTTTCAGAAGATAACATGTACTTGCCTCAGCATCAGCATCAAGACCCGAGAAAGTAAAAACCTCGATTGTTCCCTCCTGCTTAATCTAGCAATAGGTATTCCCCGATTCATTGCATAGTTGTGCAAAAAGGTGAACACCCCTTGTAGCTGCTTTCTTCCTGTCACCCACTAAAAGGAAGTTGCCTAAATAATGTACAGCCTTCAGGCCTGATGTACACAACTATGAAAAACAATGCAAGGCTCTTCGAAAAATTTCAAATGTGGTGCAAGCCACCACATAGCCTATAGGTATGGCTTTGCCGAAGTAAAGCTTACTCTGTTGTACATGCCCAGGAAAGGTCAGTCTTGCTCCAAAATAGGTAGTAATTAAAAAGCTGAATCAATGTCAAGATTTGCCACCCTGTCATCTGAAAAACACTGAATAATCCAAACCACTTCATCAGAAAAGCACCTTCCTATTGCACTTATCCACCTATTCATTAACTGAGCTACCATTTGAAAAAGATAGATAATGAACAAGGCAGAAAAAGGAGGAATTTACCCTGATCTTTTTCAGAGACAAGGCCAATGGAGAAATCTTAAACAAATGAAGGGAAGGTGTCTCTGGTGGTTCAAACACCACACTTGCTCACACCTCCTTATCTAACAATGCCTGAGCTACATGTTCTATAATCTTGTCTGATTTTAAACTACTACTAATTTTTGCATACTCTGCCATTCTCAATGTAATTGGGAAACCATCTGTAAAGTCCTGCAGGAGATCGTGTTATGCCTCTTTGCCAGGTACTCTTACAGGAGCCATGTAAAAACTTTTAACATAATACTAGAATTCAGAGGCTAACTGTCTAGTCCCTCCCTGAAAGAGTACATTGCTCCTACATCCAAGCCCCTTTCCAAAGCATCTCCCATTCTTCTCTGTCTGTTGATATCTTGCACACTTGGGCCACTAAATTCTCTGTGCCAGCATCTCAAGGTAAAGGGAGGAGCTTCATAACAAGAGCACATGTGAACAAACCTGTAAACTGGACAAATGCACTTCTCTGCCTTAAAGGCCCAACAGAACCTTTTTCAACCTCCCCCCAATTCGGTTGTGCTCCTAGCCTGCACAAATATCCTGACTAGCAGAATCACTAGCCAACTGTCTGCTTCACTGTGCTCTCACCACAGTGAATTTTCTGCTGCTTTAAGCTTTTGAAAGCACTGGTCATACCACAACTACGCATTTCCCCTTTCAAATGCTGGGCTTCTCTGATTGTCAAAAAGTAAGCCAGCAAGACCAATGCTTGTTGAAGCTTCTTCTCTAAAATAACTGTCATCAAGTAAATTACACCAAGACCCAGTTGCCCCATGTCCTGGCCTAAACCTGCCTGAATTTCTTTTACCTAACACAGCCAAGGCAGCCATAAGGTCCTTAATGCCCAGGGCCTCATCCCTATGATACTTTTTTCCCCATCAGCATCTCTGACATAAACTTCCATAAACTCTCCCCCCCAAATATTTTCTTTCACAGTCAGAGAGAGAGAGAGATGTTTGACATGATAAAAAGCCCATTTCTCAGACTAGAAATCCTGCAGGCCATTCAAACCCCATCCCAGTGCATCCTCTATGAGCTCTACTAGTCATGTAGGTTCCAGTTCCACTCCTAATAGGAGGAATAATGTCCCTTCTATCCAACTACTGAGTTCCAAAGAGATCCTTGCTATGTTCCATAACCCCTAACCCCATTTGAGACCTCCTGTTTGCTCTTGCTCTGAAGATGGCAGTAAATCCTGCAACCTATCTTTGTCTTGCACATTGAGCTTCTGTACCAATCATAAAAACAGCTCATCTGACAAATGGTTATGTTTTGTCTCCTCTTTCAAATCATCAACAAAGTTGTTACCTGGCATTGGATAGGGTTTCACTGCTATCACAACGGCAGCTCTGTTTTTGTTCCCCCAACTTCTATTTCCTCTCTTTCCAGGAATCTCAATGGTTAGCTGCTCAGCTATGCTATTCCTCTTCTCCCTTTTTCATGATGGTACCTCCAGAATGACCTCTTCCACCTACTGTGCATGACTTTGTGCAGTTTGAAAAAACTCTGCCTGAAATATGATCGACTGCCACCTTTTAGCTACACCACATTTGGCATCCTGGAAGAAAAACAGATAATCAATGAGAAACCCACTTATACTATCAACCCCCAACCCCAATCTACACACACACACACACACACACACACACACACACACACACACACACACACACACACACACACACACACACACACACACACACACACACACTATGCATGCTACTAAGTTGATATGATGCACCAGATGATATTGTGCAACATCTATTTAAAACCTTTACTACTTGTCACTACCTCACATCTTGCCACAAGGGTAGAGGCCAAAGCCAGCATGATGAGAGAGGAGGGAGGAGAAGATGAATACAGATTCATAGGTCACTTTAGTTTGATAGTGCTCCTGTACCACCTATAGATATACAGCCTGCCAGCACTGCAACTCCCATGTCATCCTAATTAGCTATTTTCACACCCAGTGACTAACAGCATCCACCATCATCAGAGACAGGCAACCATATGAAAAAACATATAACACTCACACCTCTCAACTTTTTAGCACAGGAATTCTGGACAGAAAAGGAAAATAAAGCAAAGGGAGACAGTGGCCCAAACTCAGGTGCAGATTTAAATATTTCTCTTATAAACTTATTAACTTGCTACAATAATAGGTTTTGCATTTGTATGCATTTTCTAAAGGATATCATGACTGAAACTAAAATATACATCTTTATTTATTGACTTAATTCAGCAAACATTTACAGGAAAAACACAGATTTGCTAAGGAACAGACTAAAATAAGACACAAAATCTAGATATTCTGCAAAATTTGGAACTTTTGGGAGGTATACAAACTGCCTGTGAGATTCTGGCCAGCTTCCAGGTATAAGACTGGCCTTTCAGCCACTCACCCACTCAAAATGTTCCTCCTCATATCCTTCTCCATACAACTGCTGCCATCGCAGCTGAGCTGTGTGTTCTTCCTGCTGCTGTAGCACCAAACACTCTTTCCCATTACATGCCTGCAACTCCCTTCTTGATGCATCGCAGTATTATTCACTAGTATTTTTTTTACACTCACATCATCTTTTTGTACTCTAGTCTGGATTCACCTCACAGTGTCAAATTTCCGAAATATCGAATTTCATATGGCTGAGACCATATGATCGAACTTTCAGAACCTCGACATTATAAAATAAATCCACAAAAACAACAAAAAAAATTTCTTACCATTAGTGCAGGCGGGCAAGCCACCCTGCACCCCCCCATGCCCCGCTACTTAAATATACCAACTCCGAGATCACACTACACCAAGGAAAAGGGAAATCTCATGTTCTGTGCTGCATGCAGATCACCACTCACAATGTGGAGATTCTGAAACTTTGATCAGAGGGTCTTGGCCATATAAAATTCGATCTTTTGGAAATTCGGCATTATGAAGTGTTCCCACTCTAGTCTATATATTCTTGAATTAAGCATCTGTCTGCATTCACCCACATCATTTTTTTATCTGTTTTGATGATGGCACTCTGTAACACTGGAGACACTAGTTATGCCCTGCCTCTTCAAGCAGAGATAATGTACTCATCGTAAGGGCCATAACAGATTAACTGGGCGCAGGCCTGGCAAACAAGAATAGTTCAGAAACTTCTTTATTAGTCATCCATTTGACTGACTCACAGAACATGAGTATCACACCAGTCCACTCCCCAGAAATGATAAAATGATCACACTGCCATACTCCCTACTTACTTTATAATCTTTATGAATGCACAATAACTGGAGAACTACGAACCACACCTCTACAAGTGAGAAGTAGCAAGGCCAAAAGAAGCCCCCAAATGTAAAATGAAGACAAAAGGAATGAAGAAGGGGGGAAGGAAGAAAGGAAGAGGTCCACCAAGTATGGGGAAAAGCAAATTCCTTGTAAGGACTGGGGGGTAGCGAACCTCGTGTAGGCATAATGCCTGGTGCACAGTTGAGTGGAGGGAGGCTACTCCACTGGGAGCCCTAATTGCTGCAAATCACCCGATGTGCTGGAAAACTGCAGCTGCTGATATAATCATGCACCTGTCAGTGGAACTGAATGTTTAATTATGAGACAACTGTGAATGCTAACCTACAGATGTTAGACTCCGTGACCCCCTGCGAACCACCTACACTACATGACCATACCAAGGTAAGTCACAACTATGTATAACTCAATAGTGTGACTTTGCATGTTCTGGGAATTACCTCAGAGAGTAGTAAAGTAATGTCAAGAGTATTTACAAGGTGGTAAGCCACCCTGCACCCCCTCAAACCCCCTGATAGTTATATACAATTACTCCAAGATAGCACAATTCCTGGGGAAAATTACATTTCCATAATCAGGGATTAATGAAACAAACAAGAAACTAAGACCAAATAAGCAAATAAGACCACAGGCACCTTGCTCCAGCTGACGAAAATAAAACCACTTCACCAAACGGCTTAAACAAGCCAATAAAAAGTTTGTGAATTCTTTTCCTGAACGCAGTTTTATTATTTTGAAGCGTTTTCGCCATGCACACTGGCGTAGCTTCTTCAGAGAGTAATCAGTTAAAATAAACCCAATCAGACATATATAAAGTAAAAAAGGAAGTGATGTCATGAGAATTTAAAAAAAAAACACTAGTTACTAATAACATTACAAAATATCAAAACAATAATATTTACTACTAGAAGACAAATTTTTAACACATGTCTTTAAATATAAAAATCGTCAAGCAGTTATTTCTTAATAATAATTATATAAGTAATTATAGCATACAAAAAATATGTATCTGCCTTTAACTATTATATCAAACAGTGAAAGGTTTTCAAGGAAATATATATGTATCTAAGAAATTACAATGAATATCCTAACCAATGTAGAAATACTACAAAATTTTAATTTTGTTAAAATTAAGAATTAAAAAATTCATTTAGTATATGAAATGAAAATAAAAAATAAAAAATAAATTACAATTTATCGTAAATAACTTCTCATTTTCAGAACTGCTGTAATGTTGCAATTCTCGTTCAAGCCAGGAAAATGAAAGACATCAGTTCTAAGTTGCCATTCAAGTATTCAAAACAATATTATTGTTTTGATATTTTGTATTGTTATTAGTAACTAGTGTTTTTTTTTTAAATTCTCATGACATCACTTCCTTTTTTACTTTATATATGTCTGATTGGGTTTATTTTAACTGATTACTCTCTGAAGAAGCTACGCCAGTGTGCATGGCGAAAACGCTTCAAAATAATAAAACTGCGTTCAGGAAAAGAATTTACAAACTTTTTATTGGCTTGTTTAAGCCGTTTGGTGAAGTGGTTTTATTTTCGTCAGCTGGAGCAAGGTGCCTGTGGTCTTATTTGCTTATTTGGTCTTAGTTTCTTGTTTGTTTCATTAGTTTGTCTACATGGCCACTGACAGACCTGATAGCCCCAGCACTCCTCAATTGTTTGCAACTTCAACCGCTATTGGTGATAACCAGGATTTCGTTAATAAAGTTTCCACTACACTGGTCGCTCTGTCTGCAAAGCTCGACCAGCTGAATGCTAGATTGGAAGCTTTTGAAAGGAAGGATGTCAACAGCAACGGTACAGCCGTTGAAACGAGAGCGACGGCTTTTTCTAATGCTGTCTCTTTGGTCTCGCCTGATGACCCAATACCGGCAGCTCAACCACTTGCCCTATCGAACCAAATGGGCAGGAATCTTAGCCCAGTAACAGACTCTTTGGTTAATTTTGGAGCAAGTACATCTGGTACGAGTGGGCGTTCTTTTAGTCAAGCAGTTCTGGGTTCGAATAGAAGTCCGAACACCATTCCTCAAGCTCAGCATCCTAACCCAGTTGATAACGTTGCTACTAATTCTACTGCTGGTAGTAATGTAAGTAAAACTTCCAATTTCACAGAATGGATGAGAAGTACAGATGTATTTCTTTTTTTGAGTCATAACTCTGATAACATCACATCTGAAAGCAATGACGAAAATACTGTTTCTTTAGCTGATAAACTTAAATTATTCGACAGTAAAGTTTTGAAACTGAAGAAACTGCAACTAGAAACTGTTTATTTTAAGCAATGCATTCATGAAAATTTGATTCCGAAGGGTTTAAGGAATTCATTTTCTCCATCAGGTTATTGAGTAACTTGACTTTTTATACAGAGTTGAAAGATCTTTTTCAAATGCAAGGCATTCAATTGCTGCAACTAATAATCAAACATTATGATAACCAAGCTAGTCAACTTTTGACTGAAATTGAAATATTGGACAGAGAATTAAAAGCTGACCTGATTTTTCCTATGTTTAAATTTGACTATGACCGCACTTTGACTAGCATTGATGCTCTGTTGGTTAAATTGAAATTGAACAAAAATAAAAAGCTTGTTAGAGATAGGCAAGCGTATCAAAATGGTAGTGCCTATCCTAAGCTTCAGGTTTCAAATGCTAATAAACATACAACTGATCTCAATGCACGACAACTTGATTCTGTTAATGACTCATCTAGGGATAATACTGATACCTTCCTTGACGATGAGTCTCATGACATTGGTGAAGCTGGCCCTAGACGAAGTAATAGAATTAAAGGGCTTAATAATAACAACAACGTAGTCAAAAATTACCCTAAACAGAATGATCATGGTAACAAAAATTTTTTAGACAAGCGCAACTCTCGCCAACGGTCCAACAAGGGGCGGAACTGGAATTGATTGATTCAAGTCATATTGAAATTACTAACAATGAAGCTTCACACTTGCTGGTTTGTGGTCCCGTCCGGGAAGTTCCTAACATCATTTGTAACCAGGAAGGGGACTTTAAGATTTACAATTTTACAGACCTCACATTGTCAACTGATTTAGTTGAACTTTTGGCACATGGGTATACTTTTGTACCGAGTAAATTTGGGAACATTTCGAAAGAAATTATTAATTTAAAATGCTTTGTAAGGAAGCTTAATTTAAAACTGTTTTTTAATAATGAAATGATTCCATCTGTTCCCTCTATTTTGAAGTTGCCCAGTGTCTTCAACCCACCTTTGCACCCTTCTTTACTACTATTTGAACAAGTGTGTGAGTTAGATTTCAGACACATGTTTAGTGACAGGTCTAAGAGGGGGGCCGACTTATGACTTCAACACTTCAAAAGAACAGATTGAATTATTAGACAACCTTTGTAATGCTTCAGTAAGACTTATTAAACCTGATAAGGGTGGAGGGCTGGTTATTTTCGATAACCAGACATACAAAGAGAAGATGTTTTCTGTTTTAGAACCACCAGCTTATGTAGAAGCAACTATTAATGAAGTACAAGGTGCACATAACAGAATGAGAGGGTATTTGTGAGATTTATTTCTCGAAAATAAAATTGATTTTGATACCTATAATTATATAGATATAACATTACCAAAGATTCCTGTTATGTTCGGCATACCAAAGGTACATAAAGACTTGAATAATCCACCCATGAGGGCTTTAATTGACGGAAGGTCTTCCATGACATACCCCAGTGCTAAGTTAGTTGACAAACTCTTGTCTAAATATGTGGAACGTCTACCAGGAGTTTGCAAAGACTCTTGGTCTTTCCTTAGGGGGATTAATTGTCTACCTTTCAACAGTGATGATAATTTTCTCACTGTTGACGTAGTTGACTTGTACACCTCAATCCCCCATCAGGAAGCTCTTGAGTGGATTGCTCTTCTACTTGCAGAATTAGGAGCTCCAAGAACTGAAATAGATGTAATCACTGAGATTCTTGACATAGTGTTGTCTTCGAATTATTTCATCTTTGACAAAAAGTACTTTTTACAGAAACAAGGAGTTGCCATGGGCTCCCGTTGTGGTGCTTCGGTGGCTAACTTCTTCATGGGGTATTGGGAAAAGCATTTCTTATTTTCATCACCATCCCTCATGGAACCAGTCCAATTTTACACCAGATATTTGGATGACATTTTCTTGTTATTCAGGGGTGATAGTAAAGCAGCGAATGATTTTGTAAATATTATTAATAACACCACAGATTTTTTAAAATTCACTTATAAATTCTCTACTTCTGAAATTGATTATTTAGACGTAAAATTGACGAAGGATTATCAGTCTCAGAATTTTGTCTCTAATATTTATAGAAAACCAACGTACTGTAATTCTCTCTTGCACTTCTCTAGTTACCACCCCTTTAGACAGAAGAGAGCTATTGTCAAGGGCCAATTGGTCAGAGCGGCAAAGATGTGCAGTACTTTAGAAGGTTTTCAAAGAGAATGTGATTTGTTATCAGAAATGTTCTTTAATAGAGGCTACCCAATCCAACTACTTGATGAGTTGGTTAGGGAAATAAATACGAAGAGACTTAGTGGTTTCTTCAAAGCCATCTTGTCTAAGAATAATGTCACTGTAGAAAATGAATCCACTTTTGTAAGTTTACATGACTCTAATAACATCATTACTGATGAAACTGAAGGTTTAGGTACAACATCAGTTTTTGACTCTTCTTTGAGTTACATCACTACATTTAGCCTTGATTCAAGGGCCATCATTACAATCATACGGAAAAATTGGGATTTCATCTTGAGTAACCCTGTTTTAACAGAAAAATTTGGTTTATTTCCTAGATTTGTCTTTAAAAGAAACACCAATTTAAAAGAACTTTTACAAAGGGATTGTCCGAATAGAAAATTTTTTAATAAAAAGTTGGGTATGTACCCATGTGACTTTTGTAACAGGTGTTACAAAGTCAGATCGGGCCAGACCTTTAATATTCATGATAAAAAAATTGTTATTAGATTCCCACTGAATTGTGAAAGTAAATCTATAGTTTACATTGCTTTGTGCGATTGCTGTCCTTCTTTCTATATAGGAAAGACTGATCGCAGACTGCGTGATCGTATGTACGAACACCTGTATGCAATAAAAAATAAGAATGACAGCAATGCCTTGGCTAAACACATTATTGACCAACCTGGTCATAGTTTTTCATTCATGGCAATAGATCAAATACAAACATCTTTTAGAGGTGGCCCTACCCCATTGCTACTTGAAAATTGTGAGCTTGAATGGCAACTTAGAACTGATGCCTTTCATTTTCCTGGCTTGAACGAGAATTGCAACATTACAGCAGTTCTGAAAATGAGAAGTTATTTACGATAAATTGTAATTTATTTTTTATTTTTTATTTTCATTTCATATACTAAATGAATTTTTTAATTCTTAATTTTAACAAAATTAAAATTTTGTAGTATTTCTACATTGGTTAGGATATTAATTGTAATTTCTTAGATACATATATATTTCCTTGAAAACCTTTCACTGTTTGATATAATAGTTAAAGGCAGATACATATTTTTTGTATGCTATAATTACTTATATAATTATTATTAAGAAATAACTGCTTGACGATTTTTATATTTAAAGACGTGTTAAAAATTTGTCTTCTAGTAGTAAATATTATTGTTTTGATATTTTGTATTGTTATTAGTAACTAGTGTTTTTTTTTTTTTTAAATTCTCATGACATCACTTCCTTTTTTACTTTATATATGTCTGATTGGGTTTATTTTAACTGATTACTCTCTGAAGAAGCTACGCCAGTGTGCATGGCTAAAACGCTTCAAAATAATAAAATTGCGTTCAGGAAAAGAATTTACGAACTTTTTATTGGCTTGTTTAAGCCGTTTGGTGAAGTTTTTTTTATTTTCGTCAGCTGGAGCAAGGTGCCTGTGGTCTTATTTGCTTACATAATCAGGGATTGTTGATCTCCCCCACCTGTTGAGCACCTGTCTGTGTCGACCAAATTACATTGACCTAACATGTGTCAGGGCATTGGACATTGACTCCAGTGTCCTATGTATACAAATCTTCTTCTGAAGCTCAAAATCCCATATAATCAAAACTCATTTTCACAAGATGAAAATAACAAATTCTTGCATTCCCATGTGGCAAATTTTTCCCAAGGCAAGTAAGCATTTGCCCAGTATGCCCTGTTCTCCACTGTAGTGCGATCCTGGAGTTGGTATATATAGTTGGGGGTGTAGGGGGTGCAGCCCCCCACCAAGGTGGGTCTTTTTTACTATGATGTGCTTTTTGTTTAATTTTGGACACGTGTTTACTTGCCCTGAGAAAAATTTGCTGTTTGAGAATTCAAGGTTTCAGTATTTTCTGCTTGTGAAAATGAGATGAGTTTCATTTATACGGGATTTCAAGGTTTAGAAGTAGATCCATATATACATATCTATCTATCTATCTATCTATCTATCTATCTATCTATCTATCTATCTATCTGTATTTTTCATGCTGATGTGGAAACTGTATGTAGAGAAGAGTGTGTGTGCTCTGTCTTTAAGAAGTGTTTCAAGGACTGATTGTGCATATATAAATAGCGAGCACGTGCTATACTCCATGCCATTTTGAGAGTATAGCCAGAGAGTGAACATGTATGAGTGTAATAGCTAGTTTGTTTATAACTTTACCTAAGTTAAAGTATTATACCTCAATCATGATGTGTTTTTACATAATAGAGCTGCTTTAACAGAACCCACGAAGTCTCATCTATTGTGTCCTGACTAGACGAGCGACATGAGGGATGCCAAAAACTGATATTGAGAGCCATGAGGTGCAGAGACAACAGTGAAGGTAAACTAAAATAAATGAGCATAAAAACAAGCCAGAAAAGCAACAAAGGCAACAAAAAATTGCACGGCTTGTTTTATAAATGGGATAAAATGGAGCATTGCAAGGGCACAAACAGCATTATTAAACGAGCAAAAAGCACAAAAGGTTTATTAACTAAGCAAAATGTTTAAGATTAAGTAATTTGATAAAATGTTTGTCAGAGAAGCTCATAAAGGGTCAGAAATTACCTCAGAGTTGCAAAATGAGTATGTTTAAAGCAAAATGGAAATTTTTAGAGTAAAATGGGCACAAGAAAAGTGCAATGGACATGAAAAGAGATTAAACAAGCAAAACGAATATAATAAGGACAAAAAGGGCATATTCAGTGTAAATAAAACAATGAGACTATATGTTTTGGGCAAAGTGTTGTGTTTTGGCAACTACTGTTTTGCATTAACTAAAGCCCTAAAAACCATAACTAAAGTCATTCAAAGTATTTCAAAGTGTGTAAAAGTGCTACAGAGTGTGCTTATTACTGTGCATTTATTCCAGAGAATCTGTTAGTGTGCCAAGTGCAACTATTTCATGAAGTGCAATCAAAGTACAGCTATTTCAAAAAGTTTCTTGTGCTGGGTGTGTCTATCTTAAAGTGCCGCCATTACAGAGTGTGTCTTGCACTATAAGGAGTTGCTTAATGAGGTACCACCATTTTGTGGAAGTTTCAGTGTGCTGTGTACTGTTTATTCACAAAATGCAATTACTTTGAAATATTTCTTATTCCAGGCTTCTCCTGCCCAGTTCATTCATACAGTACAGTTATTTGAAATGTTTCTTACACTGATAAGGGGTGGGCTCTTACAGTACAATGATTTCAAGAGAGTTGCAGTGCCCGAGAGGCTTATTTTGCAAAGTTCAGTTATTCAGAGGCTTATTGTGCTTTTGGGCATAGTTACATGTGCTGGCATAAAAGTTCTGGTATATGTATATTTGTGTATGTTTGTACATATTTGCAAAACCCTTCACTGGTATGTGTTAATATGGCAGACGGATTTCAAAAGCCCTCTCCACTTGTATTTGATCAGAATATTGCAGGGAATTGGAGAATGTTTGAGCAAAATGCAATATTTTTATGCAGGCAGCTTATTCAGATAAAGATGCATGCACTAGGGCATTCATTTTCCTAAACCTACCTGGGTCAGAGATCATAGAAAGAGTGTTCATTTGTGCATGCACCAGAATTATATGAAGGAAAAAGTGAAAACTATCATATTGTTGTACAGGCTGAATCAAAGGAAGAACTTAAGTGTCTGAAGCACAAATTCAGAGAGATGTGTAACCCACACACAAATATTACTTTACAGAGGCATTTGTTTTACACAAGAGATCAGAAACCAGGGGAAACATTTACAGCTTATATAACTGACCCGGGAAACAAAGCTAAAACGTGTTGGTTTAGTGACCTAAAGGATGAGTTGATAAAGGGCAGGCTTGTGTGTGGTATTAATAGTGCTTTGGTGAGAAAGAGTTTGCTTCATGACAGTGATTTAACATTGAGCAAAGCTATAGAGATTTGTCAAATCCATCAAGTTACAGAAAGGCACACAAGTATGCCTGCTAGTGATATGAGTATAGTGTCAACAAGCTCTAGAGTAAATGTAGATAGCATGCAACACATGGCAAACAGACGCAGGCCTAAGCACATGGCAGCCACAGTCCCTGCTGGTTCACCAGGGAAACCACATAGTGTTCCAGCAAGTTCTAACAAAGGTGCATGCTCAGTGCAGTAGAAGCGTGGGCCAGCAAAACCCAAGTCCAATGTTATTGTTAACTGTTGTAATTGTGGAGCCAATCATGAGTCTAAAAGAGAGAAATGCTTAGCATTTGGTCAGAAATGCCACAAGTGTAAAAAATGCAATTATTTTCAAAAGTTTTGCAAATCAAGTAAACCTCACACAGTTATAAAGAAAGGTCACTCAAGAAAGCAAACTGATCAAGTAGAATTGCAGCATTCCACTTACTATGTAGATGGTGTATCAGTAGTTGGTGAAAAGGTTGATACACTGAATTTGTTAACAAGAAATGAAGTGTTCCGTACTGTTGGGATCAATGGTAAACCCATTAAACTCAAAGTAGACACTAGTTCAAAGTGTAATGTTATGTCTGCAGATACTTTTGCTAAAGTGACAGCTAATGAACAAATCTATGTGGTCAGTTTTACAAAACATCTTGCTTATGGCGGTGAAGTGATTCAAACTGCAGGCTCTGTAGTACTTTCATGTTATTTGGCCAAGAACTGTTAAAAATTGTTATTTTATGTGGTTAGAAGACATGTGCAGTCCTTACTGGGTCTCAGAAACAGCTTGAGAATGAATCTGCTTTCTTTTACCAAAGAAGTTCATCAGATAAGCACATATACTAGATTCGATTTTTCCAAAGCCATTTTCAGAGTATGCTGATGTTTTCGATGACGACTTAGGCAAACTTCCAGTTCTGTATTCGATGAAATTAGGCCCAGAGGTCAGTCCAGTGGTCAGACCAGCAAGAAAAGTTCTGACAGCTATGCAGAATAAGTTCAAAGCTCAGTGGGATAAAATATTGGGTTGGGAGGGTGGCCTAATGGTTAAAGTGTTTGCCTTAAAAACACAAGGTGCAGGGTTTGAGCCTCACAAGGGATAATTGGTTAAGCTTAAAATGGCTCACAAGGGCAGTTAGTTTAACACTAACCTATAGCAGCAAGGTGTAATTTCTCCCATCCTAGGACCAACTGAATGGGTGTTGTCCATGGTAGCAGCTCAGACAAAATCAGAATATGCTTTGACCCAAGCAATTTGAACAAATTGTTGAAGAGACCACATCATCCAATGCACACAGTCAAAGAGGTTGCAGCCCTAATACCGAATGCCACTTTTTTTTTCTGTCTTAGATGCAAAGAGTTTATTTTGGCAAGTAATACTTGATCACAAATCCTCATTACTGACTGCATTCATTACCCCATTTGGCAGATACAGATTTCTAAGGATAGTAAACACAGCCCAGCAATTAATGACCCACAACTAGCAGCAAAATGTTCCAAACCTGGTAAAATTACTGGCGATAGCCAAGGAGTCTTTAGACAAATGATCTTTATTGAAACACACCAAATAATCCAAGCGGTTTCACCCGTGTAATGTCGGGCTTTCTCAAGGAAAATCTCTAAGCAACATCGTACACCTCTTTAAATAAATTCATTCTAGTCACATGATAAAATTAATTAATTAATTAATTAGTAAATAGTCATTACACCTTAAAGGAACTTCTGCCTATAACAGAGTGTTACATTTCATTCCAAGTTCTCTGTTACTTTCAAATTCACCAGGACATTCCTGAAAAATCCAATTTGTGTACACTTAAAAATGTATAAGCTGATTAAAAACTTAAATAACATGTTCATTAAATACTTATTTCATAATTTAAATATGTTAAATATATAAAAAACTCTTTTAATATAAGAAGTTAAATGTTTGATAAAATAGTGCATAAACAGAAAAAGTATGTTATAAAATATGTTGTAAATTGTGCCTGTGATGAACTCTACGTTCATCTGAATTTTTCAAGAGTCCAATGTTACTCATTTTAAACATACAGAGTTTAATAAACTATTCTCATTGTGATGCATTAAATGAACCAAAATCACATCTAAAACCTTCACCGAAGGTGTTCACTTTAATAATTCATCAATAATATAAAATATTTGTAGAGAATAAGAGGTGTGTAAATTTAAAATATTGAACTTTTGTTCAACAGGAGGAAGTGTATGTATAAATATGGGTTATAAAAACTATATTATAATATGACTTTGAAAGGAATAGTAACTAAAACTGTTTATAACCTTGCTCTTCTCATTTTTAACACACTCGTAATGTTGATGGAATCATTCAAGCCGGGAGTCTTTGTAGAGTTTAATTTCAGTTGCCAGTATAACTCACGATATTCTAAAGTTGTCTCCCAGTTGCCACCTCTAGTGTCTTGTGTAACTTGCTCCAATACAAAAAACTTCACATTCATTTTTTTCACACACCAGGGAATGTTTATAAAAGGCATTACTCTCTTTTTGTTTCATCACGTCATTAAAATGTTCATAAACTCTTCTCCTGATGTGTCGTTCAGTTTTTCCTATATAAAAACTGTCACAGGTTAAACATATCCCAACATATACTACCCCTTTCGTAGCACAATTATAATATTTCCAGGCAGTGAAGTTAAATTTCCTTGAGGGAATCATAATCTGTTCCTGGTTAATCATAGCATGACATTGCTTACAATTACCACATGGGTAAATACCAACTCTCCTTTTATTTTTATTGCTTTCTAAATTATATTTCATTTCAAAAATCTCTTTCAAATTTTTGTTTCTTTTCCTGACAAAATGTGGTCTTTCTGAAATGAAAGTTTTTATATATTCATGGCAACTAAGAATAGGCCAATATTTAAAAATAGTGTCTTCAATTTCTTCAGAATTCTTGTTGAAAGTATAAATAAAACTACTTTGGCCCTCTGTCATATTTTCACTTCTAGTCTGTCGTTGATTAATAGTACCTGCTCCTAACAGGGGTGGATACAACATATCTCTTTTCTGACTGATCTCCTGTGCCAAATCTTCAAATAATTTATCTGGGTAGCCTTTTTCTAAAAAGAAGGTTTTCAGTGTCCTCACTTCTTCATTAAAATCTTCTGGGGTACTACCCATTCAAGAAGCTTGAATTAATTGACCTCTAATAATACCTCATTTTTGGAAGTGTGGACGTCCACTATTATAATGAAGGTAGGAGTTAGAGAATGAGCTTTTTCTATATAATTTAGATTGGAAACACTGATTTTCATGATCTTTAATAATAGTTACATCCAAATAATGTAATTTGTTCTTGTCTATATTGTAGCTAAATCTAAAAAATGCTGTTGTATTATTGATGTATTGTAAGAATTCAAAAAGACTCTCCTCACTACCTCTCCAAAAAATACAAATGTCATCCAAAAACCTTCAGTAGTATAAAATGTCTTGATGCCATTTACTTGAAAAAATATATTTCTTTTTCCAGAAATATAGCACAATATTTGCATATAAAGAGGCACAGGATGCCCCCATTGCCACACCCTTTCTCTGGCAATAAAATTCTCCATTAAAATGTATAAAATTGTTCTCAAGGACAATCTCCATAAATTCTACTAGTACATTGATAGTTGTGGCAGTTTGGACTGTTTCCGTTGCTAAAATTTGGTTAAACCATTCTAGTCCTATTTCATGTGGAATACTAGGGAAAAGATCTACCACATCCACTGTGACCATCAAAAGTTGGGAACAGAACATACTTTGATCTAATGCTCTCAAGAAGTCCCAAGAATCTTTACAAATATGGTCCACACTAACCACAAAGGATTTTAAAATAATATCTATAAATTTAGCCAAAGATTCAGTAATGCTGCCAGGTCCCGATACTATAGGTCTATATTATAATATAGTTTTTTTAATCCATATTTATACATACACTTCCTCCTGTTGAACAAAAGTTCAATATTTTAAATGTACACACCTCTTATTCTCTACAAATATTTTATATTATTTATGAATTATTAAAGTGAACACCTTTGGTGAAGGTTTTAGATGTGATTTTGGTTCATTTAATTCATCACAATAAGAATAGTTTATTAAACTTTACATGTTTAAAATGAGTAACATTGGACTCTTGAAAAATTCAGATGAACGTAGAGTTCATCACAGGCACAATTTATAACATATTTTATAACATACTTTTTCTATTTATTCACTATTTTATCAAACATTGAACTTCTTATATTAAAAGAGTTTTTTATATATTTAACATATTTAAATTATGAAATAAGTATTTAATGAACATGTTATTTAAGTTTTTAATCAGCTTATACATTTTTAAGTGTACACAAATTAGATTTTTCAGGAATGTCCTGGTGAATTTGAAAGTAACAGAGAACTTGGAATGAAATGTAACACTCTGTTATAGGCAGAAGTTCTTTTA
Source organism: Protopterus annectens (assembly GCF_019279795.1). Classification (NCBI taxonomy): domain Eukaryota; kingdom Metazoa; phylum Chordata; order Ceratodontiformes; family Protopteridae; genus Protopterus; species Protopterus annectens. The sequence continues at coordinate 501,165,476 of NC_056741.1, forward strand.
AGGTGTAATGACTATTTACTAATTAATTAATTAATTTTATCATGTGACTAGAATGAATTTATTTAAAGACGTGTACAATGTTGCTTAGAGATTTTCCTTGAGAAAGCCCAACATTACACGGGTGAAAGCTCTTGGATTATTTGGTGTGTTTCAATAAAGATCGTTTGTCTAAAGACTCCTTGGCTATCGCCAGTAATTTTACCAGATTTGGAGCATTTTGCTGCTAGTTGCAGGTCCTGAATTGCTGGGCTGTGTTTACTTTTCTTGTTTTTTTGGCTTTGTTACTTGTTTGTGGCGTGCAGCACTTCAGCCATGGCAGAAGGAACGGAATCTGGCAGCTTAGCGGAAACGCCTATACTCCTAAGGGATGACGTCGACACAATGCCAGTTACGTGTGCTGAGTTCAACCAAATTTTGGACATGCTTACTCAACTTTCGAATTCTATCAACGAGCGAAACAAGCTTACAGAAAAAGAAAAAGAGAGAAATACCATGTAACCAAATGCAGTTATTGGATAGAACTTCTAAAAGTGTGAAACCAGCAACATCTTTTTCCAACAATAACAATAATTTCATGAATGGGGCAGGTAACAGCGTTTGCTCCAATGGACATTTAGCTCACACCAGAGCTAAAACTCCCAACACTAATTTATTCAACTCTGAAGTAAAGAACTTTGATTTTGGAGCCTGGACTGCTAAACCATTTCTTTTTAAAACAGGTACAGTGAACAAAGAACTTGATTCCAACATTGAACATTCACTTAGTGAATTTAAAGATAAACTGTACCTGTATAAAAATAACCATTTAGAAATAGATTATTTAAAAGAATGCCTGCATGTACAATGTGTACCTAAAGGTTTAAGATTTTTAAAATTTTCTAATAATGTATAGTTGGGTTCTATGTTGTATGACAAACTATGTGAAATATTTAACAAAGCAGGCCTAGAAATGTTGAAGTGTATGATTACTGATTATGAGAAAAAAGCGGATACATTATTAAAAGAATTAAATGTATTGAATAGTCGGTTAATTACAGATGACAGACTTATAAGTGTTAAAAGGGAGTATGATAAAACATTTGATGAAGTAGATCAGCACTGTTTTAGAGTATTGAACCGAAAAATTAGGAAATTAGATCGTGACCTAATTGAATACCGAGAGGGTAGAGCTTTCCCATTGTTTAACAATAGGAACAAAAATCATGCTAATACTGAAAATGTATTTTTCCATGACAATGAAATCAATACTCAAAGTAATCAAGTAAATACAGGTGCTCAAGGTCTAAGGTGAAGTTAGAGGTTAGTGGAGAAAGATAGAAAGCAATCCGCAAGGGAATTTCAGTACCCCCCCCCGGGGGGGGGGTGGAGATATCAACACAACAAATGCAATTAACTACAGAATTGAACCTTTCACTCATAGTTCCTTCAGATTTAGACACATCATTGAATGAAACTAAGCAAATTGCTTTCAGAAGTAATAATTTTACAATATATAATTTTACCGATATGCAAATTACTTCAGAATTTTTTGAATTATTTTTAAAAGGTTTTCAGTTTGTCCCGCTTAAGCCTGTCTTTATACCAGATAGTTTAATTGACTTAAAGCTGTTTACGAGACAAATGAATCTACATATATTTTTTAAAGGACAAAAAGATATGACTACTGAACTTACAAGAAAAAGTACCTTTAATCCACCTATGCACCCCACCTTGAAAGTTTTTGAGGAATTGGCAGAAAAGGACATTAGGAGAATGGGACAACAGAAACATAGTAACATTCCTAATAATTTAAGTAACAAAGAGGTTGAGTTAATCAACCATCTAAGACAGGAGGGATGTCGAGTTATGAGACCTGATAAAAGAGGTGGGACAGTTCTAATGTATAAGGCAGATTATGAGGCTTACATACAAAACATGTTACATGACACTGACCAATATGAATGAGTATCTAAGAATGGAATTAACATCGCTTATGCTAAAATCAATTACCAACTATTTGACCATTTGTTAGGGAACACGATTAATGAAACATTATATAATTATTTACACATAGATAAATCAAGAATTGCCCAAATCTTTGGTATTCCCAAGACACACAAAGGCCTAGAACCACTCGAATTTAGACCTATAGTATCGGGACCTGGTAGCATTACTGAACCTTTGGCTAAATTTATAGATATTATTTTGAAATCCTATCTGGTCAGTGTGGACCATATTTGTAAAGATTCTTGTGACTTCTTGAGAGAATTAGATCAAAGTATGTTCTGTTCCCAACTTTTGATGGTCACAGTGGATGTGGTAGATCTTTTCCCTAGTATTCCACACGAAATAGGACTAGAATGGTTTAACCAAATTTTAGCAACGGAAACAGTCCAAACTGCCACAACTATCAATTTACTAGTAGAATTTATGGAGATTGTCCTTGAGAGCAATTTTATACATTTTAATGGATAATTTTATCGCCAGAGAAAGGGTGTGGCAATGGGGACATCCTGTGCCTCTTTATATGCAAATATTGTGCTATATTTCTGGAAAAAGAAATATATTTTTTCAAGTAAATGGCATCAAGACATTTTATACTACAGAAGGTTTTTGGATGACATTTGTATTTTTTGGAGAGGTAGTGAGGAGAGTCTTTTTGAATTCTTACAATACATCAATAATACAACAGCATTTTTTAGATTTACCTACTATATAGACAAGAACAAATTACATTATTTGGATGTAACTATTATTAAAAATCACGAAAATCAGTGTTTCCAATCTAAATTATATAGAAAAGGCTCATTCTCTAACTCCTACCTTCATTACAATAGTGGACATCCACACTTCCAAAAAAGGGGTATTATTAAAGGTCAATTCATTCGAGCTTCTCGAATGTGTAGTACCCCGGAAGATTTTAATGAAGAAGTGAGGACACTGAAAACCTTCTTTTTAGAAAAAGGCTACCCAGATAAATTATTTGAAGATTTGGCACAGGAGATCAGTCAGAAAAGAGATATGTTGTATCCACCCCTGTTAGGAGCAGGTACTATTAATCAACAACAGACTAGAAGTAAAAATATGACAGAGGGCCAAAGTAGTTTTATTTATACTTTCAACAAGAATTCTGAAGAAATTGAAGATAATATTTTTAAATATTGGCCTATTCTTAGTTACCATGAAGAAATAAAAACTTTCATTTCAGAAAGACCACATTTTGTCAGGAAAAGAAACAAAAATTTGAAAGAGATTTTTGAAATGAAATATAATTTAGAAAGCAATAAAAATAAAAGGAGAGTTGGTACTTACCCATGTGGTAATTGTAAGCAATGTCATGCTATGATTAACCAGGAACAGATTATGATTCCCTCAAGGAAATTTAACTTCACTGCCAGGAAATATTATAATTGTGCTACGAAAGGGGTAGTATATGTTGGGATATGTTTAACCTGTGACAGTTTTTATATAGGAAAAACTGAACGACACATCAGGAGAAGAGTTTATGAACATTTTAATGATGTGAGGAAACAAAAAGAGAGTAATGCTTTTTATAAACATTCCCTGGTGTGTGAAAAAATGAATGTGAAGTTTTTTGTATTGGAGCAAGTTACACAAGACACTAGAGGTGGCAACTGGGAGACAACTTTAGAATATCGTGAGTTATACTGGCAATTGAAATTAAACTCTACAAAGACTCCCAGCTTGAATGATTCCATCAACATTACGAGTGTGTTAAAAATGAGAAGAGCAAGGTTATAAACAGTTTTAGTTACTATTCCTTTCAAAGTCATATTATAATATAGTTTTTTTAACCCATATTTATACATACACTTCCTCCTGTTGAACAAAAGTTCAATATTTTAAATTTACACACCTCTTATTCTCTACAAATATTTTATATTATTTATGAATTATTAAAGTGAACACCTTTGGTGAAGGTTTTAGATGTGATTTTGGTTAATTTAATTCATCACAATGAGAATAGTTTATTAAACTCTGCATGTTTAAAATGAGTAACATTGGACTCTTGAAAATTTCAGATGAACGTAGAGTTCATCACAGGCACAATTTACAACATATTTTATAACATACTTTTTCTATTTATTCACTATTTTATCAAACATTGAACTTCTTATATTAAAAGAGTTTTTTATATATTTAAATTATGAAATAAGTATTTAATGAACATGTTATTTAAGTTTTTAATCAGCTTATACATTTTTAAGTGTACACAAATTAGATTTTTTAGGAATGTCCTGGTGAATTTGAAAGTAACAGAGAACTTGGAATGAAATGTATCACTCTGTTATAGGCAGAAGTTCCTTTAAGGTGTAATGGCTATTTACTAATTAATTAATTAATTTTATCATGTGACTAGAATGAATTTATTTAAAGAGGTGTACGATGTTGCTTAGAGAATTTCCTTGAGAAAGCCCGACATTACATGGGTGAAAGTGCTTGGATTATTTGGTGTGTTTCAATAAAGATCGTTTGTCTAAAGACTCCTTGGCTATCGCCAGTAATTTTACCAGGTCTGGAACATTTTGCTGCTAGTTGCGGGTCCTGAATTTCTGGCTGTGTTTACTTTTCTTGTTTTGTTGGCTTCGTTATTTGTTTGCAGTGTGTAGATTTCTAAGGATGCCATTTGGAATAAATTCTGCAAGTGCTGTCTTTCAGCATGCAATGGACCAAATTTTTTTAGGATATCCCTGTGCCATAATAGTAGATGATTTATTGGTTGGAGGCAATGGCAGAACATGATAGACGACAGAAGATGTGAAGTGAATACAAAGCTCAGTCCTCTGAAGTGCAAATTCAGACTACCAGAAGTTACATATGTTGGTCATTTATTTACTAGTACTGGTTTGCAACCAGACCCATCTAAACAGGCAGCCCTTCTCGAAATGCCAGTGCCATATACTGTTCAAGCACTACAACATTTTCTTGGTATCATCAACTATTATGCAAAATTATAATAAACTTCAGTGAGTTGACAGCACCTTTGAAAGAGTTGACACACACAAATGTTGCCTGGTCTCGGTTAGAACAGCACTAGAAAGCATTTTATGACCCTAAGCAGAAAATTGCCACTCCACTGACATTAACATACTATGATGTTAACAAACCAGTAACCTTTTTCTGTGATGTTTCAAAATTTGGTCTTAGCACCTTCATTCTTCAGGAACATAGACCAGTAGCCTATGCATCAAGAACTCTTACTCAGAGATGCAGTATGCTTAAACTGAGAAATAACTTTTGGCAATAGTGTTTGCGTGTTCCAAGTTTCATGATTATATCTATAGTCGAGCTATTCAGATTGAAACTGATCACCAACCTCTAACTATTTTAAAGAAGCCTATGCATTCCTCACCAGCAAGATTACAAAGAATGATGTTCAAATTGTAAAAGTACAACTTCCAAATGGTCTATACAAAAGGTAAACTTCTTTGTCTGGCTTATACCTTATCTAGATCACCCAAAAATACAAGGGAATGGCTTCATTAAGATAATTTTGACTTTGGCGTAAAGGAACTGTGTAATTTTTCTACCATGCAACTTGGTGAGCTGAGAGATCATACAAAGACTGATCTTATCTTGCAAAAGCTCAACCACTACATTAATGCTGGAAGGCCATCAAAGCAATCTAGTGTACCACCTAAAGTGCAAACTTTTTTTCCTTATAGAGATGAGATGTTGATGGAAGAAGGCATTATTTTCATAGTTCTAAAATTGTTTTTCCTGCTTCCTTACAACATGAATATATCCACATTTTGCATCGTGGTCATCCAGATTCTGAATCTACCAAAAGAAGGGTGAGAGGACTAGTATTTTGGCCTTCTCTAGCAAAAGACATTGATAAAGTACTTTCATCTTGTTCAGTGTGTAATAGTACTAAACTGCATCTGCAAAAAGAACCACTTCAGCTAAGTGAAGTTCCTGAACTATCTTGGTCAACAGTATCCACTGATATATTCGAGTGGAACACTCACCATTACTTGTACTGGTAGACTCCTGTATTCAAATTGGTTTGAGATTGATCTACTACCTAACCTAACATCCACTGCTGTTATTACTAAGTTGAAACACCTTTTCTTAGTCCATGGTAATCCACACAAAGTTATTTCTGATAATGGTACTCAGTTTACTAATCAATTGTTTCAGAAATTTGCAAGAGAATGGGACTTTGTACATGTTACTAGCAGTCCAGAATATCCACAGTCAAATGGTCTAGCTGAACATGCAGTGCAGAGTGCAAAGCAATTAACTGAGAGGTCAAAGCTTGACAATACTGATATCTGTTTGAATCTACTTAGTCCAGAAACATACCCCGTGATGATATACTTGGTTTGCCTGCTCAGACATTTCTATCTAGGCAAACCAGAACAACATTGCCTATGAGTTCCAGTTTGTTTTAGCCTAAAGCTAAGGACAACAAGACTATTAGATCTCAACTACTCAGAAAGTGTTATTTCCAGAAGTCCAGCTATGACAAATCGGGAACATTTCTTCATCTATTGAAAGAAGGAAAGACAGTGAGAATATATATGGTGAAAGGTTTCGACCGGATTGGTCAAGTTACAGGTATATGTACAGAGCCGAGATCCTACTTTGTAGAATCTGAGGGTGTGGAGTACAGGCAAAATCACAGACATCTTCTTCCTGTATCACAATTGATATTGCAGCATCATTCCTGTGATACAGACTCTATATCTCAGAGCAATATAGACAATGTTCCTGTTCCAGAACGTCTTAACTTCTACTTCTAATGATGTTCCTGATGTCCCAAAAGTTGAACATTCCGCAGAGACAGTCCCAGTTGCTAAATTTGATTCTAATTTCTATGTCACATGATTTGGTTGTATTTCCAGACCTAGTGTGAAATGCATAGCAACCTGGACTTAACTGTATATGTGTGTATTTAGTTCTCTATAATTGCATGACCAAGAATTATTTATATTGACTTCATGTCAATTACTGATTTAACATTGAATGATTATTTCTCAAAGAGGGAGGATGTAGAACAGAATGTGGGTGCTGTGTCTTTAAGAAGTGTTTCAAGGACTGAACATGCATATATAAATAGTGAGCATGTGCTATACTCAGTGCCATTTTGAGAGTGCAGCCAGAGGGCAAACATGCATAAGTGTAATAGCTAGTTTGTTAATAACTTTACCCAGGTTGAAGTATTACACCTCAGTCCTAATGTGTTTTTATATAATAAAGCTGCTTGAACAGAACCCACAAACTCTCGTCTATTGTGCCCTGACTAGACGAGTGACACTGTATAGCAATGCAGTTAAATTTCTGTAAATTAGCATCAAGCTATAAAACAGGAGATATACTCTGAATACTTATGATAGTTATGCAGGTGTCTTGTATCACCTGAAGGAACATGCAATTTATGATCCTGGTCTAATTTCTTTGACACCTTTCATATCAGATCTCCTTATGGTTTGATACTACCCAGTGATTTAACACCTTCTGTAATGTTTCTTCTTAACCTGATATAAAATGATTTGATATAATATCCATATGAAGCTCACACTCATGCATGACACACATGACCTCATTTTACAATATTTTATCAGTATTCTGAAAAAGTACATCATTCAAAAACCCCTTTCAGCTTAAAATTCCTTCTGCAGAGATATAATGCATTCTGCTTTATATGGATCTTGGAAATTGTTATAAGATTCCCTCTATTCTTGATAGAGTTTGTGTGAAAGGCAGTATACTACATGCAATAGTGATAAATATCACTTACTCCTGCTGGAAATATATGTGTGGAACTTTTTACAGGTCCTTATATATCACATAGGTTATTTTAGCATTAGTTCTCAAATTCCAACAATCATCTTTCCTGGTGCACATCTGAACTAGTTGTTGCTTGAGTTCACATTTTTTGTACCTCTCCAATCAATAAGCAGTTGTGGGGAAAGCAAAATAAATATTTCAAACATGTTGCAGTAACTGCTTAAGCTCACAGAACACATAGTCATGTAAAATGGTTCAAAAGCTACCTATTCAATACGTATCAGTCAGTAAAATGGCATTCCACCCTCTATCCATACCTGCCAGTCACCAATGGTGTACCTCAAGGCTGTATCCTTTGTCCTCTCTTCTTTAACATTCCTACCAACACCCTCTACACATCCATACAACAGGCCTCCCTAAAATAGCATGCAGATGACTCCACACTCATTTGCTCATCTGACAACATGGCACATCTCAAAAAAATTGCTTAGGAATCTTTAACAGTAACTAAAACATGGCTTTGTAACTCACACCTTATGCTCAACCATAAAAAAAAATATATATACTTTTCCCCCAAACTCCTCCATAAAAAACTAAATTTAAAGTCCACTGAAGTCACTTCTTATAGCAAATTATTAGGGATCCTAGTGAATTTCTCAATGAGAGATCACTGTTGGTGTGTTGTGCCAGGACTGATTCACTTTTAGGGGGAAAGTTCCCCTTTTTCTAGTAAGTGTGACCACAGAATCAGTATATATATGTTTTGGAGTGTGGGGGCTTGCCCCAAGATTGGGGGGTGAATGGGGGCTTGGCCCCCCTACAAAAATACTTAAAAAGTATTTTTTGACAAGATACTGTCAGAGAATGTACCCTTTTATACATATATTTATGTTCTATGTTAGTTTGCAGTTCACCAACTGGATACTTTTTACTAATAATATGAAGAACAAAATGCTTAAAAAGTATTTTTTGACAAGATACTGTCAGAGAATGTACCCTTTTATACATATATTTATGTTCTATGTTAGTTTGCAGTTCACCAACTGGATACTTTTTACTAATAATATGAAGAACAACATGCAGAGAGTTATCACATTTACTTCTGCTGACAAATTCTGGCTTATTATACACAACTAAGGTAAGAATTAATAAGTAGGCATTTTTCAACCAGTTTTAGAGACTGAGACATTATTATAGTGGTCATGCATTTCAATGCCTCCACAGAGATTGCACATGCTGCTTTAGTTTATCAATATTTCTTACTCATGCAATAAAATTGTTTATTTTCTGAAATGCATCTGAGGGTTATTTGTGAACTACAGCAACAAAAAGCTAGGAAATTATTTGTGGCTTATATGACATGATGTATTTATATGTTTTTTTATTCAATTGGAACATGGTTTGAAATGTATCTAATATTTTAGATGCCTTAATGGGGCTGTATTGATTTAATTTAATTCAATTTGTGATGTCATTAATTAAGAAGGGGTGTGTTTATATATAAAAAGGTTTGATTCATTGTGGATGTGTATTCTGAAGAAGTTTTTATTAAAAAACGAAAGCGCTTAATACAAAGACTGTGTGGATCTCGTCATTCTTTCCTGGTGTTATTTCAGTTTTCGTTTGTGACTTTGGTTTTAATGAAATGCATGTATCAGTTGTCTGTCTTAATTGATGGTACCAGTGAAACTTTTAGAACTCCTTCAGCAGATATGTTGGGAATATTTATTTTTTTACCAGTAGCATGCCATTTCATTTATAAAACTACTGTTGCTGCTTTATAACAAAATCTGTTTCAAAATCTTACATTATCACATATAAAACTGAATCCAGGCAGAGTACTTTTTCAAGCAACTGATCAGCATTTCTGTTTATACAGTTATTTTTTGAAGTCAGGCACTGAATGCTAGATTCTTTTTTTCTGTAATGAAGAAAAAGATGAAATACTTGCTAAGTTTCATTTGAACAATAGTTATGTTAGTCACTTTTCAGGTACTCAGCAGTTTTTCAATGACAGTATATTTGCCAACTCTATAGCTCTCACTGTCGCAAAAATGATACAAGACAGCATTAGCCTCTATAACCCCCACCTAAACATGCTGTTCAACCTCAGTGTCTCCACAGGCTACGTGCCCAGAGAATGGTGCACAGCAATGGTTATTCCTCTCCACAAAGGAGGGGCCACAACTGACCCTGGTAACGATCACCCCATAAGCCTGACTAGCCTGGTCTTTCAAGGCTATGGAGCACATCATCATGGAACTCATTAACAAAGACATTGGAAACTTCCAAACACTTGACCCGACCCAGTTCGGCTTTGTTAAGGGCAGATCATGCCTACTAAACCTGGTTGACTTCTTCGAGACAGTCACCAAGGCCATAGATGAGGCAAAGGTGGTTGACACAGCTTACCTTGACCTTGCAAAGGCTTTTGACACCATTCCCCACTCGGGTATTACAGAAAAACTCACCAGCCTGAACATAAATCCCTATGTCACGAGATGAGTTGCCAACTGGCTTACAGACAGAACTCACACGGTAAGAATAGCGGGCTCCAGGTCCTACTCTAAACCAGTCACAAGTGGTGTCCCACAAGGCTCGGTCCTGGGACCCCTACTGTTTGGCATATACTTCTCAGAAGTACAGGCAAACACAGGAGGGCTATGGCTAACCAAGTTTGCTGATGACTGCAAACTGGGAGCCGTAATTGTCTCTCCTGCTGACATGGACATCCTCCAAAAGGGCCTTACTGAGACAGACACCTGGTGTCAAAGTCATGCCCTCAAGCTAAATGCCAAAAAATGCATAGTCATCCCATTTGGGAAAAACAAAACACCCACAAATTACCACATAGGTGGCAGCCCCTTAATATAGAAGAGGTAATAAGAGATCTGGGGACCCAGGTAGATAGTAATCTCTCCTTTGACAATCTTATTGCCAAAGTAGCTAGGAAATCCTTCTATGTGGCCCATCTAATTACTAAAGGGTTTGCATATAGAAATAAAGAGGTTATAGTGCCCCTCTACTCATCAATCATTAGACCCATCATAGAGTACAATGCCCTATTTGGGATGTACCTCACAAGACACTTCCAACAGCTGGAAAGACTACAAAAGTACCTCATTAAGAGGATTATTGGCCTCAAACATATGTCCTATGCAGCCCAACTGAAAAACCTCTGGCTGTACTCAGTGGCATATTGCTTACTGAGAGGTGATCTCTGCCTGACTTACAAAGCCATGTCCAACTCAGAATTGATGGACATGCTCCACCTAAAGAAATCCAAGTCACTGCGAGCCATGCGCGCTAGTGAGCTAAACCTCACCACAACAATAAATAGAACATGCTGGAGGGATTGATTCCTGTCACAGAGACTCCCCATGCTTTGGAACAAAATTCCAAATTACATCAGGCAAAGCCCCTCACTAACACTCTTCAAGAGAAACCTTGACGAGTGGATGGGTAACAGAAAATGCACTCCTGGGATCATTTCATTGGCTCTGCTTGACAGAGGATCAGTTAATTAAACAATGGGGCGGCAAAAGCTGACACACTCTGGCTAGGCTTATAAATGCCGTCGGGCAGATAGCCTAGTACCTACCTATGATCCTAAGAACCTATGAACCATTTTATCAGTAAAATCATACAGGCAAAAAACCTGCAATCTTATTTCTAACGCATTATACTCTGTTTTCACAGTTTATTTATAGTACATGAACAACTTATAGCATAGGCTAGGTTCAGACTTGCTGAATCTAGACTGTTTGGTATTTTCTGAGCACTAAAGCCAGCCTAGTCAAGGACCCATATAAGTTGGGGATTGTTGGAATAAAGGCTCACTCTTGAGATTTCCTATTTGTTGGATTGTTTAAAACCTATTTTACTTAACTGATATTTAAGCACAGCATTTGTGCATAGCTACACACTGCTCAATGGGGGTTAGCATTGCCATGTATAGATGTAAATACTTAAAAAGTCAATTTTTCCCTAGATAGCTGCTAGGGAACACTCCTCAGCTTCCCTTGCTTTTCAGAGTGCAATACAGTTGTGCACTGCTGCCCAGAGAGCAAGGCAGCTGCATTTTTTGAGGAGCTGGCACAGGTTTCTACCCCTAAACCTCGCATAGATTAGCTGATTTTACTAGTTCTACAGCAGTACCTAGTCCATCTAGCCACACCCCACCATTTATTACAGAACACACATGACATAATGGAAGGCCAGTTTCCCACAGTTTTTCCTGCCAACCTGATTGACATGGGCATCCTGAGGCAATGTAGCAATTGCCTCATGCTTATAGACAACATATTACTCCTAAAACATACAAATACAATATGTGAGTGATGTATCTATACTATGAATCTGGAATCAATTTTCTCTGTCTCTCTCTCTCACGTAACAGCATATACCATGCAGGCTGTCAGCACCGACACTCCACCTCTCACACATACCAAGCACACAACACATAAGCAGAGGTACTCACTAGAAACATACCAAAAGAGGAGAAACCTCCTAAGTGCAAACCTTCTGCACACAATACAGTCCCAACAGCACCCACTGCACATAATAATAACACACACCAGTATCTCATCCAATAAGCCCCTAAAGCAAAACATATTTAGACCAAATGTATTGGTCATAGGTGACTCCATAGTGAGACACACAGATATCGCCCTCACTAAGCTGGACAAAGAGTTTACTTTCATCTGCCTGTCTGGTGCCAGGATCTGCCAAATCATGCATGCATTCAAGCCTCTCAACCACAATTACTATTAACACTTGTCATAGTCCAGGTTGAAATGAATGACTTGAGATGTGCCTCACTGGACTATATGAAAGGAGACATGATTGAGCTTTTAGATTATGTGTCCCAGGCAGGTATGTCCCTTACCCTAAGCGGCATTCTTCCCTCACCCAGGATGATGCCACAATACAAACAAAAAAAATGATTGACTTCAACAAATGTCTTAGCTTCTGGTGTCAGTCCAGGGGGAGCCAGTATCTGACAGCCTGCAATTATATGGTTGACAGACCACATTGCTTCACCAGAGATGGTCTTCACCTGTCACTTCTAGGCTTTAGGTTGCTGTAAAATGTACTTTCCTCCCCCATAGTGCCTTTTTTAGGCAATGCCACAAGAGCAAAATCTACAATGGAAAAATAGCTGCTAGAAGCAAACTCAAGGGTTACTCTGCCTAATGCTAGGAATCTAAATCAGAAACTGCAGTCACTGGAAGGACTTTTCACCTTGGAAGATGCTGATGTCTGCTCAGTCACAGAGACATGGTTCAAGGCCTCAGAGAGTACCCTGGCCATACAGGGCTATAATGTCTTCCACATTTTCAGACCACAAAACAAATGAGAAAAAAACAAGGGTGGGGAGTATCCATCTTCATTAAAGACAAATAAACCTCAAGGCTGGTTAACAGTACGACACGTTAGAGTTACTCCACGTCCAGCTAACTGTAGGAAAGACCCCCCCCCATGTCATTCTTACCTAAAGGTCTCCCACCCTGAACCAAGAAAACCACACAACATACCTGGACCTAATTGAGTCACTCACAGTACAGTCAAATAGTCTGATCATGGGTAATTTTTAACTATTCTTCCATTGATTGGGTGACATATGTGAGCACAAATGCCCAAAGGTACCTGGACTTTGTTAACACAAATGTTCTGGAGCAGATAGTCAACACACCCACAGGGTGGTCTAACATGCCTGACATAGTGCTCAACAACATGGAGGATCACTGCACCACCCCGTGTGCGGGGCCCTCCCTGGTAAAGACCGATCATAAATCAGTCTCTTTCAAAGTAACAATCATATCTGATCCACCATCAGGAGCAAAACAGATGAAAAGTTTCTCCAAAGCAAACTATAGCATTTTGAAAGATGGAATCAATAGTTTTAAACTCTCTGCCGACAATGACAGCAATGACCTCTATACTGAGGTGTACATAAATGTGCTGCATAAACACCTATATAAATGCAAAGACTCAGCCATACTGGGATGGATCAAATCAAGAAAAAAAAAAAGCCACCCTGATGGACATCCAGCATAAATAGGTTATATAATAAGAGAAAAAACTGATGTCAAAAAAGAAGAGAGAATGGTCCGAGCAGAGGAAAACCTCCATCCAAAGCATAAACAAGCAAATTAGACATCTTGTAAAGTCCTCTAAAGCTAATAGCAGAACTAAATTAGCATTCCCAGCCAAGGAAAATCACAAAGCATTCTTTAGCTACTTCTGAAATTTAAAAGGTGAGGCCCAGCTTTGTGCTGAACTAGTCGTGGATGGTGCCACTCATACTGAGCCCGAGGATATTGCCAACCTGCTGTCGGACAAATAAGACAAATAAATATTTAAGTATTACTGTTTTTCTAAAAATGTATTTGTCTTATTTGTAATTAAGAATACTAGTATTTTATTGGTGTGATGACATCATATCGTTTTAATGATTGTGTTTAAATTATTTTATTAATGATGAATTTTAGTTTTGATAAAGTTCCTTGTTCATATTCTCAATATAATACATCATATCAAGTCATACTTCTCAACCTCTTAAAGCAAGAAATCTGGACAAAGCCATGAATAAAAGTGGGACAAAGACCCAACATTAGGGACAATTTTTAAATATTGCTCTTAGAAACTTAGAAAGTTAATAGAATAACAAATTTTGCCTTAGAATGAATTTTCTGAAGGGTATGATGTCTGAATCCCAATTGTCTGTCCTTATTTTCTAACTTCAGTCTTTAATGATTTGCCACTAATTTGCCAGAAAACCACAATTTTATGAAAAATGGACCAAAAATATGAAGCAAAAATTTGGACATTCTGCGAAAATCTGTAGAGTTGAGAGGCATGTATCAAATTCCCCCACCTTTGTCAGCACAAGTAAATGAAAATGAACTATCTATTACAAGGAAAGGTTTAACTTTTATACCTGCATACACTGTTGGCATTTCTAACCATTGTCTGTATTCAAATATTCCTCGGGCTTCACTAATCTTCCATGCAGGAATAAGTTATTCCTGCCCAGAAACAACTGTTTAAGGGCAGCACATCAGTGCGCCATGCATAGTAATGAAGGTGCACTGCCTCTGCTCCTAAATGGACATGGAGCATGGACGATTGCAGGGGGTGTGTCTGAGAAAAGAGCTCTCACAATACACATGCCCCTGCACTCAGGAAGTGCTGCCCGGCAATTACAATGTACGAGAACGCTCATAGGAGGCAGCATACCTACAAACTGTAGAAATCATCACAGAATGTCCAGATTCCCCACCCATACAGCACCCCATTTGAACTGGCAAATCAATGGGATGATCTCAGGATGGAGGCTGGTAAATAATGGCATGCATTTTAGTGTCAAACTTTGAATCCATCAGAAAACTTATATTATAACAAACCTGTTACTCTAGCAACTGTCCCAAGTTTATAAGAGGAATAATTAAAATATGTTCGTAGTTGGACCTCATGTTGTCAAGCTTTGTCCAGATAATGTGCATGAATAGGTTGAGAGGTTTGAGGGATTGCTAGGATGTCTGCCAAATGTGCAGATGCATGCAAGAATCCACAGCAGTAGGTGAAACGTCCCATCCTTGAGAAAATACCAGTAGAGAATTTTATTTTTTCAAACAGATTACATTTAATCATAGGAGCGAGGGTTTGCACATTGCTTAGCTACGCATACTGTAGCTTAAATAGCACAAGAAGATAGCAAGATACATGTGAGTGAGATAGTACTGCAATACTGTAGTAGTCAGAGCATTTGCTTTGTGAGCAGTCATTCCTGGTTCAAGTCTCACTGTAGTAAATTCCATGCAAAATCACTTTATGAACATTGTTTTTGCTGTATAACCTACAAAATAACATATATTTGTAAAATGGAGTACTGCATTAAGTGCGGATGTGAGGTGTCATTGTAATAATGTGGTAAAATCCACAGATAAACATAACTGCCCCATACAGTATACAGACACATGAATCAGGGATACTAAATGAAGGTATAATGTGTAATGAATGAAAAATCTATAGAGTGTCCAAATCTACCACTTTCCGAAGACCCATGTTTCATTTAATTCTAAATTACTGCAAGGGTAAGCTGGAGTAAGCAGTTTTAAGCAGTAGTAAGTGGGTTTAAGCCTGTCTGCGTGGGGGTAAGCAATGCGCACACAGGTTAAGCAATTTTGAAGCTAACTCTCTGTAAGCATATTTAACCGGAAGATAGCATTGCTTACCATGGTGCAAACCCACCCAAACCCACTTACAGCTGCTTAAAAGTGCCTTAATCACTCTGAATCCAATGGCCCTTGTTCTGTCCAGCAACAAAATATTCAGTCTTTGCAAGTCTCAAACCCATGACCCTAAACATCATAGCCAAAGGGATTTACCACTAAGCCATGGCAGATATACATAAACATGATGTTTTCACAAACATATCATCCAGCACAGTCATTCAGCAGTACAGGAAATGTATCTATACATGTAGATGTATGTGTGTGTGTGTGTGTGTGTGTGTGTGTGTGTGTGTGTGTGTGTGTGTGTGTGTGTGTGTGTGTAAAGATATATATATATATATATATATATATATAGATAGATAGATAGATAGATATATATATATATAAAATTATTCCAAGTGTTGCATGTGCAAATGCAGAACAAGAAATTAGGTGATGTAGCAAATGATACTGAAAATGTTGAGCTTCAGTGAATATTGAGATTAGGGGTACATCGGGGGTCTGGTCTGAATGATTATGTCCCTTTGAAACCTGTTTTAAAAGCAAGGAAATTAAGAAAATAATATTGATGGGTTTAATATGTTTTTATGTTAACTTTATTTTTTTTAATTATGCACTTATGGTTCACTGAATGAAGTTAGTTGCTATAGGAATGTTATTTGCAAGTGGGGTAATTACTAGTTTCCAACTGGTCTGAAATTAATTGGATGTTTTGGAGGGAATTTACTGAGATGGGATTGGTAAGTTATAGTAATTATTTAGTATATAAGCTGACGTTAGGGAGGTTATGTTTGTCTGATGAAGTAAGGTGTAACATTACGAAAGAGCTCACATTAAACATTTTTGGATTTTACTGAACTGAAGCCATTTGGATTATTACTGTTGTCTTCTGCCACAGGGTTTTGCTGTTGATATATATATATATATATATATATATATATATATATATATATATATATATATATATGTATATATATATATATATATATATATATATATATATATATATATATATATATATAGATATATATAGATATATATATATATATATATATATATATATATATATATATATATATATATATATATATAAATATATATAGATACAAAGGAGAACACAATAAATACATATATGACCAAATGCACTGTTAATGGGGGTGAGGGGGCCCAGGCTAAGTACCTCTTGTAATTTTTGATATCACCCCCTCCCCCACAGCCAAACAGATCTGCCTTGCAGCACAATACCAATACTCAGGACCTTACACAACATAGCCACAAGAAGATAACAGTAATCCATCCCACCTGTATGATATCAGGATGGTATCAATAACATCATGCAGTACAGTCTGGCTACCATAGGGAATGTACAATGTGGAAGCAATAGACATTCCAATGATACATATACACACACGCACATATATGCAGATATATATATATATATATATATATATATATATATATATATATACATACATACATACACACACATACACACACATATATACATATATTACTACGTATAGAAATGTATAGGAAGATACATATTTAGAGGGTGCACAGCATATTGAACAGCCAGTATTCCTACAGTTGCCATCTTTTAAAACAGGCAGTGTATGATACAGTCATATAAAAGACAATTATTGCATGAAGCATACACTCACAGAGAAATCAAAGGATATGACACCACACACAGGTTTGCATACATAAGAAATGTTTATTTGTGTAACAGTTGTATATGCCATGCCATATAGCTTTTAGGTTTTTGAAATACATGCTAACTGAGTAATGCAACTCTCAAGCAGATAATTTTATACAGTAATCTGAGAGCATAACATATGTTGCTGTCCAGGCCAAGACCTTCAAGTAGTACAACAGTAAAGAAAGTCTGGGCCAGAGTATAACAATAAATCAACAGTAAATAATGCAGATGTAGTTCAGCAGCCTCCAATTACACCCTGTAATCAACCCCTAGGGGGAAAAGAATTCAGTTGTCACAATAAGGATGTATCTGTTACATAACAATGTTTAACTTAAAACATCACTATCACACTGACAAACAAAACAGTCTGTATGACAGTAAGCATTAGGCAACCAATTTCCTAAGGTGAAATGTATGAAAATGTACAACCATAAACCATAAGGTGTCTTATTACTGATATCCCTCACATGTTGTAACAGCCTAGGTTATATATGGTGCATACCCCTCCACCATAGACTGACTTACAGGGGCATATAACAGTGTTACATACACTGACCTCTGGACTGCAGAAGGGCACACATTTTGTCCAGCTGTAGCCCACATATATATGGACCCTACCTCACAATATGTGTGGGGACCACATCATCACTGGAATGATAGCAGGAATGGCAGCACGACATAACCACAGGCCACTAAATAACCTCTTACTGCATGTCATATGGACAAAGCCTGGTATCTAGGTGGAGGATAGAGGCCAGAACACAGGGCCATATGTGCAATAGTGTTGTTATACACTGAGAAAGTGCTGGTGTTACAAGATAGTGTGCAACACCCTTAGTCAGGAATATGAAGTCAGAAACACAAATGGATGTAGTCATGTACTGATAGCACTCAAAATACAGAATATCAGTGATATAAATGACAGAAGACCTGTGTGGTGGACAGACAAAGCATAACAGGCAATCCTCTGGCCATCATGTGGATAGGCCCACAGTTGAGAGCTATGCAGACAGACTGCATTCCATGCTAAACTACTATCTACACACAAACCCTGTAACACTAGTGGTATACAATGCATATAACAACACTACTCACACTGTCAGTAGGTCTGGAACCTTATACAGATATGAAGCTGGCCTGAGTCTGCAAGTCTTCTTGTAAGAGGTATTGCTACCTGCTGTCTGTAACACTGCTGCCCACATGCAGGAATGATGTCCTCCATACAGGAAATGTAAAGGGATCATGCCCACATAATGTAGGAATTAATAGTAGTGGGTTGCCATGACAGTGGTAATTGGAAGTACTACACAGCAGGCTGCATGCAGGTAGCAAGTGGTAGACACTGATTGGTGCAGAGGCCATCACCTGATCATGTGCATCACCTACAAAATCCATGCTACACTCTATTCAAAGCAGGTCAATCTATTTAGTGGAGAGAGGTAGACAGAGAGAGAGAGAGAGAGAGAGAGAAGAACTAAAACAAACAAACATGCATCCATCAATTCCACTCAGCAAACTGTATCCAGAAGAGACAACATTCTCACAACTGGTATGTGAAGCATATATGCATGTAATTGAATTTTGTACTTGGTCCATAATAATGGGATAGATGATGTGGAATGATTTATATGTGCCATCACATGTTGTTGCTGTAATGATGTCCAGCTGAACAACTGCTATGGACGATAGTGTCTGTCCCTGTGGGCAGTACCCCATACCTGTCAACTGTGCAGATCAACACTGACTGACAGGATTTAAGCCATCATAGAGTGTGTTGTGTACTGAAAGACATCTATATTAGTGTGCCAGTAGCGGGTGGTGGAAGTAATGCTGTTATGATGGACATGTGAGTTCCAGAGCCCACCACTTGCAGGACAGTCATGTTAACATCTAATGTAGCATGCACAAATGCCATATGTGTGTAATAGGCTTACCTGCAATCCGTCCCTATATATACCACCCGCATGTTATGCTGTGTCCACATGTGGCACCTGTCTGTGTTGTAGTAAAGCAGCTGTGTTGGTATATCTATATATGTATATATATATATATATATATATATATATATATATATATATATATAGATATATATATATATATATATATATATATATATATATATATATATATATATATATATATATATATATTATATATATACACACACACACACACACACACACACACACACACACACACACCTATACATATATATATATATATATATATATATATATATATATATATATATATATATATATGTTTGTGTATGTATGTCTACATGTCTACAGATATACAGACACCTGTATGTATAAATATATATATATATATATATATATATATATATATATATATATATATATATATATATATCTATATAAAACCTCATAATATATATCTATACACACACACACACATATATATATATATATATATATATATATATATATATATGTATATATATATATATATATATATATATATATATATATATATATATATACATATATATATATATATATATAAAACTCATAATATATATCTATACACACACACACACACATATATATATATATATATATATATAACCTGCACCTACATGACGGCATGATACAGGTATTCACTGGTGTCAGTGGCATCTGTCCATACAGGGCATGTATATAAAGCATGGTATTTCCTTTGTGGGTTACATTTGCTGACTCTACAGTTGTTGCAGGTGTCCAGTGGGGAGCAGAGCAAAGGACCACTATATGCAATGATTTGCATATTGTAGGAATGGGACAGGGTACCATGTCCTCAGTAGCCCAATCACTCAGTTGTTACTATCTGTGGGTAATATGCAGAGAACTACCAACATAGTGGTTGTTGTCTAGCCAAGTGTGTTTGTGTATGAGACATGGGTGGAGAGTGTTCTCTGGGTTATACAAGGGTTGCCAATATTGTTCTCTGATCCATGATGTCACATGTAGGGGTATGGAGTGTCTAGACCAGCCTCTCTGCTGTTTGACATCTGTTGTCCTTGTAAGGTGGACATTGTGACATATAACAGGCCCACCATATAAGAATTTTGCAAAACCTACTCCACAATGAGTACTGTTATTACACATTCACAGCTACCTCCACCCAGGATATTGATGACAAACAAAAAACATGCAAATGCACAGAGTCTCACAGTTGCCATTTCTGGGATTAGAACTTCTACCTAACTAGTACATCACACTATAGCATTGCACAGTTATAGCATGCACCACAGAGCTTACTGGGCTACTGTATCCCCAAAAGTGTATTTGAAGGTGAATGACATCAGCAGACTTGCCAAAGTAGGGCAATGGAAAGTGCAGTGACTGTGACCCTACACAGACAAACAAACACACACACAAAGGTTCACAGTTGCCATGTCTGGGATTAGAACTCCAACCTAACTAGTACGTCACACTACAGCATTACACAGTCATAGCATGC
Organism: Protopterus annectens; assembly: GCF_019279795.1. Taxonomy (NCBI): domain Eukaryota; kingdom Metazoa; phylum Chordata; order Ceratodontiformes; family Protopteridae; genus Protopterus; species Protopterus annectens. Next base: position 501,186,614 of record NC_056741.1, read on the forward strand.
ACCATGGAGCTTATTGGGCTACTTATTCCCCAAAGGTGCATTCCAAAGTGAATTACATCAGCAGCCCTGCCAAAGTAGGGCAATGGAAATTGTAGTGACTCTGAATGGCCTCAAAAGCATTGACCCCTACACAGACAAATACACACACATACACAAACTTTTACAGTTGCCATGTCTGGGATTAGAACTCCTTCCTAACTAGTACATTATACTACAGTATTACACAGTTATAGCATGCACCACAGAGCTTACTGGGCTATTCTTTCCCCAAAGGTGTATTTCAAAGTGAATGACATCAACAGTCCTGCCAAAGTAGGGCAATGGAAATTGTAGTGACTGTGAATGGCTTCAAAAGCATTGATACCTACACAGACAAAGAAACACATGCACACAAAGTTTTACAATTGCTATGCCTGGGATTAGAATGTATACTGAACTAGTACATCACTACACACTTATTGCACGTGCCATGGAGCTTACTGGACTACTCTTTCCCCAAAGGTGTATTTCAAGGTGAATGACATCAGCAGGATAGCCAAAGTAGGGCAATGGGGAGTGTAGTGACTGTGAATGGCCACAAAAGCATTGATCTTTTCACACACACACACACACACACACACACACACACATACACACACACACACACACACACACACCCAGTCGCAATGTCTGGGATTAGAACTTCTACATCCCACTACAGCATTACTCAGTTACAGCATGCACCACAGAGCATATAGGGCTATTCATTCACCAAAGGTGTATTTCAAGGTGAATTACATCAGCAGGCTTGCCAAAGTAGGGCAACGAGGAGTGATTGTAAATGGCCACAAAAGGATTCATCCCTGCGCTCGCACACACACAACCAACCATACACACACACACACACACACACACACACACACACACACACACACACACACACACACACACACACACACACAGTTTCCATGTCTGGGATTAGAACTCCTCCCTAACTAGTACATTACAATACATCATTACACAGTTATAGCAAGCACCACAGCGCTTATAAGACTACTCATTCACCAAAGGTGTATTTCAAGGTGAATTACATCAGCAGGCTTGCCAACACAGGGCAATGGGGAGTGCAGTCTGTGTGCATGGGCCATAAACCATTCATCTGGAAGCAGACACACAACACTCAGGCACACACAGGTTTAAATTTAACATGTATGTGTATACAACTGCTAGATGAATAATGACTTGTACAGTCATGTTACACAGTTATCACAAGCACTACAGACACTATAGTGCTGAGGGATACCAGAGGCAGATGTTTACAGTGATTGACATTTGCACATCATGTGGTTTTAGCCAATAGAATGCCTGTTAGGTGGGACAGGCCTCATGATGGGAGGCTCTTTGTCACTGTCTGTCACTTTCTTCCATGTATCTATGTATATGTAAGTTTGGCCTGTTATAGTGTGTTGTCCTTCAATATATGTGTGCATTCCTAACCAATGTGTGTGAAAAGCATGACTGGTGTGTAATGTGGAGTGTGTGCACAAACATCTGTGACTGTCAGATATATATAGTCCACTGTTGTTGTCAGACATGGCCTTCATTTATTAAGTGTGGGAGCATTCCCAGAATAACCTTTCATTATTTTGTTGTCAGACATGGGTTTTGTTTCTCTAAGTGTGGGAGCATGCCCAGTATGACCTTCTGTATTGAATGTGTGAATCAATTCCAGGTAGGTTGTACTCCAGTGCAGGCTTTTGTGTTCTACACCTACAGCTAGCAACCTGCTTCTGCAGGATATCTGTATATTGGTTGACAATATTGGGTCCAAATGGCAAAGGATAGTGGGTTACTGTAGGTAATTGTGTCAGTGCTCCTTCTGCTACATGGTTTAATGTTAATAGAGGTATTCAGACATATGTACTGTTTTACACTGTGATGTTTTATCTCATCAACTACTGTCAGATATTCATATTTGCTTGCAGTAATTTACTGGGGAACACAGGGTGAATGAAGCTGTGTCCAGTATCGTGGTCTGCAGCCTACATATTCTTACACAATCATGCCATTCTGGAAGTGAAGCTGCAGACACTTGCTCATGGGTCTGTGTAAATGGTTCTGCACCTTGGTACAGTGGTGGCTGAGGGTCCCATGCTTTTACATCCATTGACGTGAAAGTATGGCCATATCCTGCTGTGGCCATACCTCACAGCTGTACAGATTCAAACAGGTTACCCAGAGACAGGGCTCATGTTTCTGGTCATTACCCCTTCAAATTGTCATTACCCCTTCACAATTTGGAATCTCTTACCCGGGGAAATTACTCAGATTACTTCCTTACCCCTCTTCAAACAAAAACTTAAACTACACTTCCAAAACCACTGGCTTTGTTCTTGTAGCTCACCAGACTAACTTCTCCTCTCCGTATTCTCCCTCTTTTCACCCACCACTATGTTTTTCGTAGTCTCACTAGCAAACACCTCTAACACTTGACCCTTGAACTTTCTTCTTTCCTCTCACTAACCATTTCCTTCTTTCCCCTTCCCCTTTTTCTCTTTGCCTGTCCTTCTCTTTCTTTCCCCTATCTTCTGCCTTACCTCCTCTTCCTCTCTTCCCACTTGTGTGTCACCCATCTTCCTTTTGTCCTTTTACCCTTTTTCTCTCTATATATTTTAATACTCTTTTTATTTTTATCCTCTCAAATTGACTTGGTATTTTTTGTTATTATACAATTGTACAGCTTGTCTATTTCTGGTTTATCTTTTGATTTTATCGATTAATTAGTTTTTGATTATCCTGTTATTTTATTGTAATTTGTGTGGAGCTTTTTTCCCCGGGCCTCTACTGAAAATGGAAATATATCCAGCTAGACTAGCCCGGTCAACAAATGTAAAATAAATAAATAAAAATAAAATGTAAAATAAAATTGTAGTTTACAAGCAGGTTTGTAGCTACCCATTCCTGTGTTTTCAGACAGGGATAGTATGTGCACACAGCTGAGTTTCAGACTTCATACATTCCATGGTGTCCATGGTGCTACCCCCTCCTCTGTTATTCTATCCTCTTCCAAACATTATGCAAACATTATCTGATAAGTTTTCTATAGTTATCATTTCATCTCAGCAGTATTTTGGGGTTGATCGACAGTTCATGCAGTAGGACATGGTGGACATGTTACTGGGATTTGTCAACATGGCCTTGCATTTGGGTTCTGTGGACTGTGTTATGTTATTTGAGAGTCCATGAGATAACATACATTGGCAGTACGGGTGAGACACAGGCCTTTGACAGAGGGCTGTAGGGCATTTGGTAGTGATGCAGGCCATCTGTAGCAGGCCATTGCACTGTGTCACTCTTACAGTCCCAGGCTGCAAGCCTCTATATTTCCCTAGGGTGACAGGGTAGGTGTGTAAGGTGTTAATGTCAATAGTTTCTGTCATTATTGATCCAGTGGTGTGGATGCTGGCAGGGTGCTGCTTACAGCTAGGGAAACACCTGCATGGTTTACCTATTCAGCATGCTGCATTCGGTGGCTATTTCTATATGGAGGTGGGGGTCATATTGTACTCATTCCCAATGGCAGGGATATGACCTGTGAAGTACCTGTGGCTGATGGTGGGGGAAGCTGGGAGCATGTGTGCTATGGAAGCTACTTGCAGCTTACTCACAGATATACTTGGTACATTCCACTTATGCTGGCTTGTGCAGGGACATCAGCAGTTTCTCAATACTTCATACCTGCTACCTTTGTGGTCTGTCAATGTTTGGCCAGATGACATTGATATTCCATGCTACAAACCCAACTAATGTGCTGCTAACCTGTATGTACAATTCCAAAGGTATGCTCATTTGGCAGTAGCATTTTATACACTGTCTGTCTAGGGTACTTCCACATGTGTACTGCTTCTAAGTCTGGGCCCACATTCATGCCATGTCCATATTTCAGATGGTGACTGGTGACAGATATTACATCCAAACAATTACTATGGCTTACTGCTGGAATGTGTCTTGCTGGGATGCATTGCATTTGGCACTGCAGTTGTGAGGACTTGGCCCTGTCACCGGCAGTACTGGCCAATGGCAACCAGGACAAAATCCATCATGCCTACAAGCTGACCACCCACTCTCACACAATATACAACACACACCAACCTAACACACACAGCCCTGCATATTGTACATGTGCTACAATCTATCCTGCTATTTTGGCCAGCTCAGGTAATCTGTGCTCCACTGTTAACATACCTACACATACATGCTGCTACATTTTTACATATGATTGTGGGGGGGGGGGCATACCTGACAACTGTACACATTTGCTATAACTGTACTGGTATTTCAGGTACTCCATTTCATTTTGTATTCTGACCTTTCATGCAGACTAGATGCATATCAGTGGAGTACAGATCTTAGGTTTTATTGACCTACATTTCAGTTTCAGACTTCTTACCCTTCAGAACTAACATCCCACTGCCTGACCTGTTGTGGTCTGTCTGTGTAGATCTAGAATGGGGCTGTTCTCCATAGCCATCAATCAGAGGCCTTAGAACAGCTTTTCTTTGTGTTTGTCTATGCATGTCTTGCTGGCTGAGACTATTGTTGGCATGTGTGCATCCTATGGATGCACATTTGGCCCACCACATTTCCTGTGGTGGGTTTTGCCACTTTCTCTAGTACTGGCTATTGTGGTGACACCAGTATTTGTTACAGATTTCATGCTACCAATATAGGTGTCTACTATCTGCTGGCATCCCATTCAGCTACCCAATTCCCTTGCATGCTCACATGCATACCATAGATACAAGTAATAAAACAAACTTCCCCATTCAGCGATTGATAGGGAGAGTGACTTATAGGGAGAGTGACTTACCTTGTGGTTGTGCCAGTACTGAGGATGGTGCTGGAGGGCTGACTATGTTGGATGCACATAGTACACTCACTACACATGGTTAAGCACAGATAGTGTCATGTTTGGCATCAATTTTACTGTATGTGTGAGTCAGAGAGAGGTGTCATTCCCTGGGTTTCTACTGTGTCAGTGTATGTGCTATGCATTGCCTCTTTGCCAAGGCCTGGGCATACTGGGCATGCCTTCTTCTGCCTACTGGGGCAGGCTCAGGTTGTTCCTCCTCCCAGTCACTTTGTGTCTGTGCAAGCCTTGGCAATGGTGGGGGGGCTGTGTGGCCCTGTCCCATGCTGTTCCTGCTGCAGCTGTTTCCGCAGGATCATATTTTTTAGCATGGCACATATAATGACAATTTGGGTATATGTAGCTGGTGACTACTGCAAGGCTCCACCTGATATGTCCAGGTACTGGAACCGTAACTTGAGCATCCCAAACACACATTCTATTATGATTCTGGTCTGTACATGTGCCTCATTATGGAGTTCTTGTTCGGGTGTGTATGCATTTCTGATGGGTGTCATCAGCCATGGCTCCAGTGCTTAATCAGCATCCCCCACTAAGTGGCCATAATAAATGTCCCCATTTGCAAATCTCTGGTATAGCTGCGTCATATGCCAGATGTGGGAGTCGTGATAGCTTCTGGGGCAGACAGCACACACATTGATTATAATGCCCTTGGCATCACACACAACCTGGCAGTTGATGTAGGGGAAGCCCTTGTGGTTGATGTAGACCCTACCCGGCTCACCGGGTGGTGCTTTGATGTGTATGTGTGTGCAGCCTATAGTACCCACTACCTCAGGGTATGGGTATTATGCTATTTGGTGGACGAGACACATATTGCTGGTCAATGCCCCACGGGTGTTGAGGAAATATATGTGCTCACCGGCATGTGCTGACATGGCATCCAGGAACTGGTGGAGTACCCTGGATGCTGATGCCTGTGAGATCTCCATTATATCCCCAGTTGACCGTTGGAAGGTACCTGTGGCTAGTATTCTTAGGCCTACACATACCTTGGTATCCACTGGGATGGATTCCCCTCTGTTGGTTGTGTGTGTGAGGCATGGCCGGCACAGCTCAACAATTTGCTGTAGGAGGTCCCTGTCCACCCTATAGTGCTCCACTATCTGCAGCTTATGTAGCACCTGGTAGGTTACCCTGGGTCTGTACATTCTTCTCCTTCTCCTCACTGTGGGTTAGTCATCAGCATTCTCATCCTCACCACCCTCAACCTCTTCCACATGTTGATTTATGAGAGCTAATGCAGCCCCTATCATTTTATTGCTTTTTGTTAGGTAAAATTTCCCCATTTGTGTACACCGGTGGTGTAGAGTTTGTGAGAAAAACCAGAGGGAAAGGTGTTTGCATAGTTTATAGTAGTGTGCTGAGTTGGGCTGGGCTGCTGCCTGTGTAATTGGCTGATACTGATACATTTCACCTGCCAGCTATGCTAGTTCTCCTTGATTACCTTCCTACTGCTATTTTTCCCTTCCCATTGCCTTCCTATTTAAGCCCAGAGGCGCGCTGCACAACACAGTGCTCAGATGTGAATGGAGCTGCTATTTCCTGGTTTACTTTTGTTTTGGGGTTTAAAACCCAGTGCGAGGTGCGCACACCCGTTTAGGCAGTGTAAAGTCTGCTTGGCAGCTTCAGACACACCCCCTTTCTTAGCTCTGATTAGCTTAGGGAAAACTCGAGCCACACAGCTCCAATAAGTTTACAGTATGCCTGACACATCCCTCTATGATGTCAGCTATCTCTTAGGCTTGCACCATGGTCTTCCTGCACCTACACGGTTGGGTCCAGGCTAGCCATGAGGGGAAATCTGTGATTCAGTATCATTCCCCTCATTTGCATAGGATTTCCTGCTAATGCCTAGTTACAAGTCCCACACTGAACCTTTTCCCTTAGCAACCACTATTCACTGGCCTTGTTGCCTTCTGCCTGCCATTGACTATAATGGCAAAATTGTGATTTTGCAGGGAAAGCTTTTTTCAGGGTTTCTCTTTTATTTTCCAGCTGACCCCATTTGTGCACTGCTGCCCTACTCTTAAACTGCCGATATCAGCCAAATTCCATGCCATTGGCCATATATTTGGCCATTGGCATGCTTTACACATTATATACACCCTTTATTTGCAGATGTCATGGCTCCGTTTTGTAGTTTGCAGAAATGTACTTAGCTACTAACTGAGTACATTTCTACAGGTTAAACTAGCCCTGCACGGATGGCTGCCAGCTTCCTGGATTGCAAATTTACCTCATTTGCATGGTTTTCACCTGCAAATGGGGTAATTTGCATACAGGAGATGTGTCCATGCAGGAATAGTGCAGGAGTGCTCATGCACATCCCGGGAGCTTGTTCCTGAATCTCTCGGTGCCATGTTGCCTACAGCAGCTCCTGCACTATTCCTGCATGCCGTGCAGAGCTTGCTGAATCCTGGGGATTGTCTATGAACACTTAACTTGAAGGCACACTTTGGTTCTACAGATAAGCATATTAATACTGATATCTTTCCTAAACGCTCCAGTATCTTTGTACCAGTTAACAACAGTATAATTTAGGTTTTTGAAAGTGCTGTTGAGCGTGAGATATATGAGACTTGTTACAAACAGAAACATAATGTTTTTTATAACCTTTCATCTGAGGAATACAATGCTATTAAAACACTCTTGAATAAACCAGACATTACTATTAAGGTTGTTGACAAGGTTGGGAGAATTGCGGTACTTGATATGGTGTATTATATTGAGAATATGAACAAAATGTTATCTAGCCAAGATTATGAATTAAATTGTAAATGTGAATATACTAAACTGATTACTAAAGTGCATGATTTTTTACATTTTTTTGAATGAAGTGAAGATTAACAGGGAACTCTTTGACTATGTTTTTACTGAATTGATTCCATTCATAAATGGTATACCAAAGAAAAACATATCTCTGACTAACCCTCCATTTAGACCTATAGTCTCAGCTAATGGTTGGTTTACTGAACCACTCCCAAAGTTTTTAGAGACTCAGCTTAGAGTAGGTTTTGAGAAAACAGGTACTATCATTAAAGACACAACAGGTGCTATAATTAAAGACATAACTCAGTTTTTACAGCAGTTACAATGTTGGTCACAATATCTCTGGGTTATTGCTTGCTACTATGAAACTGTAGATGTTGAGTCCCTTTTTACCATGATAACAGATGAAACTGGGGTTCAATCTGTGAAAAACGTCTTGCTAGATTTCACAGAATACATGCAAGCTTACATAAATACTTTGCCTACTGCTAATTCTTGTCCTCACAAATAATGTGTTTCTCTTTCAGCAGAAAATATAGAAACAGATGAAAGGTACCTCCCTGGACCACATGAAAAGAGACATGGAAGAGCTCTCTGATCATGTAGCCCAAGCTGGTATGACCCTAACCCTGAGTAGTATCCTGCCCTCACCAAGAATGATACCACGGTATAAATAAAAAAAATATCAATTTCAACAACTGGCTATGTTTCTGGTGTCATTAAAAGGGGATCCAGCGTCTGTCCACCTGGGATGACATGCTCAACAAGCCACGCTGCTTCGCTAGAGATGGCTTTCATCTGGCACCCTTAGGCTTTTGAATACTGGCCAAGGCTCTTGCTACCCCCATATTGCCTTTTTTAGGCAAGGCTCAAAAGACAAACCCACCACCATAAATAGCACAAGTAACAAAAAACTGAGGGTAATGCTACTCAATGCCAGAAGTCTAAACCTCAAAATGCACACACTTGAGGCACTCCTTAGTATGGAGAAAATTGATATATGTGCAGTAACCAAAACCTGGTTTAAGGCTCCAGAGAGCACCGCAGAGCTACCAGGCTACAACTCATACCATACATTTCAGCCATAGAACCCAGACCAAAATACAAAAGGTGGGGGCATATCCATATTCATCAAGGATACCCACTCCTCCAGGTTAGTGGCACAGCACGATGCTTCAGAGATCATCCATGTGCAACTAACAATGGGCAAAACTGCAATTCAAATTGTAGCTTGCTACAGATCACCCACCATATCCCAGGACCCCCATTCCATGTTTCTGGAAACACTGGGAAACATAAACGTCCTACTAAACACCCTAATATTGGGCAATTTCAATTACCCAAACATTAACTGGGAGAACTACTCAAGTACTAACTCCCTTGCCTAACATTTCCTAGAATTTATAAACTCAAATGCCCTGAATCAACTGGTCAACACTCCCACCTGAGGTGACAACATATTGGACGTGGTCATCACCAACATGGGTGACCGGTGTTCCATACCAGAGGTCAACCCCTCGCTGGTTAGATCTGACCATAAACAAATCACTTTGGATAACCACATCACCCTTCCCATCCCCGGACAAGGAAACCACCGAGAAAAACTTTTCAAAAGCAAACTTCACATTACTTAAGGCAGAGGTGGAAAGTTTCAAAGCCCCAATGCTAAAGGATAATGCTGTCCAAGCTGCAAAATCCTTTACTAATGCATTCTACGGGCACCTACAAGTATGCGTGGATCGTGCTATCTCAAGCAAAACCAAGACTCACTCCTCTAAGAAAAGGAAACCAGACTGGTGGACCCCTGCCATAGGCAAGCTATACAATAGAAGAAGGAAACTAGTACAGAAAAGAGTAAAATCCCAAGAAGGGAAGACATCCCTGATCAGTATCAGCAAGAAACTACGATCCCTCATAAAATCATCCAAGGCGAGCTTTGAAAGAAAACTTGCCAAGGGCTCCAAAGATAACCACAAGACATTATTTAGCTATGTCAAGAATCAAAGTGGCAATGCTCAGATCTGCTCAGAGTTAGTGCAGAATGGCACAAAATACACTGAACCGACCGATATTGCCAACATCCTGGCAGACAGGTTCAGTGCAAACTTCACCCCCCTCTCAACCCCAAAAGGGACTATGACCATACCAGAAGAATGTGAAGCCCCTGAAATCACAGACACTCAGGTTAAAACAACCGTCTCCAAAGCCAAAAACACAACATCAATGGGACTGGACCGTGGCCCAGGCTGTGTCTTACATGAGCTCAAAGACAAACTAACCCTTCACCTAAACACACTGTTCAAACTCAGCCTTTCCACAGGCTACATACCCATAGAGTGGCACACAGCAATGGTTATTCCACTCCACAAAGGTGGCGCCAAAACAGACCCCAGGAACTATCACCCTATAAGGCTGACTAGCTTGGTCTGCAAGGCTATGGAGCACATCATCATGGAACTCATTAACAGAGACATTGGGAACCTCCAAACACTGGACCCTACCCAGTTTGGCTTTGTTAAGGGCAGATCATGCCTCCTCAACCTGGTGGACTTCTTTGTGACAGTTACCAAGGCTATAGATGAGGGAAAGGTGGTACACATAGCCTACCAAAATCTCGCAAAGACCTTCAACACCATTCCCCATTCTGGTATTATAGACAAGCTCACCAGCCTGAACATAAACCCCTACATCACAAGATAGGTTGCCAACTGGCTCATTGGACAGAACTCACATGGTGAGAGTTGCGGGAGCTAGGTCCAACTCTAAACCGGTTACAAGTGGTGTTCCCAGAGCTCAGTCCTAGGACTCCTCCTGTTTGGCATATACTTCTCAGAGGTACAGGCAAGCACAGGAGGACTATGGCTGACCAGTTCACAGACGACTACAAACTATGGGCTATAATTGACTCTTCAGCTGACACAGACATCCTCTAAAAGGGTCTCACTGAGATGGATACCTGGTGTCAAAATCATGGCCTCAAGCTAAATGCCAAAAAGTGCTTAGTCATCTCCTTTGGAAAAACAAAGTACCCACAAACCACCACATAGGTGATAGTCCCCAAAATACAGAAGATGTAATAAGGGATTTGGGGACCCAAGTAGATAGTAATCGCTCCTTTGTTAATCACATTGCCAAAGTGGTAAGAAAATCCTTTTATGTGGCCCACCTAATCACAAAAGGGTTCACATCCAGATCAAAAGAGGTCATTGTGTTCTTCTACTCATCACTCATCATACCCATCATAGAGTACAATTCCCCATTTGGGATGTACCTTACAAGACACCTGCAACAGCTGGAAAGACCACAGAAGTACTTCACCAAGAGGATCACTGGCCTCAAACAGATGCCCTTTGCAGCTTAACTGAAGCAACTCCAGCTGTACTCGGTTGCATACCGCCTACTCAGAGGTGATCTCTGCCTGACATACAAGGCCATGTCCAACCTAGGACTGATGGACATGCTCCACCTAAAGCAAACTATATCCCCTTGAGCCGCACCCTCTAGGGATATAAACCACACCACAACAATAAATAGGACGTGCTGGAATGATAGATTCCTGTCCCAGAGACTTCCCATGCTTTGGAACAAGATTCCAATCTACATTAGGCAGAGCTCCTTGCTAACACTCTTCAGGAGAAACCTTGACGAGTAGATGGGAAACAGAAAGTTTACCCCGGGGATCACTTCATTGTCTCTGTTGAACAGAGACACAGGGAACTAAACTAAGGGGGTGACGAAAGCCAACACATTCTGGCTAGGCTTATAAATGCCTTCGGGCAGATAGCCTATTACCTACCGATGAACCTATGAACCTATACACCTGTCACTAACACTTATGCAAACATCATTATGTATATTTGGGAGAGAAGATTCATCTTAGCAACTGAAAATTCATTTAATAGTAAGGTTTTATTTTATCGACTGTTTGTGGATGATCGGTTTCTCTTATGGAGTGGCAATGCAAAACATTTTGATGATTTTTTTTCCATTTTATTTCAAACGCATGCAGCTTTTTAAAGTTTGAGAAAAATGTAGCCTTTAGTCAGATCAGTTTCCTTGATGTTGCTAAATTTAAGAATACTGATGGTACAGTCGCTACAATATTCTACAGGAAACCTGTGAAACAGAACTCCATTTTACACAAAAGTAGCATGCACCCTCTGTTTATATTTGATAAAATAGTCGGGAATCAGAGAATGTACAGAACTCGATTAAGCACATCAGACTACCTGATGAATTATCAGCCAAAGAAAATGACTAATTATTTTATAATGAAGGGATATGACACCCAAGTTGTAAATAACATCACCACTGAAATCAGGCAGTGACGTTCCACTACTGCCAGGTCCACTTTCTCTGTTGAGCCAGTTACTAATAGAAGAGGACAGTGAGATGCATGCTAACATAATAAAAATACCAACACTGTTAGACAAATTATAAATAAATGCTGACATATTTTACAGGACTTACCAGACTTAAGAAGAGTAATTTCAGATAAACCACAGTTTGGATATAAGACAAGTGTTAATTTGAAACAGTTACTTTGTTATAAAGGGCAACCATGCATTCCTACCCTGGTCACAGCCACCAAGAAGTGTGAAAACTGTCTCTGTTGCAAGTATATCTATACTGATAGAGTATTTGTTCATCCAGTAAATGGACAAGAATTTAAGCTAAGAGCAACAGGGAATTGTAATACTAGGAATTTAGTAGATGTGGCTTTGTGTGCATGCTGTGATATTTACCATGTAGGAAAGACTAATCAATGTATTGGTAATCATATCTCTGAGATTAAGAGACAAATATTAACTAATGCATTGTATAAACAGAAAGCTGAGAGATGGCCAGAGCATGATTTTAAATTTCAGATTTTGCATGTTGTTTATGAATCTTTGCGTAGTAGTAAACTTTCTCATTATACTGAATCAGATTAAAACATCCATGTACAGTTAACAGTGGGCAAAACTGACTTTCAGTTTGTAGCCTGCTACAGACCACCCTCCCAAACTCAGGAGCCCCATTCGACCTTCCTGAGAACACTGGAGAATATGAAGGTCTCTCCAAACACAATAATATTGGGTGACTTCAACTACCCAAACATCGACTGGGAAAACTACTCAAGCCCCAACACCCTTGCTCAACGGTTCCTAGAATTTATAAACTCAAATGCTATGAAACAACTGGTCACCACTCCCACAAGAGGGGATAACAAATTGGACCTGGTCATTACGAACATGGGGACTCTATGTTCCACACCAGAGGTATGTCCCTCATTGGTAAGACTAGACCATAAATTAATCTCACTGGACATCCATATCCCATCCCCACCCCCAGCAAAGGAAATAAGGGTAAAAAATTTCTCAAAAGCAAATTTCACACTTCTCAAAACTGAGGTGGAATCCTTCAAAGCCACCAGGCCAGTGGAAAATACTGCCCAAACAGCAGAATTCTTTACAAATGCATTCTATGGACACCTACAGGAATGCATGGATTGTGCTATCCCAAATAAAACCAAGACTCACTCCTCCAAAGGCAGGAGACCAGTCTGGTGAACCCTGGCCATAAATAAGCTATACAACAGAAGGAGGAAGCTACTACATGATAGAGCAAAATCCCAAAAAGCGAAGGCATCTCTCATCAGTACTAGCAAGAAACTATGATCCCTCATAAAATTATCTAAGGCCAGCTTCGAAAAAAAAATTGCACAAGACACTAAAGATAATCACAAGGCCTTCTTTAGTTATGTCAGGAATCTGGGGGGCAAATCCCTGATATTCTCTGAGTTAGCACAAAATGACAAAAAATACACTGATCCCACAGACATTGCCAACATCCTGGCAGACAGGTTCAGTGGAAAATTCCCCCCCCCCTTCCCCCCTAAAAGACCAAATGTCTATCCCAACAGAATGTAGCCTCCCTGACATCACAAATGCACAGGTGAGAGCTGCCCTCTCCAAAGCAAAAAACACAGCATCAATGGGACCAGACGGTGTCTCGGGCTGCGTCTTACACGAGCTCCAAGAAGAACTAAACCCTCACATAAAGTCACTGTTCAATCTCAGCCTTGCTACAGGATATGTACCCAAGGAATGGCGTACAGCAACAGTGGTCCTGCTCCACAAAGGTGGTGCCACAATGGACCCAGGAAACTATTGCCCTATAAGCCTGACTAGTCTGGTCTGCAAAGCTATGGAGAGTATCATCATGGAACTCATAAACAAGGACATTGGTAACCTCCAGACACTGGATCCCACCCAATTCAGCTTTGTTAAGGGAATATCTTGCCTCTTGAACCTGGTCAACTTCTTTGAAACAGTTACCAAGGCCATAGATGAAGGGAAGGTAGTCCACACGTCCTACCTGGACCTCGCAAAAGCCTTTGACACAATACCCCACTCGGACATCATAAATAAGCTCACCAGCTTAAATATCAACCCCTATGTCACAAGATGGGTTGTAAACTGGCTCAGGGATAGAACCCACATGGTCAGTATTGCAGGTGCCATGTCAGACTCCAAACCAGTTACAAGTGGCGTCCCACAAGGCTCAGTCCTGGGACCTCTCTTGTTCGGTATATACTTCTCTGAGGTACAGGCTAATACGGGAAGACTATGGCTGACCAAGTTCGCAGATGACTGCAAGCTGGGCGCCATAATCAACTCTCCGGCTGACACAAGCATCCTCCAAAAGGGTCTCACAGACACAGAAAACTGGTGCCAGAGCCATGGCCTTAAGCTAAATGCCAAAAAGTGCAGAGTCATCCTCTTTGGGAAAAACAAAGTGCCCACAAATTACCACATAGGTGGTAATCCATTAAGTACAGAAGAAGTAATTAGGGATTTGGGGACCCAAGTAGAGAGAAATCTCTCTTTTGACAATAACGTTGCCAGAGTGGTTAGATAGACCTTCTATAAAGCCCACCTTATCATGAAAAGGTTCACATCTAGAACAAGAGAGGTTATTGTGCCCCTCTACTCATCACTCATCAGGCCCATAATTGAATACAATGCATCATTTGGGATGTACCTTACCTGACACCTGCAGCAACTGGAGAGGCCCCAAAGTACCTCACCAAGAGGATCAAGGGACTCAAACAGATTCCCTATGCAGTTCAGCTAAAGAAACTCCAGCTCTACTCAGTTGCTTACCGCCCACTCAGAGGTGATCTATGCCTGACGTATAAAGCCATGTCCAACCCAGAATTAATGGACATGCTCCACCTCAGGAAATCCAAATCCCTTAGAGCTACACACTCCAGGGACTTAAACCTCAGCACAGAAATAAATAGGACATGCTGGAGGTACAGATTCATATCCTAGAGGCTGCCCTCACTCTGGAGCAGTATCCCAGTCCATGTTAGGCAGAGCCCCTCACTGACCCTCTTCAAGAGAAATCTTGACGAGTGGACGGGAGATTGTAAGTTCACCCCTGGGATCTCTTCTGTGTTCCTGCTAGACAGGGGCACAGTAAACCAACCTTAAAAGGGCTATCTTCTGTGACCTACTCTACAGAGGCACAGTAAACCAATCTAAAAGGGTGGGGAAAGCCAAACACACTCTGGCTAGGCTTGTAAATGCTCCAGGTCAGATAGCCTAGTATAAACCTATGAACCTATGAACCTATGAAAGTGCATATGTCTCCAGGTCTGTATCTTTGAAGCCACTTCTTAATGACATACATATGAAAGTATGACGTGATTATGTAAATATAAATTCAAGCTTTTGATTTTAACAGGTTTTATTTATTTGCATATTTAATTATTAAATTTTCAATTTTATGGAAATTTATTATATTTAATTTTAAATGTGCCACATGACTAGCATTTATACATCATATGACCATTCCACATCATATTTGAATAGTGGTGTCACTTATTCTATTTAGATTTGCCTGAAGAAGCCACTCTGTGTGGTGAAAGTTTTTAACTTGCATTCTTGGAATAAAGAAAGTGTTTTTTGTTCTTTTAGTGCTTTGCTTGTTTAATCAGTGGTTTTCGTTTTTATGGGTTTCACCTATGTCCCTCTTAGACAGGGGCAGCTGGTGGTGATATTAGATTTGCCCACAAACATAGACTATATATCTTGGTCCATAGGGTAGCAAGGGTATAATATAGTTAAGCTTGTAGAGGCCTTAGTGCCAATTGCCTAGTAACCTCCTATGATCCTATGATTTTCAAACTATATGAAACTGTTTCACACTCAGATTGAACTTTTTATCCATTAGCTGAC
Organism: Protopterus annectens; assembly: GCF_019279795.1. Taxonomy (NCBI): domain Eukaryota; kingdom Metazoa; phylum Chordata; order Ceratodontiformes; family Protopteridae; genus Protopterus; species Protopterus annectens. The sequence goes on from NC_056741.1 coordinate 501,202,523, forward strand.
AATTAGCATCCACCTTCCCATGATGGCCACTTTCTTTCAACAACCTGGTGATGTACACAGTGCATCTTTGTCTAAGCCATGGCTCATAATTTTACCTGACTACTCTCTCCAACCCTTGGAGGGATACCAAATGACCTGCAGCTTGGAAAAGCATGATAGAATGAAAGGGTGGAGCAAAGTTACAAACTGCTCATGTCAAGCTGTTGATATTATCTCAACTGTCTATATGTCTAACTTTGAGGGAGGCAGGGTGATTTACAGTTTACAGTGATGACCACCTGAAGGATCCAGCTGTTGCTCAGTGCCTGAAGAAAACAGTGAATTGGCCATATCCCTATTATGATACTTGGCCTGATCTTAAGGTGATAACAGCATTTATTCTAAGTTTGTCTCTATCACAAAATAACATGGGCAATGTAAGCATTTGCTATGTTTTACTCAATATACAGAAAGCAAAACCATTGTCTGTAACAAATTACATTACATTCAAATAATATGAAACAGTGTTAGCTCCCAAACTGAACTTTTATCGCCCATTATTTGTCAGTGGTGTCAACCTGCCAGTACCATCCACTTTCTCCCAAAAAAAAATGGATGGTGTACACAGTGCCTCCTCAGCTCAGCCATGAATTGTAATTTTACCTGATCATATCTCCCACCCTTTGTCGAGGTAGCAAATTACTTGCAGCTTGAAAAAGAAGGGTTGATGAAGGGGGAGGCTAGGCCACAAGTCGTCCTTACCCACTGTAGGTCATCTGGTCAGGATAAAACAGATGAACAGTTGTGGGTTCAGTTCAAGCAGCTTTATTATTTACAAACACATCTGGATTGAGGCTTAGTAACTTAAACTTAAATAAACTTATAAACAGACTGAATGCTGCACTCATACATGTTAACACTCTAGCTGTTCTCTCAAAATGGCACTGCTGCTTGCACATACTCTCTATTTATATGCACGTACCTTCACTTTGAAATGCTTCTTAAAGTTACAAAGCACACTCTGTTCTACATCCTCCCTCTTTGAGAAATAAGTCATGCACTGAAAATGACAGCATTCATTGACATGCAATTGTATAGAAATGATACTTTGACATGCAATTATACAGAACTAATTGACATAGAATCATATAGAACTAAATACAAATAAAACAATCATGTCTGGGTCGCTGTGTATTTTACACTAGGTCTAGAAATATGATCTGATCATGTGACAAAAAAATTAGAACTAAGTTTAGCAACAGGCATTGTCATTAATGAATGTTCAACTTCAGAGTCATCTGGGACATCATCAGAAAATGGAATAGGTACTGAGACATGCCTTCAACAAGAACATTGTCTGGATCGCACTGAGAGCTAGAGTCTGTATAACAGGTACAATGTTGTGATATCGATTCAGACACCAGAAGTAGATGCCTGTGATTTTGTCTGTATTCTTTACTGTCAAATACCACTAAGAAGGATTTTGACTTGACATCTCTCACTTGACCAATTCAATCAAATCCTTGTCGTTTGCATCATCACTATCTCTCCTTCTTTCAATGGACGAAGACATCTGCTCATTTTATCATAGTTGGACTTCTGAAAGGAATTTTTTTAAATACTTGGGCTTTGATTGCTTTGGTGTTTTTAGAATTAGGTATCAACAAAATGGAACTGTTAGGCGAGGTTGTTCTGGTTTGCCTATATAGAAGTCTCTGAGCATGCGAGCCAAGTAAGTTGTCACGGGGTATATTTCTGAGATTAAGCAATTCAAGAAAACATTGGTATTCTCAGACTTTGACCTCTCTAGTAATTTCTTTCCACTTTGTACTACATGGTCAGCCAGGCCATTTGACTGTGGATATTCTGGATTGCTAGTAATATGGATAAAGTTCCACTCTTTTGCAAATTTATGAAATACCTGACTGGTAAACTGGGTACCGTTGTCTGAAATAACAGTGTGTGGACTACCGTGGACTGAAAAATGATGTTTCAACTTAGTAATGACAGTACTGGATGTTAGGTTAGGTAGCAAATGAATCTCAAACCAATTTGAATAAGAGTTTACCAATACTAAGTAACGTTGACTGTTCCACTAAAATATGTCAGTGGCTATTGATGATCAAGGTAAATTCAGGAATCTACCTTAGCTGAAGTGGCTCTTTTTGCAAAAGCAATTTAGTACTATTTCATACAGAACAAGATGATAGTACTTTATCAATGTCTTTTGATAGTGAAGGCCTCTCTTCCTTCTTTTGGTAGATTCAGAACCTGGGTAGCCATGATGCAAAATCTGGATGTATACATGTTGTAATGAAGTAGGAACAATACCTTTAGGACCTTTGAAAATGATACTATCTTTCATCAACATCTCTTCTCTGTAAGGAAAATAAGATTGCACTTCTGTTGGTACGCAAGATTGGCTTGATGGCCATCCAACATTGACGAAGTGCTTGACCGTTTGCAAAATTGGATTAGTCTTTGTATGATGTCTTAGCTCTTCAAGTCTTGTTGTAGAAAAATTATGCACCTTCATGATATCAAAGTCAAAATTCTCTGAATCAAGCTTTTCTGTGGTATTTCTGTGTGATCTGGATAAGGTATTAGCCAGATAAAAAAGTTTGCCTTTTGTATAAACCATTTTGAAGTTGTACTTTTGTAATCTGAGCATCATTCTTTTTAGTATTGCTGGAGCTGCATACATGGACTTCTTCAAAATAGTGACTAGGGGTTGATGGTCAGTCTTGATCTGGATAGCTTGGCCATATATATATATATATATATATATATATATATATATATGTATATATATATATATATAGTCATGGAACTTCAACCGTGTGAACACAATTGCCAAAAGTTCCTTCTCAATTTGAGCATACTGCGTCTTGGTTTGGGTAAGAGTTCTAGATGTATGGGCTACTGGTCTGCCCTCTTGGACAATAACTGCACCAAGACCAAACTTTGAAGCATCATAGGAAAGAATTGCTGGTTTGTGGACATCATAGTGTCTTAACTTAGGTGGACTGGAAATATTCTGTTTAATGTCATCAAATGCTCTCTTGTGTTGTTCCAACCATGACCAGGCAATATTTTTGCAAGTCAGCTATCTTAAAGGTGCGGATAATTCACTGAAGTCTGGTATAAACTTGCCCAAATAGTTAACTATACCAAGAAAACTCTGTAATGCTTGGACATTGTCTGGAGCTGGCATCTCAAGAATGACTGTTTTGGGTCTGGTCCTAAGGCTGAACTGGTAAACAAATGTCCTTTATAAGTAAGTTCTGATAGCCTGAATTTACATTTCAGAGGATTGAGCTTTAGATTCACTTCATGTGCTCTGTTCAGAACTTTCCTGAGGTTTTTGTCATGTTCTGCTTCACCATTACCCTCATCTAGTAAATCATCTACTATTATAGCAGATAGATAACCTGAAAAAAGTTGCTCCATTGCACACTGGAAGACTTCACTGGCAAAATTTATTCCAAAAGGCATTCTGAGAAATCTGTATCTACCAAATGGGGGTACTGAATATACTCAGTAGTAAAGATTTGTGATCAAACATTCCTTGCCAAAATTAACTCTTTGCATCTAAGACAGGAAAAACAGTGGCATTTGACATTAGGATAGCAACTTCCTCAACTGTGCACATAGGATGATGGGGCCTCTTTAATGCTTTGTTTAAGTCTCTTGGGTCAATACATATTCTGATTTCATCCAGGATTTTCTTATTAGCAGCTACCATGGAAGATACCCATTCAGTTGGTTCTGTGACTGGATAAAATCACATTTCTAACCACTGGATTGACCTCTGGGTCTAATTTCATGGAGTACACAGCTGGAAATTTACCTAGCTTGCCTTTGAAAATATCAACATACTCTGAGAAAATTGCATCGGTGAAACTGGAGCTAGGACATATGCTTACATGACGGACTTATTTAGTAAAAGAAAGCAGTTTCATTCTTAAACTATATCTGAGACCTAATAATGACTGCACAGGTCTTTTGACTAAATAAAGTTTCAAGCTGTAAGTGCTCCCAGCTGAATAGCATGAAAGCATTACTGAGCCTTCAGTTTGAATTTCTTCACCTCCATAAGCATCAAGCTTCACACAATTGTAAAAATTAAGTTGTTCACCAGCTCTTACTCTAGCAAATGTTTCTGCTGACATAATATTGCACTTTGAACCAGTGTCTGCTTTGAGCTCTGTGGGTTTACCATTGATCAGGACAGTACAAAACACTTTGTTTTTTGCCAACAAATCTACTGCATTAACCTTTTCACCAACCACTGATACACCATCTACATAGAAAATAGAGTTGCAGCTTTCTATATGATCAACCTGCTTTTCTGAGTGATCTTTCTTAATAAATGAATGAAGCTTGTTTGATTTACAAAAATTTTTGAAAGTGGTTCTATTTTTTACACTTGTGAAAGTGCTGACCAAATGCTACACATTTCTCTTTTAGACTCATGATTGCCATCACAAATTGCAGCAGTTAACAATAAGACTTGAATTGCAGCAGTTAACAATAAGACTTGACTTGGTTTTGCTGCCTCACCCTTGTGCTGCACTGAGCATGTCCGTTTTACTGAGCTAGTCTTAGAACTTGCTGGAAAGTTCTGGGCTGTCCATGGAAATCCTGCAGGGGCTGCAGCTGCCATGATCTTAGGCTTCTTTCTATAAGTCACATGTTGCATGCTGTCTACGTTTGCCCAAGAAGCTGTTGAAACCATGCTCTTATTACTTTCAAGCATATTTGTGTGCCTTTCTGTAAGCTTATGTATCTGACAAATCTCTGTAGCTTTGCTTTGCACAATGTTAAATCACTGTCTCAAAGCAAAATCTTTCTCATGGCAGCATTTTTAACATCACACACAACCCTGTCTTTTATCAACTTGTCCTTCAAATCACCAAACCTGCACATTTTAGCTTTTCTCAAGTCAGTAATACAAATGGCAAAAGTTTCTCCTGGATTTTGGTCTTTTGTATAAAATAGGTGCCGCTCCAATGTAACATTTGTCTGGGGATTACACATTTCTCTAAATTTGCATTTCAAGTACTCAGGGTCCTCTCTTGATTCAGTTTGTACAACAATATGGCAGATTCCTCTTCTCCTGCATATACTGCTGGTGCATACACAAATAAATGCTCTCTTTCAATGGCTTCTGACCCCACTAAGTTAAACAAAATAAATGCCCTCATACATACATCTTTGTCAGAAAAAGCTGCTTATATGAAAATATTGTATTCCTGCTCAAGTACTCTCCAGTTTCTGCAATATTATGATCAAACACAAGTGGACTGGGTCTGCAAAATGCCTCTGCCATATCAACACAGTAATAAAGACTCTTGGAATTATGTATGAACAAACACACATATATGCCATAAGCACAATAGCCTCTTCTAAATAACTGTACTTCATAAAATAAGTTTCTGTAGCTTAAAAACACTTTAAAATCACTGTACTTTGTGAAACCACCCCTTATCAGTGTAAGAAACACTTCAAAATAACTGCACTTTGCAAATAAACTGTACATAGCACAAGAAGCACATGAAACTTCTCAAAATGGCTGTACTTGGTGAAATAACAATGTACAGTGCAAGAAACACTTTGAAATGACTGTGCACTGTGCAGGAATGGCCTTAGTTCAACTAGTGCCCTAAGCAAAAGGGCTCAATGGTGCCCCTCACCACACCACCTAGTGCCCCCATCCTGGTCTACCTATGGCAAATAAATACTAGAAAAGTGCCTCTACTAGAGTGGTGCCCTAGGCGGCCACCAAGTTGGCCTATGGCTAAGGCCAGCTATGACACTGTGAATAAAATGTACACAGCACAAGAAACTTTTCAAAATAACTGTATTCTGGCTGCACTTTGTGAAATAGCTGTACTTTGCACACAGCAACTCTTTGAAATAATTGCACTATAATAAAGCACACACTGCAAACACTTTGCATACTCTGAGATACTTTGAACAAGTATACTTTGAATAGCTTTGGTCAATGCAAAATAGTAGCTCATGTCAAAACACGGTCATTTACTAAAAATATGCAGTTGCCTTTCATTTGTATGCTTATTTTGCTCTTTTATTATACATGTTGTGCTCATTTGAATTTTTATCATGCTTGTTATACTTTTCTTGTGCTCATTTTACTTTATACATGCTCATTTTACTTTAAACAGGGTCCCTATTAATTATTTGAACTTTTCAAAGTTCGAATGTCATATGGTCGACACCATATGATTAAACTTTGAAATGTTTGAATCTTAAAAGCAACAGCTCCGTATAGCACAGAATGGGAAAATGTCCCTTTTCTGCACTGAAGTGTGATCTTGGAGTTGGTATATTTAAGTAGGGGGGTGTGGGAGCACAGGGGGCTTGTCCCCCTGCTCAGAGTATACAGGTAAGTTTTTTTTTAATTATTTTATTATATTTTCAAAGTTTCAAACTTCACTCATATGTTGTCAAACATATGAGGTTTGAAGTTTTTAAACTTTGAATATATAATATAAACCCTTTAAACATGCTTGTTAATGCAAATCAGAAGTAACCGAACATATTCATAAGCATTTCTGATAATTCTATCAAATATCGTGTTTTCAAATTTTTTGTTTGATCAATAATGTATTTTGTGCATTTTGTTTAATTAATAATGTGTTCTGTGCTACTCGTTTGATTAATAATGCATTTTGTGCTTTGCAAATGCTTTGTATCATTTCCTTTATTAAATAAATTATGCATGCAAGTTTCGGTTACCTGAAGTTCATTTCTGGCCTTTTTTTAATTGTTTCAACACTGTATCATCCAACTTGCTGAATGCACCTTCACCGTTAACTCTGCACCTCATGGCTTGAAGAAGTTGCACTCTCCATCCCGGTTTTGACACCATGTTGCTTGTCCGGTCAGGATAAAACAGATGAACAGCTGTGGATTTGACTCAAGCAGCTTTATTACATACAAACTCATCAGAACTGAGGCTTAGTAACTTAAACTTAAATAAACTTATAAACAGACTAACTACTGAAATCATACATATTAACACTCTGGCTGTTCTCTCAAAATGGCACTGCGGCCTGTACTTGCTCTCTATTCAGATGCACGTGCCCTCACTTTGAAATGGTTCTTAAAGTTGCAACAAGCACTCTGTTTTGCACCCACCAGCATGTTCTGTTTGCTGTTCTCCATACTTTTAGGGATCAATAAATGCTATTTCCTTCTCTCTCACACTCTAACTCTCTTTATTTTATTATTTTTCTTTTTTTATAAATATTTTTGAGCATATAACACTAACTGCGAATTAAACAAACCCCATCTCAGTCATTCAACTGAATGTTATCAATGTGATAAAAATCTATATCAGGTCTATTTAAGTCATGGTGTTCAATAACTAAGAAACCAGTTTGTCTGGCTGCTCTGGAAATCCACCGATTCTGAAAACTCTGAGTAATTCTAGTGGCAGCGGGCTTACAGACCCCCCTCCAAACTAATTTAGGTATAATGGCTGAACAAATTATTTGCATATCTGGGAACATTTGATGTAAAACATATACGTCTGTCAAAATCTTACTGAGAAGAATGCATTTTGTAATGCAACACAAATCATTGCCACTTAAATTAATTATTAATGCATCAGGCATTATGTTACAGTTAAGCACCCTCTCAATGGATGCTAAAAGCTGATGCCATGATAAACCTGGGTAACATTGTCACACTATGTCAAACAGGCAGGATCAAAGATGAGATTCCATCTGTTAGACCTGACTACTGTTCTGCAGGCTGGTCTGCAGATGAAGGAGTAGCCTATGATCAGAAGAAGACAGGGAGATAAATGGAAACAAAAATCAATAAAATCATCTAATGTAACTCAAACATGTCTAACTTCAATCTTTCAGTGTACTTTATTATCTCCACAGACTTCCCTTCTCTGCCTAGATCTGATGCTTGACCTATTCTAAAAGAGTGAGAACTAAAACCTTTATGTGAAATGCCTTAGCTTGCCAAAGGTTTTTTTTCAACATCACATTAGCATCTGAAGGGGTCAAAGGCTAACATTTGGCAATACGAAAATAAATTGTCTCAGAGGAATCAGACCTAGTAAATTGCAGTTGCTCTCACCAAGTGTATTGGGCATGATACCAGAATTATGAAAAGCATAGAGAAACTTGCTTTTAATTTCTGTCAAGTATAATATCAGCAAAATAAGAGACTGCAGTAATTCACTGCCTCTAAATGCACCAACATAGAGTCAGATAAATAGTGTTGCCAATGTGACTAAAGAATGAAAATCTTTAACTTTATCACCACAGACAGCAAGTGAGCCTCAACTAGGCATCACAAATCTCTATTTTCTACATACATGCATCTCTGACCTTTCCATAATCTGTTACTCAATAAATGATGCACCAAATTAAGAAGACTTAAGCGTCTGGCAATCAACACAAAGGTGTAATTTGATGCATAGAGTACTAGGAGAATCCTTTAGTTAGAATCTGTATAGAAAATAGCAGATAAGGACTTCCAGTGTCCCACTTCTATCATTAGCTGATAACTACAAATAAAAGTCTTTGAATTTGGACAAAGCAGATGCAAAAGCTGGCCTAGTATTTATAGACCAAGAATTGTCCATAAGGGGCACCATTAATCTTTTCCAAGTAGCTATGCCTCTGAAGCCATAAGTCAGAATCTGGAAAATGGAGATATGATAATCTGTCTGCTATATTATTTTGAACACTAGGGACATGATTTGCAGAAAAATTTAAATTGATATTCAAACTAAGACACACAAGTAGTCTATAAATGGACTAGACTCTCTCTGAACAAGATGTTTTAGAACATGTAATGCAGCTTGGCTGTCTCTAAACTGATCCTACCACATGGAAATGGCAATCCATATAGAAACATTTCTAAAATGGTAATGTCTTTCTTGACTGCTTCTGACCAGGTTGAAGGCCAGTCTACTGCAAGCCATCACCCCTTTTTGTAACCTCACATACCTGAATTAGTGGCTGCATTGGTGTATAGCTGTAGGGCATCAAAAAAACCCCAAACTATTTGCCACAATGAAGTCTCATTGAACTGGTCCAGAAATACCTTCCACAAGTCAAGATCCTCTTTAACCATTTTGGGTATACACATCCAGGGATGTTTTCTCTGAGCCCCTATTAATAATAAGTTTGCCAAGGATTTTGTAAATGCCGTAGGAGAGAGATAGCCTGATGTGCAAAGTTAAAAAGGCCCAGGAGATTCATGACCTAGCCCACCCTTGCTTTTTTCCCCTTAGAAATTCATTGATGGCTATTTTTTAAACATTGAATTTTCTTGTTGGGCAATCTGAAGTATGGAGAGATAATGTCAGTTTCTAAGCTGAGAAATGTGATCTGTGGACAAGGACCTTCAATTTTATCAAATGTTAATGGAACACCTATGTGATCGCATAATTCATTAAAAAAATTAAACCCTCTAAGGCACTTTGCTCACCATCATCAGTGAAAAGACAATTGGTGAGATACTGGATTGCAGTATGGTTCTTAGCCTTTCACTGCCAACATAAGTGTGATGTTGTGCTGAAAATTTTGAAAATGGCACAGGCCATTGAGCAGCCCATGGTCATCACCTTATTGAAATACAGAAGATCCTGTAAGGAAAGACCAAGCATTGTTCAGTTTTGCTGTCATATGTGCAACAAGTAAAATGTCAATTTAATAACAAGCTTGTCTAACCAGGGATCTTTGAACTTCCAAATAAAGGAGGCCACATCATGAAAAGTAGCATTTTTACCTTGGCAGTTTCTTTACTAATGAAGTCATTAACAGAAATCCCCACAGGAGAGGACAGGAGAGGAGGTGAATGGGGTGAAATTCACTTGCTTTCTCCTTTGGGACCAACCCAATACATGACGGTCATTCTTCAGTCATGAACCTCCTCCTTCAGAATGTTTGCTAAGGTGCTGTCTCTTCTACATATCAACTTCAAGTTCTTAACAACCGTAGTATCATGGTGAACAGCTGATTTCAAGGAAAAATCCTTTGGAAACCTGTGTAACAAAAAGTTTGCTGACTGGGAGTCAGGATAATATTTAAGTTCCTGTGAGAGTTCTTGTATTTTAATAGGGGAGTAAGATGCTTTATTGCAGGTGCTCCCACTGTGAAGAAAAGCATCTTCTGTCTTGAAAGAAACATTTTCCTTGAAAGACACATGCTTTTTTAATGGAAATATTTTCTCACTGCTCTGTGCACCCAGTGAAGGTCTGGGTTGAATAATTTTGTGCCTGAAGTTGAAGGTTAGGTGCTGTTTCTCACAATATGAACATTTGTGAGCAAAAAGCATTTACGACCGTTAAGTGCCAAACATGCTTCTGTAACTTGAGTACCCTTATTGTTGCCATAATTGTTAGATGAAGGAAAAGCCAGCATAGCTCTTAGCCATGTGTCAGGGTGGCAGTGATCCCATTTTAAATATTTATTGAATATTTTTTAGTTTTTTAGTTTTTTTTATTAAATCATTGATCATAGCCCAACCATGCTATTCCTCTGTGAGTGTGACTTTTTTCTCTAATGCTAATAAATACAGAATTAAAGGCAAGGTCTGTTGAGAGTCACTTTCAATAATGACTATCATAAATGTTAAGAATCCCTCTGCCCAGGAATTCTGATTTGCTTGTTAGGTGATTTTATACACAAAACAGCAAACAATTCCATCAAATCTTTTGGCTCTTAATTTCTCAACATTCAGAAGCTTTTGGATCCCATCCACATCTGTTAAATCAGAAATGTCTATATATTCCCCACAGATGATTTTGTATTTAATAGTTTTGGGTGTGTGAGCCGTTATTTGTGCCTGAAGATATTGTAGCTTACTAGTGAAAGAGAAGAAGTTCTAACCTCTGTGGACATTGGAGATACTATCAGCAGAATCTTATCTTTAGACTCCTTTTTTTAAACACCTTTATTGAATTATCACTTGTGACACAGGTAAATTTACAGTTATACAAAAACAAACAAACTGTATTAACACATTAACAAATATTATACTTCACATATATTGCTATATATCATATAATCTAAGCAACATTACATAAATTATTCAATTCCTGCCACTTTTTTAAACAAGAAACATCTTTATTAAACCATCACTTATGACATAAGCAATCATACATTTATATAAATGAAAAAAGAAACACACAGACACAATCCTAGTTGGGAGCATTTTACATCACAACTATACTGACACACTCCCAGTTGCAAACATTATACATCACTTATAATCTACACAATCATTTTCAGTCAAAGACTACATAGCTCATTTAAGTCCTGCCTTCTTTTAAACCTCATTTCTCTCCTGTATGTATTGCTCCCACATTTTTTCCTATGTAGTTTGCTCCAGGTTCCTATCAGAATCTCGAACATTGACAATATCGAATATGATATTGTCGACGCGAGAATGCCGAAAGGGCAGAATATCGAACAGGTAAACGGAAATCTCCGTAAGGAGAAATTTCTATTTACTACAATGTAGTGTAGTCTTGGAGTTTAGTTTTTTTTTTTTTTTTTTGTTTGTTTTTGTTTTTTTTATATCGGCATTCAAAAATTTAATAGTTTGATCATTTCAGTTCGATATTTAGTGATTCGAACTATGACATTTTAGAAATGCTGATATAGACCCGTTTGCTCCTACCCTTTTGTAAAGATCTCACTTGCAGTTGTTTTATCTCTGTTACTATATTCACTACTTCTAATATAATTGGTTTAGATTTTGATTTCCATTTTCTAGTAACTGCTTTATTGGCAGCCACTATAATTAGACACAACAAGGCCTTACCATATCTAGGCAATTCCAATTCTGTATCATAGCTCAGAAAAATTATCTCCCTCATCTCACCAATCCATCCACTCAGCATCTCTGACAGTGCATCTCGCGGGGAATCCCTAAGGTCCATCCATCTACCACACTCCCAGAAAATATGTTCCCAAGTATCTCTTTCTTCCCCATCACACCTCGAAATTTGTAAAACAAAGGAGACCAGATAAAATTGCCAAACCACGTTTAATAAACCAAATTAAGCACTTTTGTCCTAGACTTCCTCAGAATAACAAGCCAAACAACAGTCCTTTTGTTTTACATGTTTCTCTTGCCTGTTTTCTACAGTATATCCCTAATTGCAGTCATCAGTATCAGCAGAGTCTCCTTTCTCCATTCCCGTATTGGCTTGGTCTTAGAATACTTTCTGCTACTTTATGGATATAATATTCTGTATGATTATTTTTATTCTCCTTAAAGGCCTGCACCCAAAATACCAGTCTCTCCTTGTTCCTTGAGCTTCCCCCCTGTTTCAACATCATTCCTTTCCAGTTTGTATTATAGTTTTCTACTTGTGTTATGTATAGAAGCCTCAACTGTGTAGCTCTGAAATACCCCTTCAAATTGGGTAATCCCAATCTGCTCTGTTCTACTGGAAGTATCAGTTTATCCCATTTGACTCTTGCCATCTTCTCCTCCCAGATACTGTGCTTCAGCTCTGCATTAATTGTTTTCCACAACTTCTCCTCTGGTTGATAAAAAAATATGCCTGAGCTGTGTAAAAAGACTAAAGGAACTAAAAGCATTTTGACTGCTTGTATCTTACTATCTATATCCATACAACAAAGCTTCTACTATCTTCACTCTTTATGGCTTTCTAAACTTCCTGCTGCCTTGCTTTCACCTTCTTTTGTATTTTACCCTATGCTAGGTTGTGAAAGGGGGTGTGTTTATTGAACATTAGCTGCCCCCACTTGTCTTGCTTAGAAGAGAAACTAAATCTTTTGTCTAACACTAGATCAAAAAGTCTACCCTTGCTGGCTAAAGGAAGAGACTCAAAGAATTCTTCTAAATTCTTGTCTTGAGATTGGCTCAGTATAACCTCTCCCTCTGTATTGTCCTTAGTATTCAGACCTTCATTACCTGGTTCTTCTATGGTAGATGTTGCCATAGTGGTTTTCAGTTGCAATTCAATTTCCGAGGTGTTGTCAGTATTCTCCTGAGATTTGTGTCGGTTTTTCTTTGCCAGAGACCTGGATGACTGTACAACATCCAACTTTACTGAGAACTGACCTCTTTTGGATCCTATTGCAGCTTGAGAACCATGACTCCAGTCCATGAAATAGTCCTTCTGCCTCAGAAGTTAGTCTGCCCCACTGGGATTTAAGCATGTATAAAGTAAATGAACTTGCAAAATGAATACAAAACAAAATAAGCATTAATACCCATTGTAATTCTTATTTGTTTTATATTCCTCACTAATTATGTTTTATTAGAATACTTGACTGTATCACATACAGATATATATGTAAAACTTAAAATCTGTCATGCTGATAAGGCAAGCTAAATGGAAATGCTTACAAATCTCATAATGAATAGTGTGACAATTGAACAATACCTTATTAATTAAATCAGATAAACCTGAAGCTAAACACTGATTACCCTTTGAAATCAACACTGAGTGTCTGATAAAAAAAATGTTGCACTGGAGATGTTAAAAGCCACTGCTCAACAATTATGTCTAATGATATTAACTTTATATATATATATATATTTATCTACTAACTGAAATAAGCTAAGTGCTTTCTTTATTACCGCTTGTGACCTCTTGTACTTTTCTTTTTATATCTTTTAAACATTACTGATATGATTTAACAGCTGCACAAGTAGGAAGAAAGGGGAAGCGGGTATGGGGTTAAAGAGTAATGTCATATAAATACCTTATATACCAAAGGATTCTACTGCTTATTTTATTATATTATGGCTATTCTTTATACATAAATCATTTCTTTAACTTAGATCTTATCATGATTAGACTAAAAAACAATTTACTCTCCCAGGTTATTAAAAGCATTTCTGATATGAGCCAGCTTGTATTTCTTTTTCTACTCATCCCTCCTAAATAGTGAGTTCTATAGAAAATGAGAAGAACTACACGTAATGAATAAAATGATTAATGGAATTCTAAACTTAAATTACTTTAGGACAATTTCATTTTATACTATTTATTTATTCAGTCATTGTCTAAATTTAATAGTACTAATATTTTTATTACTCTTCCTGCTAGCCTCTACTGCTCCTAAGAGAGCAAAATGACATGTAATCACATGAAGTACAACTGGCACCAACATCTATATAACAAAGTTTTTCTCAACCAGCTATCTGAGTTTCAACTGTACAGTAAGAACTGCTCGCATTGCAGCCATTGACAATCTGAAGGAAAAGGATGACAAGAACTCGATCTTTATCCTTACATCTTCTACATTCTCTTCCCCACCCTCTTCAAAGAAACAGAATCTACTCAATCCCATACCAAGGAACAACCCCAATCATTGTTCCCACAAAAGTATGAGCCAATAAGTTCCTGATATCCCTGTTATCAAATGCTTTCCCAAAAGAGCAAAATGTTTGATGTTGAACGCAGTACACCAACAGATTGTGCTAGTACCTCCTATAAGCCAAACATCAGCCAAAACAATACTGCCCCCCAAAGTGTGGAACTCACGAACACACAGCCTCACAAAGTCCATGAGAGATGCCAGAAAGATAAAAATAAAATCAAAGCGCCGACAAAAACACCTAAACAGCTGGCAGACACAACATACTCCAAACACTCTGTACAAAGCGAACACTCCATTATGTGCAGGATCAACAACAAAATCACAGAAATCAAACCATCAATGCAGTTATTGAGACTCCACAGATCCTATGTGACAGGTAAAACACAGCTACAGTTTCAGTTTGTTGCATCTTTAGAGTCCCCCAGAACAGCTACAACAGTCTGACAGAACTGGTGAGAGGCATCTCTCTATCAGACACCATCGAAAATACAGCTATATCTCCTGTCCATTGGTCAATTTTCAGCAGAAAATATCCATCTGATCAACAGACCTGTCACTGCACCTAGAGTGTCAGCTCTGCATGGTACTCCCCCAGGATTTCAGAGGACATCCAAAAGAAGGTTTTATCAATGGTGAGTTTTATTACAGCTGTAAAAGAAAAAAAAAACTACCATCTTGAAAGTAAGACTTTATATCAAGTCAATCAAATCACCAGTGCACCACAAAGCAGACCTCCAACAAATCTCAGCTATGCAATCCCTCATCTTGATGTTGATATTAAAATAACCACTCACCCAATCATTCACTGGCATTTGGTTTGACTGGCATTCCCCATTTTGACAAAATAAGAGAATGACTTGAAACCCTGAGAGAATGTTATCATTCCAACCTATGCATATTACACTTGACCCTACTTGGTTTGGATTTGTTAGAGGGAGATCATGCTTGGTAATCCTGGTGAACTCTTTGAGACTATCACCAAGGGCCTAGATAAGAGGAGATCTGTGCATACATCCTATCTAGACTTAGCCAAGGCTTTTTGACATTATTCCCCACTCAAGCATCATTGACAAAACACCCAACTCAGTATCAGCCCTTATGCCATTAGATGGGTTGCTAACTGGCTCACTGATAGAACACATATAGTCAAACCATGGGGATTAACGTCCGACAGCAGACCTACAACCAGTGGTGTTCCACAGTGATCAGTCCAGGGATCTCTACTCTTTGGAATCCATTTCTCCAAAGTACAAACAAAAGATAAAGGTCTGTGGCTGACGAAGTTTGCTGATGACAACAAACTGGGAGCTGTCATAGAATTTCCAAATGACAACATCCTACAAGTGGGTCTTACACACACAAATGATTGATGCTAAAGTCAAGACCTTAACCTCAATGCAAAAAAAAAAAATATTATCATCTCTCAGTAAGTGCAATATTCCTGCTAACTACCACATCAATAGCAACACCCTAAGTTGACAACAACCTTAGCTTTGATCACCTTGTCTCCACAGTGGTAAGAAGGGCATTCCATATTGCTCATCTCATAAGTAAGGGCATTGCCTCCAGAAAAAAAGAAATTATAACCTCCCTGTACTCTTCTCTCATCAAGCTAATAATTGAATACAACACCCCTTTTGGTATGTGCCTTTCCAAGCACTTCCAGGAATTGGAGAGCGCAAAGGTTCCTCACATGGAAAATTCAAGGTCTTCAGCATCTGTCCTATGCGGGTTGTCTGAAGTTACTTTATACTGTTTCATACAGACTACTATTAGATGATCTCTTGCCTTGTATATAAGGCAATATCTCATCCTGCTTTATTAGAAATGCTTCATATCAGTAAGTCAAACGGTACATGGGTAACTCGCTCTAAAACCCTTAACCTGGTATGTGAAATTAGTAGAAACTGATGGGGGGATAGACTTGTCTCCCAGAGGTTACCACACATTTGGAACAAACTCCCACTTCATGTCAAACACAGTACCTCATTAACCTTCTTCAAGCGCAATCTAGATGATAAGATGGGTAACCATAAATTCACCATGGGGGTTCCAGCTATGTCCCTCATAGACAGGGGCAATAGGGGCTGATCATGGAAATAAGCGTAGAACTTGGCTAGCTTTGTAAGGGTCCTAGGGCCATTAGCCTAGTAACTTCCTATAGTCAGCATCTTGCTTCCCAGAAATATTTTCCATTTTGTGGCATTTTTTGGATTCACACAAATTTTGTCAACCTTATGTAACTATAGCAACTTTTTTACATAAGATCAACTCATGAAGGCATGGATGCCTTCTGCCTGTTTCCAAACTTCCTGCTGTGGCTTCTTTTAAATACTGCTAACATGCATAGAAATATTTTCTTGGTGGTCGGTTCAGATTGTGGAGAAGATGTCTAGTACATATTTACTGCTGCTGCAAAAGCAAAACAATTTAACTCAAATCCCTTGTCGAATTTCCTAAATTTCTGTTTCATCCCTTTAATGCTTTTCTCTCTTTTTATCCAGGCACTTATTCTTCTTTTTTAAATCTTTAGGTACGTACACTAATGACCTCACATCTATTTCCCCTTGTATTTATCCACTTACCTTTCCTCAGTTTTCCTTTTGCTGGTATCTGTTCTTCTTCTAGCTCCTCCAATTGCTCTGCAGTTCCTTTATCCTGCCCAGCTAACCATCAGATTTTCTTTTTTTGCTCTACTCCTAATTTGTATCTATTTGCTTCTTCTGCAGTTCTGTCTATAACTCCTCTTGTCATCACCTGTTTTGACATCCTGTATATTACATCACTTCTGTCCTCTAAGTAGTATGGACTCCATTGCAATCTTTCATCCCTACTGCTCTCTTTTCTGATTTTTTTATTACCTTTTGACTACCTTGTTAGTCATGTTTTGCAACAACTCTACCTGATCTTACCCACTCCATTTACCTGAGTTCCATCTCTACCTCTCTAATCCCCCAACACCCTCTTTCTATTCCATTGTAACTAAGGAATGATCTGATACTTCACTTTTTTGCATCTATATTCTATACTTCACATAAGATTTACTTATCTACTGATAGTCTATCCAGCCTATTTTCTATTAAATATAAGCTGGTTCACTCTTTCTCATTTTACCCTCCATGCACACAGTGCTTTACTATTTCACACGTTTCTTACAATTTTCTTACATATCATATTGAGTTCTACCTTTCCATATAGCCTATCTATACTTGGTTCTAGCATAACATCATAATCTCCTGCTCATGTCACTCTGTCGCCTCTGTGCCCTGCACTTTCATTTGCCTATACACATCCTATAATATTGAATATTTTTTCTTTGTTTTACCTATTTTTGATCAGGTAATCCCAACTGATACAATTATCCTTTTCATGGGTGACCCAAGAGAACTCTCTGTCTCACAAAATAGGCAAATGTAGGTAGAAGGTATCAAACCCTGTACCCTAAGCACTGCAAGCAGCTCATTCTTCTGTGTTTGGTCTATAATCAGATCCCACTGCAAATCCTCTATCTTTAAAGTTGACTATACACCCCTGCCACATATCACTTGTTCCTGCTACACTCTTCTTCCATAACAAACTACCTCCCTCTTTTGCTAGCATTCCTACTCTGCTTTTTTATCTTCCTGGAATAAATTCACATATTCTTATTTATATAATTTATTTTGCATTTTCACATCTCTTCCTTAGAAAACTTTTGTTCCTTTTAGCATATTATGTACAGCCTGCTATTTGGCTGTAATAAACACATGCTCTGCCTACACTGAATTATTCATGCCCCCTACATTCCTACACTGTCTTCCCTCCATCTCACCGCTCCCATCTTCCCTAATCTCCTGTTTCTTGGAGCTGGACCCCAAGCGTCTTTGGTTATACCATGTGGCACACATATTCCACTAAGAGCAGGATTGTTTAAAGCCATTTGTATTAACAGCCACTTTGGTCTTAGTCCCAAAATAATTGTACGTTTTTCACAATGTGGACATTTTACACATTACAGCATGTACATATTGCTTTGTATTCATATCACAGTGCAACTTATATGATCTAGGTTGGCTCTTAATTAAATGTTTTATCATGCAATGCAATTAAAAAAAACATTATACTTTGCACAGAAACAAAAGCTGTGCATATTTTACCCATTGTTAAACCAGCAATAAGCATCCCCTGCCCCAAAGTGATTTAACTAAGCTGCAGACATACCATAGCTAGTCCTTCTGTCTTTTTTTAAAAATACAAAATGCATGCTGTGTCTAGAATGGATTCTTCATGACCCCTACATTCAAATTCCGTACCCTATGGTCATATAGATTATCTTCCTACTACAACCACCTAATGAAAGTACTATTTTTTATCATAGTTCCCTTATGCAAGATATATATATATATATATATATATATATATATATATATATATATATATATATATATATATATATATATATATACATATATATATATATATATATATATACATATATATATATATATATATATATATATATATATATATATATATATATATTAAGTATACCTAATCTATATTTTACTAGCACAAAACATGATCAACTCCTGACTTTTTATATAATATAACTGTATTCCTACAATGACTAACTGATGGGAACCTACAATATTTCTATCATCTATTAATGGATGTGCATGTTGCAGCTGATATCTTTTTAGACACAGAAATTAATGATTTCCAAGATATATATTTTCAGAGTTATCTTTCCACATTAGAACACCCTCAAACCTATGAACAAACCTGCAGCTCATCATAAATAATGTAGTAAGCATTTGGAAATCCATGAAGGTGGATGAAGCCATGTCACCTAAAAAGGAAGGATGGAAAACTACTGCCCAAACTTTAAAGAATACCTTGAGTCAGGACTTTTACCTAGCATAAACATAGAAAGAGAAAGAGTCTTACTTAAAAAGGTGACTTTGATCACAAAATCAGTGTTATTCTGCATCAGAAGGACAATTCGGATCACTGTGTTTTAGTTTTTGCCAGTGAAATACTGAGGAAAAGAAAATAATTTTTGAGCATGAAAAGGCTGTGCTGTCTTTGTCATTATATCGATAGTGCAGAGGTTCATAAGTTATATTTATGGCAAAAGGGTTTGGATGTTTCGGGAAATGGAAGTAGCTTACCCATTGGAAGGGACTGTATTAGAGCTATGCTGGTCAACAGCCAGCATATGCATATAATAGTTTTTCTTGTGTCATCCTTCTCAGATCCAGCTGTGAAGGAGGAAAAAGAGGTGCGGCCATACTTAGTTCTTTCTACAGTGACTCCCTACCGTAATTCAAAGACTCATAAGAACGCAGAAATTACAAAAAGAAAGTCTGAAACTACAGGCAAACTGAATTTTCAACATCACTGTTCTGCTTTAAAGCTGTTTTTTTGCCATGGATAGCCAAGCCCACCAACATCCATTAAACCCAATTTGTATATACCAACTCAGAGGTCACCATACCACAGAGAAAGGGAATATTCTGAGTAACAGTAATTTTGGACTTAGTATATATAAGTTTGCATTTATGTCATTAAGTCTCATTATTCTGGGACTCACATGAATAATTCTGGGGATATCAAAAGCTCACTGTCTGCAACAGTTGAAGCTTCTGCCACTGGGATCCTAGTGGCCCCAATGTTGCTTGTTATCAAGAGTATGAAGTTAAAGGATTCCTTGCTGGAGGTGATATGATGTGTTCACTACTGCCCTCTGTGGACAGTTCTTGGAAGGGTGGTGAATGTTCATCTTTGGAAAGCAGTCCAGAGATGTCTGCTCTCACCTCCTGGCATCAATTTCAAAAGTTGTAGGTGGGTGAGTTATAACAAAAACTTGAATCTTGTCTCAGTAATGTGGAGTGCCTTCTGGCATGACTTTTAGAGTCATAGAAGTAGCAGGCATTTCCAATCAGGCCACAAGAAAAGCAACCAGTCCAAAATATTGGCCATCCACAAGAGTGATGTTTTGGTTTGTTTCCATCTTTGTCATACTGGCACTCAACCATGACACAACCATGCTCTACTTCCAGTCTGTTGTTTCCACTTATTTGTCTTTTCTCACTCCTTGTCAATCGTTAGACCCTCTCTATTACCATTTGTCCCTCTGAGATTGCCTGCTTTTGCAAGAGATGGCCTGCATCTGTCACGCCTGGGCTTCTGGATACTGGCCAAGGCTCTTGCCACCCCTATAGTCCCTTTTTTAGGTGTTGTTCCAAAGACCAAAATACCACCATAACAGCTACAAACAAATGCAGTCTGAGGGTTATGCTGCTCAATGCTAGAAGTCTAAATCTCAAAATGCACTCACTCAAAGCACTCCTTAAAATGGAGAACATTGACATTTGTGCTGTAACAGAGACCTGGTTCAAGGCAGCAGAAAACAGCCCTGTACTACCAGACTATAACTCATTCCACACCTTTCAATCCCAGAATATAGAACAAAGCTTCAAAGGCGGTGGTGTTTCCATATTCATAAAGGATGTACACACCTCCAGACTGGTAGCCCAACATAATGCATCAGAGATTCTTCAGGTGCAGCTAACACTGGGTAAGACAAAGATTCAGGTTGTAGCCTGCTATAGGTCCCCAACCATGTCCCAAGACTCACACTCCATGTTCCTAAGCACCCTGGAAAATATTAGAGTCAAACCTAACACACTCTTACTAGGTGACTTCAACTACCCCTCCATTAACTGGGAAAACTACTCATGTACCAATACACTTATCCAATGTTTCCTGGAGTTCATTAATTCCAATGACCTGGACCAGTTTGTTCTTACCCCCACTAGAGGTAGCAGCATCCTTGACCTGGTCATTGCTAACATGGGTGACTGTTGCTCTATACCAATAGTCAACTCCTCCCTGGTTAGATCCGATCACAAACTAATCACCTTGGAAATCCACATCCCTCCCACCCCCACCCCCCTGCAAATAAAACCACCATAAAAAACTTCTCCAAAGATAACGAGGTGGTTAACTTCATGGCACCCATGCAAATGAAGAATAGTTGCATGATTGCTGAATCATACACTAGTGCACTGCAGGAACACATACATAAATGCATGGCTCTCGCCATACCCAATAGAACCAAGATGCTCTTCTCCAAAAAAGGGAAGCCAATCTGGTGGTCCCATGCCATAAACAAACTCTACAACAGAAGGAGGAAACTGATGTGGAATAATGTGTAGTTCCAAGACTGGAAAACCTCCCTTATGAGCCTCAACAAAAAGTTGAGATCCCTCATCAAATCCTGTAAAGCTAGCTATGAAAACAGAATTGCAGCAGATAGTAAAGACAACCACAAGGCCTTCTATAGTTATGTAAACAATCTCCACGGCAATTCCCAGATTTGCTCTGAGATACTGCACAATGGTACCTCCTATACTGAGCCAACAGATATTGCCGGTATACTGGCTGACAGATTCAGTGCCAACTTTCCCCCTTTCCCCCGAAGGACCAGTCACAATACCAGTAGAGTGCCAGGCACCCGCTATTACTTGTTGCACATGTTCAAACAGCACTGTCCAAGGCCAAGAATACAGCTTCTATGGGACCTGACAATATTCCTGGCTGTGTTCTACATGAACTAAAGAGTGAACTGGCACCTCACCTGTGTGGCCTGTTCAATCACAGCCTCACCTCAGGCTTTGTCCCTACTGAATGACGCACTGCTACAGTCATCCCTCTCCACAAAGGAAGAGTGACTACAGACCCTGAGAACCATCACCCCATTAGCCTGACAACACATCATCATGGACCTAATAAACAAGGACATAGGGAATCTCCAAATTCTGGATCACACACCGTTTCATTTTGTGAAGGGTAAATCATGCCTGCTCAAATTGGTTGACTTCTTTGAGTCAGTCACCAGACCTCTGGATGAACGTAAGGTGGTTCATACAGCCTATCTTGATCTGGCCAAGGATTTTGATACCATTTCCCACTCAGGAATCATAGAAAATCTCACTAAGCTAGGTATCAACCCCTATATCACTAGGTGGGCTACAAACTGGCTCACAGATAGAACACACAGTGTGAAAGTAGCTGCCTCCAAGTCAGACTACCGACTAGTCACGAGTGAAGTCCCACAGGGTTCAGTCCTGGCTCCTCTCCTGTTTGGTATCTACTTCTCTGAAGTCCAAACCAACACAAAAGGACTCTGGCTGACAAAGTTCACAGATGATTGCAAGTTGCATGCTATTATCAATTCACCAAGTGATGTTGACATCCTACAGAATGGCCTCACTGAGACCAACGACTTGTGTCAGAACCATGGCCTTAAGCTCAATGCCAAAAAATGTGCCGTCATTCCCTTTGGGAAAAACCCAGTTACCATGAATTAACACATAGATGGTAGTCCACTAAACACAGAAGGAGTTATAAGAGATCTGGGAACACAGGTTGCCAGCAACTTCTCTTCTGATCACCACATTGCCACTGTGGTCAGAAAGTCATTCTATGTGGCACATCTCATTACTAGTGGGTTTTGTATCCAGGAAGAAAGATGTTATTGTCTCCCTCTACTCTTCCCTCATTAGGCCAGTCATGGAGTATAATGCCCCATTGGGCATGTACCTCACTAGACACCTGCAACAAGTGGAGAGGCTGCAAAAGTATCTCACAAAGAGGATCCTAGGCCTTAAACACTTGTCCTATATGGACAGACTCAAAACATTCCAACTGTTCTCTGTCTCATATCACCTATTTAGAGGTGATCTCTGCTTGACTTACAAAGCCATGTCTGACCCAGCTCTGTTACAAATGCTACATCTAAAGAAACCCCAATCCCTCCACACTCCAGAGACCTCAACCTCATTACCACAA
The DNA here is from genome assembly GCF_019279795.1 of Protopterus annectens. Lineage (NCBI taxonomy): Eukaryota > Metazoa > Chordata > Ceratodontiformes > Protopteridae > Protopterus > Protopterus annectens. The sequence continues at coordinate 501,225,700 of NC_056741.1, forward strand.
TTAACAAAAGATGCTGAAGGGACAGGTTCATAACCTAGATACTACCCATACTATGGAATATACTTCCTATACATGTCAAGCAGAGCACCTTGCTGACCCTCTTAAAGAAAAATATTGATGAGTGGATGGGAAACAGAAAATTCACCCTGGGAATAACTCCAGTGGCTCTACTCGACAGAGGCACTGGGAGCTAAGGTCAGGTGGCACTATGCCAGGGTATTCCTATCTATGAAGCTGTGAACCTATGAATGTCTATGCATATCTACTCTTCTCCCAGTCTTTTATGAGTCAACCACTCCTTTATGTTTGTCCATTTGCCTTTGCTACATGCCCATCTTCCTCTAATGCATGTGCAGCCTTCCTTCATTTCTTTCTAACTCATTCTTTTTCATATAGGAAAAATGGCCTCTTTTTCTCAAAAAAATCCTTTTCCCAATGTGTTATATCCCATGGATAGCCTTGTGTGTCCATCTGTGCTTGCAGATTTTTCCTTTCCTGCTTTTCTATATATCTCAGTGCTTGCCATTTATATTATGACAGTGTTAACATATCATACTCATCTTTCTTTTTTATTTTCTGCAAGTCTTTTGGGTTTCTAGTACCATGACTAGAATGGACCCCATTCCTAAGTCAAAGTATGGTTAAAGTTCATGAAGTTCATGAACTTAGCATTATTTCAATCTCTGATATTAGCTAAAAGTGCTCTTCACAGCAGGTCTATATCATGTTATCGAACTTTTAAATGTTCGAATGTCATATGGTTGGCACGATATGATCGAACATTTAAAAGTTTGAACATTTCAACAGAGATCTCATACAGTGTGGAATGGAAAGATATCCCTTTTCTGCACTGTAGTGCGATCTTGGGAGTTGGTATATTTAAAGAACGGGGGGTGTGGGGGGCTGCAGGGGGGCTTGCCCCCCTGCTTAAATTGTTAAGGTAGGTTTTTCTTTGGTTTATTTATTTTTTTTACATTTTTGAACTTTTAGAAGTTCGATCATATAGTGTCGACCATATGACGTTCGAACTTTTAAAAGTTTGATTATATAATATAGATGCCTTCACAGCACCCTAAATGTGCCCAGTAATGACTCCTTCTGCAATTCATACAGATTTACATGTATCGGTAACATGTATCTAAATATGATTGTAAATTCATTTTATAAAACCTGATGCTCCTACTACTATTGGAACTGTCTGGGTATCTTTCTTCAACATTGCCCTAATTTGTGCCTGCAAATTCTGGAACTTTATAACTTTCTGTCTCTCTGTATGTAAGACACTGTAGTCACTGGGTGTGGCAATTGCAATGATCAATGCTACTTTTGTCTTCTTCTCATGGACCACTATGTCTGGATTTTTTGCATCTATTTTTTGAACTGTTGGTACTGGATGGTCCCATGTGATATAAACTTCATAATTTTCTATGAGGCTTTGTGGCTCATGTTTCAGTGCTTTCCAGCTACTTCACTATTATAATGTTTGCACAGTCCCCAGTGTAACAGTCTTGCCACATTATTATGCCTTTCAGTATAAAGTCCTTCTGCCATTAGTATATCACAACCAGCAGAAAAATGTGTAACTGTTTCCAATTCTGTTTTATAAAACCTACATTTGTCTGTTTCTCCCACATGTTCAATGGACTTTGTAAACCAACATGTATGTAGTCCACTGTCTTGAGCAGTCAATATTAACCTTTCTTGTTTTGGTTTAAATTCACCCCTCCTTAACCATTTTGGAGTTTGATCCTGATCAACATGAGGTTGTTCCAAGAGTTTTCTATACTTGCAACTGTATTTATGCATTTTTCACATTTCTTGTCTTCTGAACTGATCCTTCACCTTATATTCTTTCTTTTTTTTTTTTTTGCACATTTAGTTGCTATCTGATTTTTATCTACTTCTGGTTTAGGTTCATAAGTAGATACTAGGCTATCTGCCCAAAGACATTTATAAGCATAGCCAGAATGTGTTTGCTTTCACCACCCCGTTAGATTAGTTCCCTGTGCCTCTGTCTAGCAGACCCACTGAAGTGATCCCCGAGGTAAACTTTCTGTTTCTCATCCACTCGTCAAGGTTTCTTTTGAAGAGTGTTAGCGAGGAGCTCTGCCTAAAGTAGATTGGAATCTTGTTCCAAAGTATGGGAAGTCCCTGGGACAGGAATCTATCCCTCCAGCACATCCTATTTATTGTTGTGGTGAGGTTTAGATCCCTAGAGCGTGTGGCTCGAGGGGATAAGGTTTTCTTTAGGTGGAGCATGTCCATCAATTCTGGGTTGGACATGGCCTTGTATGTCAGGCAGAGATCACCTCTGAGTAGGTGGTATGCGACCAAGTACAGCTGGAGTTTCTTCAGTTGAGCTGCATAGTGCACCTGTTTGAGGACAGTGATCCTCTTCGTGAGGTACTTCTGTGGTCTTTCCAGCTGTTGCAGGTGTCTTGTAAGGTACATACCAAATGGGGCATTGTACTCTATGATGGGTCTGATGAGTGATGCGTAGAGGGGCACAATGACCTCTTTTGATCTGGATGCGAACTCTTTTGTGATTAGGTGGGCCATGTAGAAGGATTTTCTAACCACTTTGGCAATGTGATTATCAAAGGTGAGATTACTATCAACTTGGATCCCCAGATCCCTTATTACGTCTTCCGTATTTAGGGGACTACCACCTATATGGTAATTTGTGGGTATTATGTTTTTTCCAAAGGGGATGACTATGCACTTTTTGGTATTTAGCTTGAGGCCATGATTTTGACACCAGGTATCCATCTCAGTGAAACCCTTTTGGAGGATGTCTGTGTCAGCCGGAGAGTCGATTATAGCCCCTAGTTTGCAGTTGTCTGTGAACTTGGTCAGCCATAGTCCTCCTGTGCTTGTCTGTACCTCTGAGAAGTATATGCCGAACAGGAGGGGTCCTAGGACTGAGCCCTGGGGAATACCACTTGCAACTGGTTTAGAGTCGGACCTAGCTCCCACAACTGTCACCATGTGGGTTCTGTCCATGAGCCAGTTGGCAACCCATCTTGAGATGTAGGGGTTTATGTTCAGGCTGGTGAGCTTGTCTATAATACCAGAATGGGGAATAGTGTCAAAGGCCTTTGCGAGGTCCAGGTAGGCTGTGTGTACCACCTTTACCTTTCCCTCATCTAAAGCCTTGGTAACTGTCTCAAAGAAGTCCACCAGGTTTAGGAGGCATGATCTGCCCTTAACAAAGCTGAACTGGGTAGGGTCCAGTGTTTGGAGGTTCCCAATGTCTCTGTTAATAAGTTCCATGATGATGCGCTCCATAGCCTTGCAGACCAAGCTAGTCAGGCTTATAGAGCAATAGTTCCCATGGTCTGTTGTGACTCCACCTTTGTGGAGTGGAATAATCGTTGCTGTGCGCCACTCTATGGGTACATAGCCTGTGGAGAGGCTGAGTTTGAACAGTGTGCTTAGGTGATGGGTTAGTTTGTCTTTGAGCTCGTGTAGGGCACAGCCTGGGACACCGTCCAGTCCCATTGATGCCATGTTTTTGGCTTTGGAAAGGGCTGTTTTAACTGGAGTGTCTGTGATTTCAGGGACTCTACGTTCTTCTGGTATGGTTATGGGCCCTATTGGGGGTGAGATGGGGTTGAAGTTTGCGCTGAACCTGTCTGCCAGGATGTCGGTGATATCAATTGGTTCAGTGTATTTTGTGCCATTCTGCACTAACTCAGAGCAGATCTGAGCATTGCCACTTAAATTCTTGACAGCTAAATAATGCCTTGTGGTTATCTTTGGAGTCCTTGGCAATTTTTCTTTCAAAGCTCGCCTTGGATGATTTTATGAGGGATCGTAGTTTATTGCTGATACTGATAAGGGATGTCTTCCCTTCTTGGGATTTTACACTTTTCTGTACTAGTTTCCTCCTTTTATTGTATAGCTTGTTTATGACAGAAGTCCACCAGACTGGTTTCCTTTTCTTGGAGGAGTGAGTCTTGGTTTTGCTTGGGATGGCACGATCCATGCATTCTTGTAGGTTCCCATAGAATGCAGTAGTAAAATATTTTGCAGCTTGGACAGCATTATCCTTCAGCATGGGGGCTTTGAAACTTTCCACCTCGGTCTTAAGTAACATGAAGTTTGCTTTTGAAAAGTTTTTCACGGTGGTTTCCTTGTCTGGGGGTGGGGGCTGAATGTGAATATCCAAAGTGATTTGTTTATGGTCAGATCTAACCAGCAAGGGGTTGACATCTGGTGTGGAACACCGGTCGCCTATGTTGGTAATGACCAGGTCCAATATGTCGTCACCTCTGGTGGGAGTGTTGACCAGTTGAACCAGGGTGTTTGAGTTTATAAATTATAGGAAATGTTTGGCAAGGGAGTTAGTACTTGAGTAGTTCTCCCAGTTAATGTTTGACTAATTGAAATCACCCAATATTAGGGTGTATGGTAGTACCTTTATGTTTCCCAGTGTTTCCAGAAATGCGGAATGGGGGTCCTGGGACATGGTGGGTGATCTGTAGTAAGTAACTATTTGAAATTAAGTTTTGCCCATTGTTAGTTGCACGTGGATGATCTCTGAAGCATTGTGCTGTGCCACTAACCTGGAGGTGTGGATATCCTTGATGAATATGGATACACCCCTGCCTTTTGCATTTTGGTTTGGGTTCTGTGGCCGAAATGTATGATATGACTTGTAGCCTGGTAGTGCTGGGTGTTATGAATAATAATAAAAACACTCAACTACACACCAATAACTCCAATTTATTAAAATATAAAGTAAAAATAAAAACACAAGTACTTTCGCAACCACACACTGTCGCTTCAACAGACAAAGAGAAGCAAAAATTCAACAATATATATAGCCATACATAGTTAATTAATCAATCATCCCTTAACAACAATTAAGACATACTTTATCCTTGAACCATTTTTTTGTTTAAGTTAGTGCTGGGGTGCTCTCTGGAGCCTTAAACCAGGTTTCTGTTAATGTACATATATCAATTTTCTCCATACTCGAGTGCCTCGAGTGCGTACATGTTGAGGTTTAGACTTCTGGCATTGATTCGCATTACCCTCAGTTTTTTGTTACTTGTGCTATTTATGGCAGTGGGTTTGTCTTTTGAGCTTTGCCTAAAAAAGGCACTTTGGGGGTGGCAAGAGCCTTGGCCAGTATTCAAAAGCCAAAGGGTGACAGGTGCAAGCCATCTCTAGCGAAGCAGCATGGCTTGTCGAGCATGTCATCCCAGGCAGACTGACACTGGATCCCCTTTGAATGATACCAGAAACTTAGCCAATTGTTGAAATCAATATATATATATTTTTTATACCATGGTATCATTCTTGGTGAGGGCAGGATGCTACTCAGGGTCAGGGTCATACTGGCCTAGGTTATGTGATCAGAGAGCTCTTCCATGTCTCTTTTCATGTAGTCCAGAGAGGTACATCTCAGATCATTCGCACCAACATGGACAATGACAGAGTCATATTTGTACTTGTTCTGGAGTGACCTGAGTGCTTGTGTTATGTGGTGGATCCTGGCACCCGACAGGCAGCTAACAATAACCTTCTCCTTATTCAGCCTAGTGAGTGGGGCATCAGTGTGCCTGACTATACAGTCACCTATTACTAGTATGTTGGGTATATTATTTTGCCTTAAGGGCTGTGATTGCATTGCACACTAGTTTTGTGAAGTATGTGTTTCATCGTTTGTGTTGGGGGGGGGGTGGAGGTTGCCTGGATGTTTGCTTTGGACATCTCTGTTGGTTTTGCAGATTTTTATTTAGAGCCTCCGAGTATGTTTTCATGTATTTATGTGTGTTTTTTGCCAGTGCTGGTTTAATGGGTCTATGTGAGACTGGTGGTGTGATACAAGTATTTCCCTTCTCTTTTTGACTGTCTGATCCAGTCTTGGGTTGAGAGAGCTTAGCCTCCAGTTTGGCTGTATAATTGCATATCTCACATGTATTAGTGTTTGGTGGTAGGAGGAGAGGGTTGTCTGTGTACATGAGGCAGTTGTAACATTGCCTTAAAATGCCCAGATTCACCAAGTTCATCTGGAGAGTACACCTGAAACTGTCCTTTGGACATGACTGGATAGGTACAGTGAACTGCTTTATTGGATGGCTGGTAAGGTCGAATAGAGAGACTTGTCCTTCTGTACAGTACAGTAGTGTCTAGTGCTAGGGTTTATAAGTGCTTGCTATAAGTTTTGAGCAAGTGCCAGGCTGAGAAATGAATGGCTTGAGTGCTTAAGTTGAAAGTTTGTCTAGTTCCAAGGGAAAAACTGAAGAGGAGACTTTGTGGAGCCGGGAATAATTTTACCCTAGCTAACCGCTGCTGCCCGGCATGCAAACCAGGCAAATATGGTACTTATAACAGGGAAATGAAAGAGATAGAAATTAGCCCAAAATGGCCAATAAACTACTAATTTCCGGGCTGAAACCACTCCTCCAGAGAGAGATATACTGCTCAAAGCTCCTCTCTCTCACAGGTGAACAGAGAAACTTCCTTCTATCCAAGTAAGGTATGGGCAAACACAGAGAGTTGTAACACAGCCCTGAATTCAGTACTAATCTGAAAACTGGACTATACTAGCTTAGAAAGGCGGGGGAACAAGTATATTTTTGGGGGAGGTTTTTTTTCCAGAAAATAAAGCAGATACACTCAAAAAAAAAAAAAACACTTTAAATGCACAGAAAAGGATATTTATTGTTATATATGGCAGATCAGAGTTGTAGTCAATGCCCCTAGTAATAAGGTAGAAAGAAACACACATACAGTAAAAGCAGATGAATAAAGTACAATTTTTTTTTATTTCCATCTCCACTCAATGCCAATATGTTTCTGTTAAACTAAGCAGGGAAGTCATATTAGACTTGTTCTCCTCATGTTTCAAAACTTTCACTATATTTGGGTCTTGTGAGGTTAGCAGATATGTATGCAGTCCCTCTATCTCAGATCTATACCTGTAATCAGTTTCGAAGAGGCCAATGCCTCCTTCAAAACAGGGGATATATAGTTTTGGTATGCACTGAGTTTTATAAATTTTTTGATGAGCATGAAGCATCCTTCTTTTTTTTCCTGCCCAAACTATCCAACACCTTTTGGGGACAGTCAGTCACTCCAAAACTCTAGGTTAGGACAGGAAGACCAAATTGGTTTATAGCTTAGACTTTGTTCCTAGATGTCAATGCTGTTTTTAGTATTAATTTAAGCCTTCTAAAATATTCCTTACTGAGGTTTATTCACATTGGTTTGTGTTTTATTATCGATCCTTCATCAATGCCCAAATATTTATAAACTCCCTCTTGCTCAAGTTCTTTTATATCACATTTCTGTCCCAAACTGATGTTTTCTTAGTGCTGCAGGTTTCCTGCTTTAAAGGTTGTTTTTTTCACATTTATCAAGACCCAATGGCATTCTTATATAATCTGAAAAAGTTTTGACCACTTGCAGTTGTGCTTTCAGCTCCTCATGATGAACTGTACAGGTTTAAATCATCTACAAAAAGATGAGAAGCCCTTACAATTTGTTGTTTTCTGGGATCCAGATTATAGCCATGACTAATCTGTTAAGTAGGCAGCTTAATGGGTTAAGGGCATGACAAAAGAGCACCAGTAAAAGAGAGTCACCCTGGAATATCCCCTTTTGAATTTTTTCCCTGGAATAAGAATTTGTCCTTTATCATGGCTTAACTGCAGAGTGGTTTGCCATGTTTCATGGTCACTGTAATGTAATTGATCATTGTAGAGTGTATCTTTTACATTTTAAGCATTCTTTTATTCATGAATGTGGGATACTGTCAAATGCTTTTTTGTAGTCTATCAATGCCATACTTAGATTCTTCCCTTTTTTACAGTTTTCCATTATGACTTTATTTGAAATCAAATTATCCTTTGTTCCAAACAACTTTCATTTATTACCCTTTTGTTCTATTGCCATGACTGAGTTTTCTTCTAAATGTCAATAAAAATAGTGTGGTCGGTCTTATGACCTCAAAGCTTACCTTCTTGTGCCTCATGAGCATAACATGCACCCATGTTGCGTTATATTAAAACTTAGACCTGTCAGAGAAGGTGAACAGGTTAGCACGAATAATACAAGAAGAGACTAAGGAGCCATCTGATAATGAAATAAAATGATAATAGATCAACAGAAGGATTATTATTAGTATTATTTTTTTTTATTTTCCCTTCCTCTTTAGTGCTAAATTTAAATACTCCATGCTTCGCATCTAACTATAAAAAGGGAGGAATATAGGAAGGAAAAGTTTTGATTCATAAAATATACTATTATTATCATTATTGTTTTTATTATAATTGGTTTACTAACTCTCTTTTTGTCATTTATTAATTAAGCAATGATTCATAACTGTGTGTGGATATATCAGGATTTACCCACGGCTGGTGTGGTTTGATCATGAGAGCGAAGCCCGCGTGAATAAACAGAGTTAACTGTGGGCATATCCTGATATTCCCACAAACAGAAGTGGATTATTGCTATTATATAATGACATTATTTATAAGCAAAACTGTTTACCTTTCTTAAATAATAGCTTTGCATAACAGCATCGTGCGTTACTCCACATTCTTCCTTGTTTGCCAATGTATTTTGCATGCGTATTAGACTTATGTTCCCATGCTTGCACACTGCATCAGTGCAGTGCAGGAGATGTAACAGGAGAAAAGATAATCTCTTTTGCTGTTTTTTTAAGAAACCATGACAACAACCAACATAATGGAGAGGCAAAGTTCCAGAAATAGGGCAGATTTTAAACATTGCTCTTATAAACTAAAAAAAAGTTGCTAGAATAAGAAGTTCTGTGCTAGCATGCATTTTCAGAAAGATGTGAAGCCTGAGCCTAAAATAGCTGTCATTATTTAATAACTTCAATACCCAGTGACTTACGATACAACTACAATTGTTACGAGGAGCAGACCAAAACTATAATGCAAAATTTTGGACATGTGAGAGGTATGAGTGCTGAGATTATGTGATAGACAGTTAGAAATGCAAGGAAAATCAGGTACACATCTGAATCTTTAGTTTTGCAGAACATACCTGATTTTTCTTGTATGTTGCTCTGTCCCTTAGCTTATACCAATCGAATGTTTGGCCGCGCAATGGTACTTCAACAGCCTGACTTTTTTTTTTACTATTGGTATATGCTTGATTTGCAACATGCACATTGGTAGGTAGGGCTGTTCAATCAGCATGTTTGTTTTTGAATAGTAATGAGCAGTCACTGTGTAGTTTTCATTAAGATTGCTAGTCTTCTGATAGATTTTATAATATGCAGAAACCCTTCTTAGATGGAATGAATGATTGTTTTTATTAAATATGTATTTTCCTTCTACATTCAACATACAAAATGGTTGAATACTATGAACTTATGAACCTATGAACCTATGAATAGTTGTTTCAGGGCATGGATGATACTTTTGCATTGCTTTCTGCTTTTAATGTTCTTCTTTCTATGTCCTCGTCTTTAAACCAAATGTACTGTAAGACATCTTGAATAGTTCAGCTTGTTCTTGGAAGTCAACTTGGAAGATATCTCAGCACTTGATAGAAGTTCTAGAACATAAAACTTAATAATCAGTATAAAAGTATGGTGAGGTGGCACAATGACACAGCCAATAAAATTGTTACATCATAGCAAGAGAGATTCCAGTCTGATTCACAGCTGTGTTTCCTCCTTTACAGGGACAGGATGTTTTCACTGCACCTTTCAGTGTTCTCACAGAATAGTCAAGTTTCCTCCACCTCACAAAGATGCGAAATAGGTGAAATGTCAATCTTCCAAAACTGGAGTCAGAAAGAAAAGCTTACACCAAAACTACGAATAATAAAACTCCTTTAATGGTAGCTAGTACACCAAATAACAGTACTTTCACAGACTTTAAATCTGCTTCCTCAGGCTTCAAAAAGGATTTTTATTATTCGTGGTTTTGGTGCAAACTTTTCTTTCTGACTCTGGACTGATTTTTGTTTAGCAGCACCAATTCATTGGAAAGACATCTCTTTTTCTCTATATTGCTCTTCCAAAACTGCACATAGATGTGCATGCAGTGTGTGTGTGTGATTAAGTAGGAGTATACAATCTTTAAAAGAACAATGCCTTGTCCAGGATGTATTTCAAAGTCTTGGGCCCACAGGCTGACAAGACAGACTCTGGAATCACTGTAACCATCAAAAGGCTATAGTGAGCAATCAGAAAATGGATAGATGAAAGTAGAGCACAGGAGGTTGAAGGTTGAAAACAGTCCAAGTAGAACAGGATGTCTATTCTACATAAACATTTTAGACCGCCATATTGTTAAACTGTTAGGGATAGTCAGTGAAAGGTACACATGCCTCTTTTGATAGCAGCTTATGTTAATTGTCTCCAAAAAATAATGTAGACATTTTCCATGCTTTCAAACAAATATATTGCCAAGACTTCAGGAGAAATAGGCCACCACAAAAACTGAGAACAGTGAACTCTCAGTAAAGAAAGGAACTTAATAAATCCAATACTCAAACCTGATACTGTTTTTTCCTTTAAAACACTGTGAGGGAGACGTATTAGTAGAGAATAAGAAAGAGGTTATCTTGTTGCACATATATCAACCAATTTTTGGCTGTTATGGTATCAGTTTCATGACCATTTTGCTTAGCTTAGCTAGAATGACTGTGGTGCTTAGCTGGACTCTCATTTACGCATTCCTGTGCATGTGGAGTCCATAGTTTCATAAAAGATTACTAGGCTAACAGCCCTAGATCCCTTACAGGCCTAGCCATATTTATACCAAGTTGCCCCAATTGTTAGTGGTTAGGTGAGTGAAGTTCGCAGAGGAAAGGGTCTTTGGTAGTTAATAACAACATCCTCTGTCTAGGAGGGATATGGGTGTCACCCCAGGAGTGAATTTGTGGTTACCTATCCATTAATCTTGTTTGCATTTGAAGAGGGCCAAGGAGGAGCTCTGTTTCACATGAATTGGAAGCTTGTTCCAGAGAAGTGGCAGAGTCTGGGAGATGTGTCTATCTGTCCAGTGTGACCTGTTCATGTCAGAGGCTAGGTTAAGCTCTCTGGAGCGAGTGACCTGTCGCTCGTCTTGTACATCTGAATAAGGCGAAGAGGCTTAGGTGTTTGTTTAAGTAGTTTATTACATACAAACACATCAGGATGGCTAACAGAAACATCAAACTTAAATTAACTAACTTACTGACTGACCTTTACACACATGCATACTATGACTTTGGCTACTCACTCAAAATAGCACTCTTGCTTACACATGCTCAGTACTTATATGCAAATGCTCACTGACTGGAATGCTTCTTAAAGGTATATCACACACTCTGAACTACATCCTCTCTCTTTACTGAGCTGTCTCATATAAGCAATGGCATTTGAATAGGCATGCAATTATACAGACAATAATAAACAAAACAACAGTCATGTCAAGGTTGCCATGTATCTGGAACTAGGTCTGGAAATGCTACCTGATCGGGTAATGTAAAAGTGAGGACTGTGTTTAGCAACAAGGACAGTCAATGGGGAATGTTCTGCTTAAGGACTTTCAGGATTATTCTCAAGAAGAGGGATTGCTGATGGAATGTCCTTTGGAACAGGAACATTGGACAAGTCATGCTGAGAAACAGAGTCTTTGTCACAGCCAAGATACTGTAACACTGCCTCGGACACTGGTAGTAAATGCTTTTGATTCCACTAAAATACCATTCCTAGTGATTCCACAGTGTACGATCTTGGCTCTTGACACAACATTTTCACAAATCTGATGCGACCAAAACGTTTTGACATCTGCATCCTCTCCATCTCCCCTTCTTTTAATGAAATGAGCAGTTTGCTGGTCTTATCATAATAGGACTTCTGGGACAAACACTTTTACATCAGTTGGGCTTTCACTGCTTTGTTGTTCTTGGCACATGGAACCAATAAATTGCTGCTGGATGGCAATGTGGTTCTGGTTTGTCTATACATAATTCTCTGAGCAGGTGAACCAAGATGATTATCATGAGGAATGTTTCTGAGATTAAGCAAGTTTAGAAAAACATTGGTATTGGTACATCTGGATTTCTCTAACAGCTGTTCTGCACTTTGAACTGCATGCTTAGCCAATCCACCTGACTGAGGGTACTGAGGACTACTCGTAACATGAACAAAATCCCATGTTTCAGCAAATTATCTGAACTGCTGATTTATAAACTGTGCACCATTGTCAGAAATGACTCTGTGTGGACTACCACAGACAGAAAAATGTCTCTTCAAGTTAGTAATGACAGTATTGGATGTCAGGTTAGGAAGTAGGTTAAACTCTCAAACCAATTGGAATAAGACTCTATCAACACCAAGTAATGCTGACAATTCCACTCAAAGATATCTGTGACTACTGTCGACCAAGGTAGTTCAGGAATCTGGCTTAACTGAAGTGGTTATTTCTGTTGATGTAGTTTAGTACTATTACATACGGAGCAAGATGAAAGTATTTTCTTAATATCTTTTGACATAAAAGGCCAAAATACTAGTCCTCCAGCCCTTCTTTTGGTAGAATCAGTACTTGGGTGCCACAATGCAATATCTTAATGTGCTCTTGTTGCAAGGATTTCGGAAGAATCACTTTTGAACCTTTCATGATGATACCATTGTCTGACAAAATCTCATCTCTATAAGGAACATATTGCTGCACATCTACTGGTAAACAAGATTGCTTTGAAGGCCATCCTCAACTGATAAAGAGGTTGAGTTTCTGAAGAATTGACTCTGAGGCTGTGTGAATTCTAAGCTCATCAAGATGTGTGGAAAAAAAAATTCTCACTTCCATGACTTCAAAATCAACAACCTGATTTTCATGCTGGTTGGTGGTTTTCCTGGGTGACCGGGATAAAGTATCAGCAAGATAAAGGAGTTAGGCTTTTGTGCAAATAAGACTGAAATCTTTTGCAATTTGAGCATCATGTGTTGTAATCTCACAGGAGCTGTGCACATTGGCTGTCTCAAAATACTGACTAGAGGCTGGTAGTCAGTTTCTATCTGGATAGGTTGGCCATAGATATAATCATGGAACTTCAAACATGCAAGCGCAGTAGCCAGGAGTTCTTTCTCAATCTGGGCATACAGCATCTTAGTTTGGGTAAGAGGTCTTGAAGCATAGACTACCTGTCTACCCTCTTGATGAATGGCTGCACCTAGATCAAACTTTGAAGCATTACAGGAAAGGTTTCCTGATTTGTGAATATCATAGTCGTGCAGAGTTGGTGTACTTACAGTTTTCTGTTTCAGGACATCAAATACTCTTTGGTGTTGTTCTGACCTGGACCAGGTTACATATTTGCATGTCAGCTCTCTAAGTGGTGCTGAAAGTTGACTTGTATCTGGAATGAACTTGCTTAAATAGTTGACCAGCAAAGAAAATTTTGTAAGGCTTGGACATTGTCTGGAGCTGTCATCTCAAGAATTGCTGTTTGCTTGGAAGGATCTGATCGAAACCTGAACTGGTAAACAAATGACCAACATAAATAACTTCTCAGAGCCTGAATGTACACTTCTGAGGATTCAGCTTAAGGTTCACTTCACATGGTCTTTCCAGAACTTTATTGAAGTTTCTGTCATGGTTAATTTCACCATTGCTTCCTACAAGAATATCGTCTACTATAATAGCACATGGATAGCCAGATAACATTTGTTCCATTGCATGATGAAAGACTTCACTGGCAGAATTTATTCTAAATGGCATAATCAAAAATCTGTACCTCTCGAATGGTGTATCAAATGTGGTTAGCAATGAAGATTTTCAATCAAGCAAAATTTGCCAAAATGAACTTTTTCTATCTAAGACAGAAAAAACAATGGCATTTGGAATGAAGGCAGCAACCTACTTAACTGTGCCCATAGGATGATGAGGGCTTTTTAATGCATTGTTCAAGTCTCTTGGAACAATACATATTCTGATTTCATCTGAGCTTTTCTTATGAGCTACCACCATGAAGGATACCCATTCTGTAGGTTCTTTTACTGGACAAATTACTCCTAGCTGCACCATTTTGTCTAGCCTGGCCTTGACTTGTTCTGCATAGCTACCAGAACTGTCCATGCTGCTCTGATAACTGGACTTACCTCTGGGTTTAACTTCATGGAGTACACAACTGGGAGTTTGCTTAGTCTGTCTGTAAAAATATTGGCATATTTGGAAAAAAATAGTCTGGGTGAAATTTGAGCTATCATTTAAGCTTACATGGTGGACCTGTTTGTTAAATAAAAGCAGCCCCATTTTGAAACTGTCTCTGAGGCCTAATAATGACTACATGTGTCTCTTGACTATGTAAAACTGCAAGCCATAGCTGTTCCCAGCAGAGTAACATGAAGACACTACTGAGCCTTCAGGTTGAATCTCTTCACCACCATAAGCAACAAGCTTTGCACACTTTGTCAGATCAAGTTGTTCTGCAGCTTTTACTCTAGTGAACGTTTCTGCTGACATAACATTGCACTTTGAACCAGTATCTACTTTGAGCTCTATGGGACTCCCATTAATCTGAACAGTACAAAAGATTCCGTTTTTTGCCCACAAATCAACTGCACTAACTGTTTCACCAAGCACAGACACGACTTCAACATAAAAAAGTAGGGTCGCAGCTTTCTAATTGATCAACCTGCTTTTTTTATGGTCTCTTTTAATAAATGAATATAAGCCTTTTGAAATAATTCCAGTTATTGCAAGAATGGCATTGCTGACCAAAAGCTAAGTAATTTTCTCATTTGAGCTCATCATTTCCACCACAATTATGTCAGTTGACTATGAGGCTAGCTATGGGTTTAGCTGAGTCACTCCTGCACTTTGCTGCATGTACCTAGGCCTTACTGAAGCTACTCTGGGTTTTGCTGCGGAGACCATAGCGTCTGGTATTGAGGCCCAGGGTGTGGCTGTGCCCATAGGCCTGCATCTTTTAACCTTGTGCTGCATACTATCAACATTAACTTTGGAAGGTACTAGAAAGCTTACATTCTCATTTGCAAGCATACTTCTGTGCCTTTCTGTAAGCTGGTATAGCTGACAAATCTCAATAAATTTGTTTAACATTAAATCTCTGTCTTAAAGCAAAATCTTTCTCATGGTATCATTATTACTACCACACACAAGCCTATTGTTTATCAACTCATCTTTCAGATCAACAAATGTGCACATTTTAGCCTTTTTTCTCAAGTCAGTTATATGTGCTGCAAAATTTTCACCAGGCCTTGGATCTCTTATGTAAAATAAGTGTCTTTCCATTGTAATATTTGTTTCTGGGTTACACATTTCTCAAAGTTTACATTTTAAACATTCAGGGTCTTCCCATGTTTCAGCTGATATCACAATATGGCGGTCTTCCCCCACTCCCCTGCAAACACAGCAGGTGCAGACACAAATGAACACTCCATTTCAATGGGTTCCAAATCAGCTAATTTAAGCAAAATTAATGCCTCTGTACATGCATCATTGTCAGAAAAACCAGACTGTATGAAAATATCATTCTCTTGCTCAAACACTCTCCAATTTTCTGCAATATTGTTATCAAAGACAAGTGGAGTGGGTCAGCATAATCCTTCTGCTGTACCCACAAAATATATTAAAACACAATGTAAACTTGGCCCTTGTAATTAAGTACAAATATGCCCACATACCAAGTATTTGTAATAATATTCAAATGCACGACAATATCTTTGAAAGACTGTGCTTTGTGAAATATTCTTTAATATGACTATACTTTGCAAAATAACTGCACTGAAATACTGCACACACTTGCAAATACTTTGTTTGCAGTTAAAAGCACTCTGTATCTTTACAAATCTTTATCTGTTTAAAAACTTTCATTTTGTGGCTTTCTCTAGTCCTTACTGTCTGTAGGCTATTTTTTGTTCCCACCCTCCCTCACAGTTGGTGTCTTGCTGTTATACTTGGTGGCTTTGCAGTGGCCCACCCCTACTGTAAATCTGATCTGGGACACTCCTCCCAGTCTAGTGTCATTAGCTCATTCTACCTAATACAGAGAGAACATTTGATAAGGCCTTCTGTTTCTCCTTTTTCCCTTTCAAAAAAAAAAAAGGTTTTTTTTTCCCTGAATCTCCTTGTGTTCTGACTGTGCTTCTCAAACATTTTGGAAATATAGAGTATATTTCAGAGCATTTATTATAACTGTAATTGCCTTAATATTGATACAACTCAAGTGCTCTAGGTTGCACTTCATCTGTAGTGTTTGTATGTTTTAGCTGCTTTTCTGTATATATAGACTTCTCTGTATATGTAGACTAGCTTATTCTGCTGTGTTACTTCTTCTTAAATCATTTTTCAGTTGTGCACTTGCCTTGCTTCATTTAAAAAAGTTTTAAATTGCTAATTTTGTAGAGTTTTAATTGCATTTACTGTCTAGGACTACGCACTCAAGTGGGTTAGCCTATTCTGTGTTTATTTACTGTATTATTGCATTGCTTAGCCTGTTTCAACAACAACAACAAAAAATATTATCTTGTTTGCTTGTTTCCCACCTTTTCTAGCCAGTCCATATCCCAAGCTTTGCTTGTCTCAGGACTTTATTTTCTGTGCTCAGAGCTATCCAGACCTTGCATTGGTAGAGAGAAGTCCTACTGCCTACCAATGGGACTGGTGAGCATTGTACTGCCTATCTAACACTAGAGGAGTGGTTTCCAGCTCTGAAATTGTAATTTTATTAGCCTTTTTGGGCTGATTTCTATCCCTTTCAACTTTCTGGCCTAAAAACATGTGTGTTTGCACATTTTTCACATCGTGCAGCACTATGAGGCTACAGTTAAACTATTCCAGGTGCCAGAAAGTCTGCTCTTCAAATTCTCCCTAAAAACTAGCTGGTTTCTCAGTAGTAACACTAAAATCTGAACCCCTGTGACTAGCACTTGCTCTAGAACCTGCTGGAAAGCACTAGGAAGCCTGAAACAGATACAAGCACTCAGCTTTCCTTGTCAATAAGGAGAAATTAATCATAGGCACTAAACAGCCTATACTTGCAAAGTACCTTGCAAAGGTAAGGGAAAACAGCTCTTAAACTTTACATAAAAGCACCTAAACAGGCATGTCCAAGGGTCAGCTTCTGGTGATTTCTCCTGTCCACCTGGTGAATCTGGACATACTGGGGCAATGCAGCAACTGCCTCATGTACACAGACAATCCTCTCCTCCTACCACCCAACACTACAACCTGCGGGAGATGCACTTACATAGCCAAACTGGAAGCAAAGCTCTCTCCGGCCAAGAATGTGCTAGACAGTCAAGAGGGGAAGGTTAACACCTGCATCACACCTCAAGCAACTCATAGCCCTTCAAAACCCACACCATCAACATCCACGCATGGCAACACTAAACCCACATATGCGGAGGCCCTTAACATTAACCTGCCCGAGCAACAAGGACCTCCGAAGCCAAAACGCAAACAAACACCAGTCACAACAAAAGTGACACATAGCTCACAACACCAGTGTGTCACCCATCAACAGCCCCTAAGGCAAGACAATGTACCCAACACTTTAGTCATAGGTGACTCTATAGTCAGGCACACCGATGTCCCACTCACCAGACTGAACAAGGAGAAAATTACAGTCAGCTGCCTGTTGGGTGGCAGGATCCGCCACATAACGCATACACTCAAGTCACTCCACAACAAGTACAAATACGACTCTGTCATTGTCCATGCTGGAGTGAATTACTTGAGACGTACCATCCTGGACTACATGAAAAGAGATATGGAAGCGCTCTTGGAGTATGTGACCCAGACAGTTATGACCCTAGTCCTGAGTAGCATCCTGCCTTTGCCCAGAATGATACCTCAGTATAAGGACAAAATGATTGACTTCAACAATTGGCTAAGCTTCTGGTGTCATTCAAAGGGGATCCAGTATTTGTCTGCCTGGAAAGACATGATCGAAAAACCACGATGCTTTGCCAGAGATGGTCTGCACCTGTCACCCTTGGGATCCAGGTTACTGGCTAAAGCTCTTGACACCCCTATAGTGCCTTTTTTAGGCAAGGCTCAAAGGATAAAACCACCACCGTAACAGATAGAAGCAGGCAAAATCTGAAGGTAATGCTACTCAATGCTAGAAGTCTAAACCTAAAAATGCACTCTGTCGAGGCACTCCTAAAAATGGAGAACATTGATATCTGTGCAGTAACTGAGACCTGGTTCAAGGCTCCAGAGAGCACCCCTGTAATACAAGGCTAAAATTCTTTCCGGGCACAAAACCAGGACCGAAATACTAAAGGTGGAGGAGTGTCCATATTCACCAAGGATATTCACACCTCCAGGCTAGTTGCCCAACACAATGCATCTGAAATTCTCCAGGTGCAACTAACACTAGGTAAGACTGCAATCCAAATTGTAGCTTGCTACAGATCCCCAACCATGCCCCAGGATTCTCACTACACCTTTCTAAACATACTAGAAAATATTAAGATACAACCAAACACCCTAATACTGGGTGATTTCAACTACCCTGCCATTAATTGGGAAAACTACTCAGGTACCAACTCTTTTTCCCCAACGGTTCTTGGAATTCATAAATTCCAATGCCCTGGATCAACTAATCCATTGTCCCACCAGGGGTTCCAATATCCTAGACCTGGTCATTACCAGCATGGGAGATAGATGCTCCACACCAGTGGTCACCCCCTCATTGGTCAGGCCTGACCATAAGCAAATCACCCTTGACATCCACATCCCACCCCCACCTCCCAGTAAGGAAACCTCCTTAAAAAACTTCTCCAAAGCCAACTTCAAGCTACTGAAGTCAGAAGTGACAAACTTCACAACACCCACACAGACGGGATCTGGAAGTTTGACTGCAGAATCCTACACTAAGGCACTGTACGAGCACATCCACTTGTGCATGAATCGTGCCATCCCAAATAGAACCAAGATGCTCTTCTCCAAAAAAAGGAAGCCAATCTGGTGGTCCCCTGCTATAAACAAACTATACAACAGAAGGAAGAAACTGTTGCAAAAAAGAGGAAAATCCCAGGATGCAAAAAACTCCCTCACCAGCCTCAGTAAGAAGCTGAGATCCCTCATAAAATCCTCAAAAGCTAGTTACGAAAAAAAATTGCCAAAAATTCCAAAGACAACCACAAGGCATTCTATAGTTATGTCAAGAATCTAAATGGCAATGCTCAGATCTGCTGTGAGTTACAACAGAATGGCATTAAATATACTGATCCTAAGGATATTGCCAATATCCTGGCAGATTGATTTAGTGCCAACTTCACCCCAATCTCAGCCCCTAAAGGGCCCATCTTAATACCAAAAGATTGCCAAATTCAGATAATCATGGCCACACAGGTAGAAACCGCACTCTCCAAAGCTAAGAATGCAGCATCCATGGGACCAGATGACATCCCAGACTGTGTACTACATGAACTACAAAATGAACTGGCACCTTACCTAAGTGTCATGTTTAATCATAGCCTCACCTAAGGCTTCGTGCCCACTGAGTGGCGCACAGCTACAGTTATCCCGCTCCACAAGGGAGGATCCACCTTGAATCCCGGGGAACTACCGTCCCATCAGTCTGACAAGCCTGATTTGCAAGGACATGGTACGCATTATCATGGAACTTATAAACAAAGACATTGGCAACCTTCAAACACTGGATCCCACCCAGTTTGGGTTTGTGAAGGGCCGATCCTGTCTCCTGAATCTGATTGACTACTTCGAATCAGTCTCCAGAGCTGTGGACAAGGGTAAGGCAGTCCACACAGCCTATCTGGACCTCGCCAAGGCCTTTGACACCATCCCCCACTCTGGAATCATAGATAAACTTACTAAGCTGGGCATAAATCCATATGTCACTCGATGGGTTGCTAACTGGCTTACTGACAGAACCCAGACTGTAAAAGTAGCCGACTCCAAATCCAGCTCCAGACAAGTGACAAGTGGAGTACCTCAGGGTTCAGTCCTGGGACCACTCTTGTTTGGCATCTACTTCTCTGAAGTACAGGCCAACACTAAGGGACTCTGGCTAACAAAGTTTTCAGATGACTGCAAACTGGGAGCCATTATTGAATCCCCAAATGATGTGGATATTCTACAAAAGGGCCTTACAGAAACAGATGCCTGGTGCCAGAGCCATGGGTTCAAGCTCAATGCCAAGAAATGTATAGTTATCCCCTTTGGGAAAAAAAACATGTACCCATGAATTACCACATAGGTGGCAGGACACTAAACATCGAAAGTGTGATGAGAGACTTAGGGACATAGGTGGACAGTGGTCTCACTTTTGATAACCACATTGCCACAACAGTCAGGAAATCCTTCTATGTGGCACACCTCGTCACTAAGGGTTTTTCATCCACAAAAAAGGAGGTCATTGTCCCACTGTACTCATCCCTCATTAGACCCATTATAGAGTATAATGCCCCATTTGGTATGTACCTCACAAGACATTTGCAACAGCTGGAAAGGCTGCAGAAATACCGCACTAAAAGAATCACAGGCCTAAAGCAGATGCCATATACTGACCGTCTAAAAAAACTCCAGCTATACTCTGTGGCATATCGTCTACTCAGAGGTGATCTCTACTTAACATACAAGGCCATGTCAAACCCTGAGCTGTTGGACATGCTCCACTTAAAGAAATTCCAATCCCTCAGAGCCACACACTCCAGGGATCTAAACCTTGTCATCACAATGAACAAAACATGCTGGAGGGATAGGTTCCTGACCCAGAGACTCCCCATACTCTGGAATAGACTGCCCATACATATCAGGCAGAGCGCCTCATTGGCCCTCTTCAAAAGGAACCTTGATGATTGGATGGAAGATAGGAAATTCACCCCGGGGATCATGTCAGTTGCCCTGCTAGACAGGGGCCTGGAGAAGTAAATATTGTGGGAAGAAATATCCAGAGAATTGTTATGACTAGGCTTGCATAGGCCCTAGGGTCGATAGCCTAGCACCATCCTATGAACCAGATATTTTGAATAGCTTTAGTTAATGTGAAAAAGTAGTACATAGCAAAAAATATGATCTTTCTCCCTTTATTTATACATTTTATGCGATTTGGATATTGTTTCAAGCATTTTCTTAATTATTTCAAATATTTTTAGCAATATGTTGCAGTTTTGGGCATTTTGGTTAATTAGAAATTTGTTTTGAGCATTCTGAATGCTTCATTTTATATTCATAGTGAATGAAATCATTTAAGTGAGTTTTAGTACCTAGAAATCTTTTCTAACCTGTTTGCGAATTGTTTGAGCAGTAGGGATAATCCACTTCTGTATTTTCCTCCATTTCTAACCAGTGCCTCATTGTTTTAAATCCAGATCCCATTCTGACACATCACTCCTCTTGCACATCTGAATAAGATGAAGAGGCTTGGGAGTTTCTTTAAGTAGTTTATTACATACAAACACATCGGGATGGATAACAGGAACATTAAACATAAACAAACTAACTGACCGACTATACATGGTATGCCTCTGGCTGCACACTCAAAATGGCACTCTTGCTTGCATGTGCTCAGTACTTATATGCACATGCCTAGTGATTGGAATGCTCCTTAAAGGCATATCACACACTTTGATCTACATGACCCTCGTGGGGTTTAATTTATGAATGTACATTTCATCAGGGAAGGGTCAGAGACTACCTTGTAAGCCATGTACTGGTCATCCTTTAGCCACCTGTAGGAGACAGAATACAGTGACAGGGCTTTCAGTCTTTCCGCATAAGACTTGTTTTGAGCACACTGTAACTTCTTGGTGAGAAGCCGCTATGGTCTCTCCAGTTGTTGCAGGTGTCTAGTGAGAGACATGCAAAAGAGAGCATTGTACTTAATTATTGGTCTGATGAGGGCAGAATATAATGGAGTTATAACATCCTTAGATCTAGATGCAATGCCTTTACTTATAAGACAGGGTTTATATCATAACATCGAAGTAATAAAACATTGAATGCTCTAATATCGAACCCAAAACAGTGAATGCAGAAAACAGCGAACCTGCAGAACATTGACTTCTTTCCTAGGGAAAGAATTTGGTGGGCTGTTTCTGCCGCTTCGCTATTTTCTCCACTTTGGTGCAAAGATTATGGACCGGGTTAAGATAAGCGTGCAAACGGACCGTGTTAAGGTGAGTGTGGGAATGGGATAGTTAGGGACCTTAGGGTTAGGGATTGGGTAATGTGAATGTGTGATAGTTAGGGGCCTTAGGGTTAGGGAGTGGGTAAGATGAGTGTACGATAGTTAGGGACCTTAGGGTTAGGGAGCGGGTAAGGTGAGTGTGCGATATTTACGGACCATAGGGTTAGGGAGCAGGTAAGGTGAGTGTGCAATAGTTACGGACCTTAGGGTGAGGGTTTGGGTTAAGGTAAGTTGATAGATAGTAATGTATGTATGGTTTAGTGTGGGGTTATAAGTAGGATTTTAAGTATATATGTGTGGATTACTTTTTTTTGGTATGCTTGTGTTGTGTGTGTGTTTCTCGGAATAGCTAATTTTTTCCCTGGGAAAAAATTTGCTGTTCTAAGCTTTCGATTATATCACATTTAGACATTCCAACTACGAGCTTATGGTGTTTGATATTTTGGGATTTCGATTATGTGATATACACCCATATGACACATAGAAGGATTTCCTTACTGCTCTGGATACATGATGGTCAAAGTTCGGGTTGATATCAACCTGAATGCCCAGATCATGTAGCACTGGGTCTACACTTAGTGGGGTGCGGTCTATAATGTAATTGGCAGGGATGTCAGCTTTCCCAAAGGGAATAATAATGCATTTTCTTACATTTATATTTAATCTGTGGCTTTGGCACCAATCATTTGTCTGTGTTAATCCTGTCTGCATTATATTAACTCAGTGATTGCTTTCAGTTTACAATTATCAGCAAACTTTTTCAGCCACAGGCCATCCAAGTTTGCCTGGATTTCTGAGAATAAATTCCAGAGAGTAATCAGCCCAGCACAGAACTCCGTGGTACACCACTGATGACTGGTCTGGTGAAGTTACCCACCTTGAAAGTATGTGTCTTGTCGATGAGCCAGTTGGCTACCCATCTGGTAATGTAAGGCTTAATTCTTAATTGGGAGAGTTTCTCTGTAATACTTGAGTGGGAGATTGTGTCAAATGTGTTGGCTGGGTCAAAATAGGCAGTATGCACTGTCTTTCCATCATCCAGAGCCTTGATGACTTTCTGAAAGAAGTCAACCATGTTTAACAGGCATGATCTACCTTTAACAAATCTGAACTGGGTTGGGTACAGAGTTTGGAGATTACCTACGTTCTTGTTAATAAGGGCCATAAAGATTCCTTCCATGGCCTTGTATATGAGACTAGTCAAGCTTATGGGCCTATAATTCTCAGGGTTAATTGATTATCTCCCTTTGTGCAGAGGGATTACTATTGCTATCCTCCATTCTGCCAGAATATAGCCAGTTCACAGGCTGTGGATGAACAGGGATCCAAATGCATCTGATAGGTGATGTTTTAAGTTGTTTAAAAGGCAGCCTAGAATGATGTCTGGTCCCACTGATGCCATGTATTTGGCTTTGAAGAGCACAAAGATGACCTGTTCTTTCGAGATAATAAAGGAATGGTGGTACATATACTTTGGGGGGGGTGGGTGAATGGATGAGATGGGGGGGGTGAAGTTTGCTCCAAATCTGTCAGCTTGTACTGTAGGTTAGCTATTACCTCCAGTTGAGTATGGGTGGTGTCATTCACAACCAGTTCAGTGCATAGCTGGGTATTCCTTTTTCGATTCTGAATATAGTTAAATAATGCCTTGTGATTATCCTTAGCTAGGGAGGCTAGTTTTGCTTCATTGCAGGACTTGACAAGATCTGTAATTTGTTTGTTTAAGCTAAAGATGGATTTCTTCCTCTGTCGATCCAGTTCCAATTATTCTTGGGCATTACTTTCTTTGTCTTGTTGCATAGCCTGTCTGTAGTAGGAGTCCACCAGGGTGGCTTGTTTTGGCATCAAGATCTGGTTTTAATCTGGTCAGGTACAGCTGATTCTATAAAACTGCTTAAGTGGTTATAAAGGGCATTGGTGTACACCTCTGCATAGGAGTCCTTGCTATCTGCATTCGAGGGGGCATTGAAACTTCTTATACAATCACATAGTAGGAGGTCGTTTCTCTTTGAAAAATTCTTAAGTATTTTTTAGCTTGATTGGGGTATTTCGTCTTATAAGTACATCAAATGAGACTGATTTATGGTCCAGTCTTACTATGGAAAAGATCACATAAGGGTGGGGTCCAATGGTCTCCCATGTTAGTGAGTATTATGGCTGGGATATTTGAGCCTTTTGTGATTGTGCTGCCTAGATATTCACAATTATTTGCATTTACAAAGTCCAAGAACCTCTGAGCCAGCATGTGTATGGTTGTGTATGTTTCCAGTCAATGGTAGGATAATTAAAATCACCCATGAGTAAGGTGTTGGGCTGTATGACAAGTGACTCCACTAAGTCCAGGTATATGGTATGCTTTTCACATTTCATGTTGGGGCACTTATAGCTAGCTATGATGTGGTAAGGGGCTTTGCCCTACTGTAGTGGGACAAAAACAGCACTTTCTTTCTGATACTGGTGAGTAACAATTGACATTTCTGTCTCTCTCTTCCACTCTGATTCCTGCAGTATCTATGAATGTGAGTCATCTGAATTTAAGTCAGGTCTCTAATCCTTCATACAATGTAATCAGCACAATACAGTGACATTTCCCTATACTGTAAATGAGTTGGTGTAGTATTGTAATGTTGTTGTTGTGTCTTTCGGCTTTTCCCTGTTAGGGGTCGCCACAGCAGAACTCCGGTCCGCTAATGACTGGCAGTAGATTTTCACATGCCGAGTTGCCAGCCCTGATGCACAACCTTCAATGAAGGTATGCCCATTCACACGTGTCTCCACACAGAAGACGCTTTAGCTGAGAATTGAACAGGACAACATCTTACTGTGAGGCGACAGCACTACTGCAGCACCGCCACCATGATCTGTAGTATTGTAATGTACCTCCTGAATTTAATAATTACTGCTAAGGAGGCAAAAGCAAGTCTAAGATTTCTTTACAATCCTTTCACCTGGAAAGGTCTGGCATTTCAGTTCCATCTCCTAACTCTCTGTCTTCTTTAGCAATAGGTTGATACTG
Source organism: Protopterus annectens (assembly GCF_019279795.1). Lineage (NCBI taxonomy): Eukaryota > Metazoa > Chordata > Ceratodontiformes > Protopteridae > Protopterus > Protopterus annectens. The sequence goes on from NC_056741.1 coordinate 501,250,826, forward strand.
TTTACTATATTTCCATTAGGAACAGAGACTTTATAGACTCAGAAGATATATCTGACAAATATTCTGAAGCATTCTTTTTAATGTGTTCTCTTTAGCGTATATTGCATAAAAGTGTTTGAAACTAAAAAAATGCTGTTGTAAATGCTGTACACCTGAAATCACTGAGGCACAATTTAACTGAAGTAATTGGAATGTATTTTTTCTTTCTGTAACTTGTATAAGTGTACTTCAAAATAATTAGAGCTGAAAAGGAGGCGCCTCAGTGATTATTTAAAAGGCACTGCAAACTAAAAACACAGCATATAGCAACTAGCTTCTGACAGTTAACAAGTAGTCTGTTTACCATCTGTTTTAGGAAACAGAGAAGAAACAAACATTTTTTTTCTGAATCCGTATTTGAATAAAAATAAATAAATAAATAGACAACTTTGACATAATAACATATTTTTGAAGTGTGCAGAGCAATTGTAAACAGTCTACTATTTGCTTATTTGAGGCATAATTTAGACTGTCATAATTTTTAATTTGATAAGAAGCAAATTATAAAGAAATAATCAGTAAATACTGCACATGTGGTGTAATCCTCAAACATTTCATACTGATTCCAACCAAAAGGGGTTCTTGCTGTTTTACATTTTAATATTTCATTAAATATTTCCATGAATATATTAGTGATTAATACTAGTACTGATATCAGGACATTTACTGCTCAAAATCACACTGCTTTTCCAGTTTATAAAATCTCAGAAGGTTTGACAATTTTTCTGTCCACCTTGATGATCTTCACAACCACCATGGACATCTTTGGAAACATTCTAGTAGCAATGTCTGTTTTACAAAACAAAAAACTCAGAAATGCTGGTAAGTACAAGCCTCTTCAATTAACTCTTGTTTCACGTTGGGAATGGCATTTTAAGAAATATAGATTTGATATGTCTATAGACGTTAACTTCATTTTTTATGTTATTTTATTCAGCTCTACTATAGATATGAATATGTTGTACCACAGATAGTGATGGCAATGCAGAATACTTGTTAAATCGATGGGTTGCTGACTGAATTACTTATTGCAAATCTAGGTACAATTCAAACAAGCTTCCACTACTTCGTATGCTTCTCTAGGTTAGGAATTAACGAGAACAACACTTACCATTCTCCAAAAAAACCAATAAAGACATCAGCTAAAATAAAGAGACATGCAAATACACTACATCTATTCTTCATAAGTATTTAAATAGGATGCATCAGTTTAGAAAAATGTTAAATTAGCAAATAAAGCAAACATGGTTGAATTCTTTGGAATTTTCTGACTAAGACTACACACACACACACACACACACACACACACACACACACACACACACACACACATTCATCAGATATTTCAAATAGTAATGGTTCAGATGTGAATATACTAAATGCACTCATAAAAATTAAAGGGTCAGTTTATTGAAGCAAAATATACATGGTGACTGGATTTTCTTGTTTCTGTAAAAAATTAAAAACAGAAAAATCCTAAGTTTGGACTGTCTGAGTATTGAAAAAAATATTAAATTTTCACTGAAAAAATATTAAACTTTCACTGAATTGACATTTTATGCCAGTGTGCTCATTCACCACATCCTGTGTTTCTTGTCATAGTTATTTCTGCCTGTTTGCTTGTTTACTGAATTGACAAATTGGCATTTTATGCCAATGCACTCATCCAGCACATCATGTGTTTCTTGTCATAGTTATTACTGCCTGTTTGCTCTATTAAGTATTCTGTACTTGGAACCTGTTTTCACTTTGTATACACTCACTCACACCCATCTACCCACATATAACTACATATATATATATATAGTGGATAAACGAGCTATTAAAAAGCAGTTAAATCAGTTAAATTACAGTAATAACCAGAAATTATGTTTAGAAAAAACATGGCTACAAATCCCTGATTTCATCTAATGAAAATAGAATTTAAGCTTTTTTAATCATGAGCGGACAGGTGATCCACTATAACAACCCCTAACCGGGAGAAGAAGAAGAATCTATATATCAGTGTCCCTGAAAATGCTGAATTCACTGCAATACACTTTTTCTGGCTCTTATTTGGTAAACTGCATTTGTGCAAATAGTGTTGTTTTACTCCTTCTTTTCAAACATCTTTTGGGTCTACTTCAGAAAACTGAAAAAAAAAAACAAGACTGAATTCCAAAAGACTGAAATGTGAAAATACTGAATGATGGAATTTGCCTCTTCTCCACTGTTGTGGAATCTTGGAGTTGGTATATATAGTTAGCAGGAGGTGTGGGGTGCACTGCCCCTGACATGAGGGTTGAAGAGGGGCTTGCCCCCTCCATTAAAAATTTGTTCAGTATTTTGAATGTTCAGTCTTTTGGGATTCAGTCTTTTGGTTTTTCAGTCTTCTGAAGTAGACCAGTGTAGATATATATATATATATATATATATATATATATATATATATATATATATATATATATATTTTATTTTTTTCTCCATAAAATAAGATGTAATTATCATTGTAATGTAATGCATGTGCACATGATAATGAAAACCTCAAGACAACATCCTAATTCTAATCTAATGTTAAGATATATATTTAAATTTAAGGCAGAATTTTAGTTTGGTATGGACTGTGTGTATGTGCACTACATTTAGGCTTTTGTAGTTATGTGAATGCTAAATACAAATGTCTTTTTTATAGGCAGTCTCAAACCCATTTTTATCCTGTTTCAATTCTCAGTGATTAGATGCATTCAGAATCCTGTACTGACGTATTAATGTCATTACAGGACTTCATTTCTAGCTGTTGAGGAGAAATTATTTCTTTTGTCAGTCTTCCATTAATTTAAAAATAAATAACCATCTCTGATGTGGTGCACAACCATGATGTGATCTCATAATTCCCTTTTTTGAGACGTGCAAAGTGTGTAACTTCCTTCTTATGTGACAGCATTTCCAGTCACACCCCTATATTCTAAGCCTCTATATAAATATGGCACATATGGAGTTGGAGACATGTGAAAATACAATTCCCCATCATGTTCATTGTTCTGTAAAAAAAGTATCATTTCTTGCATTGTTCCCAGAAGCTGCTTTTAGTACATAACTATTTAGAGGATTCAAGGAGATTGCCTCAGGAGTATTCAGCCAAGGCCAGCTTTCAGTAGTAGAGAACAGCTTGTTAGAAAGGAAGAAACCAGTAAACCAGGAATGCATAAGAGGGCAGTTTTCAAACAAGTAAGTATTAATTGTTGATATTTGTGCATTTGGGCTTACGCGTGATGTTGGGTATGTTGTGTGTGTGTACATGTATGAGTAAATGCAGTTCTTTGAAAAAATATTGGTTTGTACTTAAGAAGTGTATTGTAGTAATCATTCCAATTGTATACTGTCATTTGTTATAGGGCGGCACAGTAGCACAGTGGATGGCATTGTCACCTCACAGCAAGAGGTTCCCCAGTATGATTCTTTGCTGTAACGCCTTCTGTGTGGAGTCTGCATGTCCTCCCTGTGTTCTTGTGGATTTCGTCTGGGTGTTCCAATTTCCTCCCACATTACAAAGACATCGGTCATAGGTGAGTGTGTGGTATGGATGAACTACCATGGCAGGGTTAGCCACCTGATAGTTTTAAACTTGGCTCTAGATTTTTGTCACTGTTGAGGTGACACCTTGACCCCATGTGCAAAAATGGGGAAAAATACCCTGTATGTTATAACAGAGTATCAGAGATAGATAGCCAAAATGTACACCATCTAAATACTGTTATGCCTCAATCCCATTGCCTGTAAGTGGCACTTAGATGAAGTCTACACAGTATGGCCTTGCTGCAAAAATAATATATGCCATCATGTATTCTCCTCTACATTAAAACTTATTAAATTCGAGTATGCACACAAACTGTGTGTGTATATATGTGTGTGTGTGTGTGTGTGGGTGTGTGTGTGTGTGTGTGTGTGTGTGTGTGTGTGTGTGTGTCTGTGTGTGTTTGTGTGTGTTGTTTGTTTGGGTTTCTTTCTCTCTCTTTTTTCATTAACTTCACCACCTCACATCTTCATAATGTAGTCCATGTCTTACAGTGGCATTTATAGATCAGTTAATAAGATGTGAAAACACTTTTATGTTCCTTGTTATATCTCTGAACTGTCCTCCCCCCCCCCCAAGACCTTCCCTCATTTCATTCATTCTTATTGGTATGCATACTGCATCTAGCTGGAAGGCAATGTAGAACAATCAAGTCTCAATTACTGTAATGTGCTAAGAGGCTGCTCTCTAGAAGGGTTTACTTAAGCTGTGCATAAGAGCTTTACAAAGTAAATGTTGAGTGAATAATTGCAAGAGTATACAGCTGAAACAAAATGAAGTCAAAGGTAAAATGAACAAAACAATGCAGGATGTTAATATTTTCTTACCTGAAAAACAGCAGTTCAAGGTACAATGTACTGCCAACATATCTTAATTATTTAGTAAAGTAAAAAATCTGTGTATGTGTGTGTGTGCGTGTGTGCGTGTGTGTGTGTGTGTGTGTGTGTGTGTGTGTGTGTGTGTGTGTGTGTGTGTGTGTGTGTAAATTCAAACCTCTCAACTGTACAGATTTTTGCAGAATATCCAGATTTTTGCTCATATTTTTGGTCTGTTCCTCATAAAATTTGTGGTTTTCTAGAAAACTATTGAAGATTTTAATCACTCAGTAATACTACATAATGATAGACATTTGAGATTCAGACTTTATATCCTTCAGAAAATACATAATAATGCATAATTGGTTATTCTAGCAATTTACTAAGTTTATAGAAACAATATTTAAATTCTGTCCATATTTTTGGGCTTTTGTCCACCCCATACTTAAGTTCATAGGTTCATAGTTTGGTACTAGGCTATCAGCCCTAGGGCCTATACAAGCCTAGCCAAACAATTCCCTGGCTATTTCTTCCCACACTATTTACTTCCCTGGACCCCTGTCTAGCAGGGTGACTGACGTGATCTTTGGGGTGAGTTTCCTTTCTCCCATCCAGTCGTCAAGGTTCCTTTTAAAGAGGGCCAAGGAGGTGCTCTGCTTGACATGTATGAGCAGTCTATTCCAGAGTCTGGGGAGTCTCTGGGTCAGGAATCTATCCCTCCAGCATGTTTGGTTTATTGTGATGACAAGGTTTAGATCCCTGGAACATGTGGCTCTGAGGGATTGGGATTTCTTTACGTGTAGCATGTCCAACAGCTCTGGGTTTGACATGGCCTTGTATGTTAAGCCGAGATCGCCTCTGAGTAGACGATATTCAACAAAGTATAGCTGGAGTTTTTTAAGGCAGTCAGCATAGGGCATCTGCTTTAGGCCTTGGATTCTTTTAGTGAGGTATTTCTGCGGCCATTCCAGTTGTAGCAGATGTCTTGAGAGGTACATACCATATGGGGCATTGTATTGTATAATGGGTCTAATGAGGGATGAGTACAGTGGGACAATGACCTCCATTTTTCCGGATGAAAAGCCCTTGGTGAAGAGGTGTGCCACATAGAAAGATTTCCTGATTGTTGTGGCGATGTAGTTATTGAAGGTGAGACCACTGTCCACCTGTGTCCCTAAGTCTCTTAACACACTTTCAGTGTTTACTGTACTGCCACCTATGTGGTAATTCATGGGTACATGCTTTTTCCCAAAGGGGATAACTCTACATTTCTTGGCATTGAGCTTGAGCCCATGGCTCTGGCACCAAGCATCTGTTTCTGTAAGGCCCTTTTGTAGAGTATCCACATCATTTGGGGATTCAATAATGGCTCCCAGTTTGCAGTCATCTGCGAACTTTGTTAGCCAGACTCCCTTAGTGTTAGCCTGTACTTCAGAGAAGTAGATGCCAAACAAGAGTGGTCCCAGGACTGAACTCTGAGGTACTCCACTTCTCACTTGTCTGGAGCTGGATTTGGAGTCAGCTACTTTTACAGTGTGGGTTCTGTCAGTAAGCCAGTTGGTAACCCATCGAGTGATGTAGGGATTAATGACCAGCTTAGTAAGTTTATCTATGATTCCAGAGTGGGGGATGGTGTTAAAGGCCTTGGCGAGGTCCAGATAGGCTGTGTGGACTGCCTTACCCTCATCCATGGCTCCAGAGACTGATTTGAAGGTTAGTAACCGAGTAAAGTTCTGCAAACTCTAAAACGGAGCTGTGACAGCTCCAAATAAAGGCTGCATATCAGTTTGTAAGCATGCCAATGGCCAACTATAATGCCATTGGCATTGCAAACAGGGAAAAAAAATTAACTTTTATTTCTTTTAGCCTATCTCGGCTGTTTAAGCATAGGGCAGCGGCGCACAAATGGGATCGAGGGGGAAAATAACAAAAGAAACCTAAATTAAGCACCCTAACTAAAATCACAATTCTGCCATGCAAGTCAATGGCAAGCAGAAGACAACATGGCAAGTGAGTAGTGGTTGCTAAGGGAGGAGGCACAGTGTTTGACATGTAACTATGCATTAGCAGGCAATCCTTTGCAAATGAGGGGAATGATAGTGAATTCCAATTTTCCCCAGCATGCTAGTCAGGTTCCAAAAGTGTAAGAGTAGGAGTTAGGTGACAAGATGAGGGGTGACTGTCAGGCATACTGTAAGTGGATTAGAGCCCTGTGGCTCGGGCTTGCTCCTAGCTTAGCACAGCTAAGCTAGGGGGTGTGCCTAAACCTGCCTAGCACTCTTTACATTGCCGAAGCAGGTGTGCGCACCGTGTACCAGGTTTTAAAGGCAGAAAAAAAAGTTAAACCAGGAAATAGCAGCAGTGTGCACATTTATGCACTCTGTTTGTGAGGCGCACCCCTGGGCTTAAACAGGAAGGCAACGGGAAGGGAAAACAGCAGTAGGAAGGTAATCAAGGAGAACTAGCATAGCTGTCAGGTGAAATGTATCAGAATAAGCCAATTACACAGGCAGCAGACCAACCCAGCCCAGAACACTACTATAAACTATGCAAATACCTTCCCCTCTGGTTTTTCTCACATTCTACACCACCGGTGTAAACAGGCAAGGAACATTTAACACTCACAACTGCAAAAGGATAGGGGCTGCAATAGCTATCATGCAACAACTTGTGGAGGAGGCTGAGGGTGGTAAGGATATGAATGCTGTTGACCAACCCACAATGAGGAGACGAAAAAGACTGTACAGACCCAGGGTAACCTACCAGGGGCTACATGAGCTGGAGATAGTGGAGCACTATAAGGTGGACAGGGACCTCCTACAGCAAATTGTTGAGCAGTGCCAGCCACACCTGACACATAGAACTAACAGAGGGGAACCCACCCAGTGGATACCAAGGTATGTGTAGGCCTACGAATACTAGCTACAGGTACCCTCCAAAGGCTAACTGGGGATATGATGGGGATTTCATAGGCATCAGCATCCAGGGTACTCCACCAGTTCCTGGATGCCATGTCAGCACATGATGGTGAGCAAGTATATTCCCTCAACACCCATGAGGCATTGGCCAGCAATATGTAACTGTTCCACCAAATAGCAGAATACCCTGAGATAGTGGGTGCTATAGACTGCATGCACATATGCATCATAGCACCACCCAGTGAGCAGGGTAGGGTCTACATCAACCGCAAGGGCTTCCCCTCCATCAACTGCCAGGTTGTGTGCGATGCCCAGGGCATAATAATGAATGTGTATGCTGGCTACCCTGGAAGCAATCATGATTCCCACATCTGGCATCTGACACAGCTGTATCAGAGATTTGCTAATGGGAACATCCTTGACGGGCACCTGGTGGGGGATGCTGGATACACACTGGAGCTGTGGCTGATGACAACCATCAGAAATGCACACACACCTGAACAAGAACTCCATAAAGAGGCACACGCACAGACCAGAATTATAGTAGAGCGTGTGTTCACGGTTCTGTTGCCTGGACACAACCGAAAGAGCCTTGCAGTACTCACCAGCTACATGTACCCAAATTGTCTTTGTATGTGCCATGCTACACAATATGATCCTGCAGAAACAGCTGCAGCAGGAACAGCATGTGGCAGGACCAAACAGCACCCCACCATTGCCAAGGCCTGCACAGGTATGGAGTGATTCAGAGGAGGACAACCTGAGCCTACCCAAGTAGGAAGAAGGAGGTGTGACCAGTATGCCCTGGTCTTGACAAAGAGGCAATGCATAGCACATACACTGACACAGGAGGGACCCAGGGAATAACACCTCTCTCTGACTCCTACATACAGTAAAAGGGATGCCAACCTTTACACTACCTGTGCTTAACCATGTGTAGGGAGTGTACTATGTGCATCTGATTTAGACAGCCCTGCAGCACCACCCTCAATACTGGGACACCCACAAGGTAAATGACTCACACATGTCAGTCAGGGGGGTTTACATACCCAACAACAGTCACAGCCAACAGGATAGGTGTAGACAAACACAAACAAAGACTGTGCTATGGCATCTGAATGAGGCCTATGGTTAACCTACCCTCCCCCAGGCCTACACAGAAAGACTACAGCAGGTCAGGCAGTGGTATGTCAGTTCTGATAGGTAGGAAGTCAGAAACTAATATGTAGGTAAATAAAAGCTAAGATCTGTAGTACACTGGTATGCCTCTAGTCAGCATGATAGGTAAGACTACAGAATGAAATGGAATATGTGACACACCAGTACAGTCCTAGCAAATGTGTACAAGTGTCAGGTGTGCCCCCCATCCTATGTAGTAATGTAATAACAGTCAGGTGTGCCCCCCCATCCTATGCAAAAATGTAGTAACAGCCATGCTCACACACTTAAACACATGAAGGCCATGTCTGCAAACACCAGTGGACCAGACATATCTGGCAGTCACAGATGTTAGCGCAGACACTCCTCAGTATGCACCACTCGTGCTTTGCACACACAGTGGATAGGAATACAGGCATATATGTAAGGACAACACACTATAATAAGCCAAAGGTAGACATACATGGATGTTTGGAAGAGGGTGACTGTGACAATGAGACATCCAGACCTGTCCCTCCTAGCAATCAGCCAAAGGACCACAACCACACGAGGGTCAGATGTCACTCACTTCAGATACTAGCCACCAGTATCTGTCAGCATTACAGACTATATGGTGCACGTGCTAGCTGTGCAACATGACTGTACAAGGAAGTAGTCATCTAGCAGCTGTATATACATACCTGTGAAATATGACCTTGTTTGTGCCTGAATGTGGCGTGTCAACCCCTAGATGAATGGGTTATGGCCCTTACACACACAGTGCCCTCCCCATAGCCCTACTATGACAAGCATGCTGAGGTCATCCATTGTGAAATACACCTTTGGGAGAATTGTAGCTCAGTAATCTCTGTAGCACATCCCATAACTGCGTACTGCTGTAGTGTGATAAACTAGTTAAGATTTCAAATCCCAGGCATGGCAACTGTGTTCGTGCGTGTGTCTGTCTATGTAGAGAGCAATGCTTTTTAGGGTGGTCCCACTCCCTACAATTGAAATGCTCTACTTTGGTAAGGCTGCTGATGTCATTCACCTAGAGATACACCTCTGGGAAGGTTGTAGCTCAGTAATCTCCATAGCATGTGCCATAACTGCATACTTCTGTAGTGTGATAAACAACTTAGATAGGAGTTCTAACCCCAAACTTGGCAAGTGTGTGTATGTGTGTTTGTCTGACTCTGTCTGCATAGAGAGCAATGCTTTTTAGGGTAGTCACACTTGCTACAATTTGAATGTTCTACTTTGGCAAGGCTGCTGATGTCATCCACCTAGAAATACACCTCTGGGAAGGCTGCACCCCAGTAATCTCTGTAACATGTCCTATAACTGTGTACTGTGTAATATGATAAATTAGTTAGATAGGAGTTCTAATCCCATACTTGGCAAGTGTGTTTGTGTGTCTGTTGGTGTAGAAAGCAATTTTTAGGGTAGTCACACTCCATACAATTCAAATGCCCTGCTTTGGCAATCTTGCTGATGTCACACAATGTGAAATAGACCTTTGTGGAAGGAGTTCTCCAGTAATCCCCATGGTGCATCCTATAACAGCTCCATGCTGTAGTGCAATGTAGACCTCTGTTAGGGGTTCTATACCCACACGTGTCGGTTGTGGATGTTTTGTGTGTGTTCGACTGTCTGTGTAGGGGCCAATGCATTTTTGCCCAGCCACACTGACTACAATTCGAATGTCCTTCTTTGGCAATCCTGCTGATGTCATACAATGCGATATACACCTTTGGGGAAGGAGTACTCCAGTAATCTCTATGGCGTGTACTAGAACTGCGTAGTGCTGTAGTGTAATAAACTAGTTTGTGTGTGTGTGTGTGTGTGTGTGTGTGTGTGTGTGTGTGTGTGTGTGTGTGTGTGAGAGTGGGTTTTTGCAAATTTCTTATATGGTGGCCCTAGTGTATATCACAGTGTCCATACAGGGATAACAGATGTGCAATAGCCGAGAGACTGGGGTGCAAATCCATACCTATACATGTGACATCAAGGCCAGGCAATCACAGATAACCCCAGTATTACCCAGAGCACACTCTCAACCCATGTCTCATACACACACACACACACACACACACACACACACACACACACACACTTGCAACAGCCAATATATGGGTAGTTCATTGCATATTGGCCACCAATAGTAATTATGGAGTGATTGCAGTGGGCTACAGAGGGCATGGCACCCTGTCCATCTGTCCAATAGGCATGTACATGCAGACAGTGCACCTTCTCCATGTTCCCCACTGCGGTGCCATCAAATATGACCCACGAAGGACATACCATGCCTGAAAACATGCAGTGTATAGATAGATGCCACTGACACCTGGGAATGCTGTTAGCATGCTATCAATGTAGGTGCCGGGTAATCCTGCTGTCGATTACCAGTTCCCACCACAGGAGGCCAAGCCTGGCACATCTAATGATAATCTGTGTACACAACATGGGCCAGACACCCCAGGTACAGTTTCACATGTCACTGTACATGCATGTGGGAGGTGTGCACATCCCAGATACCATCCATGTCATGGACTAAGGAACACATGCATGGCAAGTGATGCACAGCATTGGCCACATGCAATAGTCACCCAGGTGACTGCATGGTGGATACAATACCTACCTGTGTGGGCAAATGCAGAAAATACAGCCTTGAGCCACAATGCAGAACATTGTCATGTGGCCTGATGCCAAGGTATACCCATCACCAAGTCTTGTATAGCTGTCTGGCACAGTCAACCACCACACACCTGTGCAGAAAAGCACCAATGCATGTCAGTAATGGCACCCTGTGTGTTCGTGATTGTGTTGCATGATGTGTATGATCACATCCACACTCACTACAACCCCCATTGGCATACTAAGGCATGATTTCTGATGTCAGACACCTCCCCATACCCTTTCCCCATATAACCTCTGTATGACCCGTATGGTGCATGTAATACCTGCACAGTAATGTGTTGTGGCAATCTCACTAGTGATGAGTTGTATTCCTGGCCTTGCCAAGTGTGTCAATGTGTGTGCATTCCTCTGAGAGTGTGGCTGTGTTGACGCTGGCACCTCTTCATGTGGACAGGCACGTGTACTACACCTACCGTATAGTTATCATATCCATGTTGCAGATGTTACTCAACATCACATATATGTTCTGAGGGCTCCACAACAGGACACCTATGTGGTGCATCCAATAACTGCATAGAACTGTGATAGCACTACATAGTCATGAGGGGTTTGATACCCTGTGCTTGTAGGTGTGTGACACAAACTTACTTAAGTTTTACTGTCCCACCCCTCCCTGACTTGTCTTTGCCTCTGGCTGCCTCTCTCACTCCCTCACTGGTGGATGTGGAGACCTATACCTGCTTTGCTTAGGCAGCAGCATGTGTATTTTAAGTTATGCTCATGATCAGCTGATGGCCTCTGCATGAACTGCAGCCCTCCCCAAGCTGATTGCACACTTAACAGCTTTGGTAACATTCCCTTAGCCAATTGCATGGAAATGCACTCCAGTATCTAGGAACATCATGCTGGTGTTGGGCCATTTCATTCACTGTGAGCAGGAACATGATCTGTTGTTTGGCAAACAGCATCTCAGATGGATTGGGGATTTACCTCTTACAGGAAGGGGATGTGCCTGACCTGACTAAAGACTGTAAGTGCTGCTATACTGCATTTGGAGTAATGTTGGTTTAACAGGGTGTGTGCGGATATGGCTGTCCTACATGTTTTAATACCTGCCATGTCAGTTCTATGTGTATGAGGACTCCCCATCTGTAGGGTCATCTGCAGACTGGGCAGTGTGTGGCGCCTTTAGTTTCATTTTTTACCCACAGAGCATCTATCTGTGAACTGCAGAAGGTAGTGTGAGGATTGCAGTCTGTAGATGGTGAAAACCGTGACAGTTACTGACTTTATATCCCTCATAGGACATATGTTGCGACAAACCCTGTCACAACAGTAAATGTATGAGGTTATGAGAGCAACGTGTCAATATTGGCCCAGTGTATGTGCTTCCAGCCACAACTCTGTCAACCTTTGTACATATGTCATGCATTAAGAGGTGCATATGTGCTGTACACCATAATTAGTGTCATCATATCTGATAACAAGATAGTGAGATATCAGACTGCTACACATGTTATGTACAGTAGGGGTTATATTTGATGACATAACCTGGACATTCTGTGGTTGTTTGGACAGTACTGAGGTCTGTGTACATATGGTGTATGTTGACAGTGTGTGTATTGTTAATATGTACTTTGGCCTGTGTACAGACTGTGGTAGATGTCATCGTTCTAGGTCATGTCGTATCTGATGTTACATGCTGCTCCACTGTATGTTACTGTATTGGCTTACATGTTTGCAGGGCCATACGCACACATGTCCCATACCACAGACAGGCATCAGACCACACTGTGTAGCGGCCCAATATATGTAGGGTTAGTGTGTGAGTGGCACATATAAGGATGGCGTTGAACAGCCAGTCCATATACTGTAATATTATGCTTACCATATGTGGCTGTGGCTGTGTTCACACTGGTTGTGGGTATGCACTTTCACACAGGTGTATCTTACCCTGTGCTTTGACATGGCTGTTGAGCCTGCTATATATGCAGGTACATGTGCATTCCACCATAGGAGATGTAGGCCAGTGTTGAGCCTGTCTGCCTGTAGCCTGCACAGTGCTTTGTTACATGCCTAGCTGCTTAGTGTACTTACCCAGTGAGATGTCATGTCCAGATACTTGCCAGATGTACTGCTGCCGTGCCTCCCTTAACAGTCATGTATGTCAGACAGAGCAGTGAGATTCTGTACAGATGTATGTCAATAGCTAGTTGGTAGTATGTGGCCATGGCTCCTCTGTACCTGCAGTTATCATGTGTCAGGACAGACAGGGGTGTGAGAATGCATAACCTATGGGGGCGAATGTATACCAGTCATTATGTGTTATAAACATCTACATGGCTGTTAACATCCATATTGTCAGGCTTGGTCCACATGTTCTGCACTAAGGGGTTCTATGTATACCTCTGGACTGTACAGAGTATAACAGAATGTCCACATATATTGTCCAATATCTCTGCTATAGTCCACAGGAGCATTATGTGCTTGCAGTGGTACTGTACTATGATGTCCTTAGGATGTCTGTCAGTAGCCAATGGCGCACATGTGAAAAGCAGATGTGACCTCCCACACACACCATGTCTGTGAAGACAAACCCTATTACAGTAGCAGTAGTCTACTAATATAGCTGTTATACATACCTGACACCCCCTTGCACTATGAAGTTGGGACTATAGGGGCTGAGGTAGGGCTACACTCCATGCTCTGGACATATGGTGAAAATATATGCACATATGATTATCCAGATATCTATATAGATAATTACACATGTACATGTTGACATATATAGATGGGTATGTATATGTACATGGATATGCATATACACACCCAGATATATACATATACAGAACATTATACATCTACACATATACAGATTGTGATACATATGCACATATATGTATACCATGCTGCCATTTCTGCCAGCAGTCCATTGCTGTTGTATCCCCCACACATATGATTTGGCTGGGGCCATATATTTGTGGGCTTCACCTACACAATACATGTGTGCCCATATGCATCCCAGAGGCTAGTGTATGTAACAGTGGTATATGGCCCTGTATTATTGAGTCTAGGTGGGGATGCACCATACATAACCTAGGCTGTTACAAAATGTGGGGGTATAAGGGGTGAGCTGCCTTAAGGTATCTGGATGTACAGTACCATACATTTCACCTATCTTGATATTACTTACATAAAGTGGGTTACTGCAGGCCTACTGCTTCCTGCCATACAGACTGCTCTGCTTCTCAGTGTGCCTGTGATGGTGTCAGTTATGCCTTGTTATGTAACAGTTACATCCCGTTTGGTCAACTGAAGTCTTTACCACCTAGTGATTGTGTACAGAGTGTAGATAGAGGCTTCTGAACTATACACCTGCATTACTTACTGTTGATTGTGTGGTAGCCTGTGGCCCAGTCTGTCTTTACTATTGTACGATTTGAAGGGCTTGGCCTGGACAGCAACAGTTGTGGACCTTTCCAGACTACTGTATTAGTATAACTGTTTCACAGTTGCATTACTCTGTTTATATGGATGTCACTGTCTGAACAGCTATATAACATGGCATATGAATCTGTAATAGTACACAAATAAAGGTTTTCCATTTCTGCAAACCTGTGTGTGGTGTTTTATCCTATGACCTCTCTGTGAGTATATGTTGCAGGCAACAAATGTAATTTGTATGGGTGGCTCATCCAGTGTCTAGTTGTTAGGGTGTTAACTGTAGGCATAGTGGCCGTTCCATATTGTGTGCACCTACTACATAAGTATCTTACTGTACATATTTCTGCGTGTGTATGTGTAGACACATGTATATCTATCTATAAACATATATATATATATATATATATATATATATATATATATATATATATATATATATATATATATATATCTGTAACTGCATATATGTGTCTGTGTATATGTATCCTGGGGATGTTGATAGCTTCCACATTTTACATTTCCTATGGGAGCCAGACTGTACTGCATGATATGTTACCAATACCAGCCTGACATCATACAGATGGGATGTAGTACTGTTAACATCTTGTGCCTATGTCGTGTCATGACCGGGTGCTATGGGATCTGCAACACTTGGTAGTGTATTGCAGGGCGGACATGTTTGGCTGTGGAGGGGGTGGGTATAACTATTCATAAAAGATGTATATTGTTTGGGGCATCTCATCCCCATTAACGGTGCATGTGGATATATATGATTTAGTTAATCTCCCATTGATAACTACACATGTATGTTCATATATTCCTATATGGATATATATATCTGCTTACATATATATAACTATGTCCCTATATACCTACATAGATATATATATCTGCTTACATATATGTAACTTGCTGTGTATATGTAGACATATAGGTGTAGACATATATATGTGTTGATGGCATTTGCATGTATATATGTTTATATATATATATATATTTATATATATATATATATATATATATATATATATATCTACGGTTCTACCTGACTTCACCGACACGCCGGAACATCGACAGCAGAAGAGCGAAAGTGCAGAAGACGACGGGACCCAGAAGATCGACAGTGCAGAAGACCGACCCGACGGATGAAAGCACCGCTGAGGATGCGAAATGGGAAAAGGCTGTGTAAGGCGGGATATAGTGGGGTAGAGGTGTGGGTGTAGGTAGTGAATGTGTTTGGGGTTAGGGGCGGATAAGTGAGTTAGGGTTAGGGTAAGGGTCAGGTAAGTGCGCGGTAGTGATTGTGTTTGGGTTAGGGGCGGGATAAGGATAAGTAAGAAGTTAGGGGTTAGGCGGGTCAGGTAAGTGTGCGGTAGTGACGGACCTTAGCGTTAGGGTTAAGGTCACGGTTGGAGGTAGTTGTGTATGTGAGGTTTAGTGTGGGTTTGGTGCTTGTGTTGTGTATGGTTTTGGATGGGGAATGTGTTTTGTTTGTTGTGTGTGAAGTGTAAAGGGGTTCGTGTTTGTGTACCGTCGGTTATTTCGTTGTCGGGCATGTGGATTTTCGTGTTTTTGTACTGTCGGTTATGTGGTTTCGGTGATTGCGTTGTCGGTGTTGTGGTGTTTCGGTGAAGTCAGGTAGAACCATATCTACATATATAGATATGTTGTATCTGTTTAGATATTAATATATTTACACACACATACATTTAAATGTTGGAATACATTCTCTGTACTGTTTAATGACTGGGCTGGGTGATATGTTTTTGAAAACATTGGGTTTATTTATATCTGGTGCAGTTTAGTGGTAAATCGCTTTGTCTATGATGTCCAGAGTCCTGGGTTCAAGCCTTGTAGAGGCTATTGTTGCTGGGTAGAACACGGTCCACTGGATAGAGGGTGATTAAGGTACTTTAAAGCAGTTGTAAGCGGGTTTGCACAGAGGTAAGCACTGCTAACTTCTGGTTACAGTTTCTTATACTCAAGTTAGCTTCTAAATTGCTTAATCAGTGTAGGCATTGCTTACCCTCGCACCAACAGGCATAGACCCACTTACTGCATCTTAAAAGTGCTTACTCCCGCTTACCCCCACACTTATTTCTTTAAAAAAAAAAGAAAAAAAGGTTTGATAGGAAAGTGGTGAAAAAGGAGCACAAAGAGGGAAAGACAGTAGGGAAAATAGCTAGGGATGTGCAGGAAGGGTGTTGGGAAGGTCCATAGCTGCTCATTTCTTCTACAGCAACAGCTCTGCATATACACTGAATTTGGAGGTAGATTTGGACACTCAAACCCCTGGGAGAGGGGTGAGGACAACAATAATAAGCTCTGATGCCGATTAGACCGGATTACATGTGTCCAGTGGACATGTGTGCAAAATGGACAGCTATGTATGGGGTGAGATTTTTTTGTGGAAACAGATTGCCCATTTTTTTCTTTTTTTCAGGTGAAAGTGGGATGTTAGGGTGGGGTAGTAAGTATATTTGGAGAGGTAGGTTGTGTAGGTTAACAGACAAGACAAACAAGATGCATACAGGGGCAGTATATGACACATGTGGGGGGGTAAACGCCTTGATTGGGAGGGGTGTTGGGATATCAGAAGCCCACAAGTCCCCTAGTGGTAACAGTGGGACTGAGGTCACCATCCATGGGCAGTCACCGCTGCACCTTCACAACCTCGAAGGTGGCTGTGCAGGGGCCTGGATTCCAGAGCCAGGATGACTTTCTAATCAGGACAAACAGCCCTGGAGCTGGCATAGAAGATCACCAAACTGCTCGTTGATTGCTCTACACACCTCGACCCTGACTTGGCGACAGGTAACAGGTGCCTGGGGGTGCGAGCCCCATCCGCTGAGACGGTTCCACCCAAAGGTGGTGCAGGACCAACAGACAGGGAGGTCTGGGGTTGGGCCCCAGACATGCTGGTGCCCGGTGCCACGGCCAGCTGAGGTGGGACAGTTGGGTCCACTGGGACTGGCATTCCCAAGCGTGCTATAGTGTTTAGATTTCATCATCATATATGGGTTAGTAATAGTCAGCACATTACAGGGTTGGGTATAACAGCATATAGATATTCCCATTAACACAGACACCAGATACGAAACAGTTGCATAGCAAACAGAACACATGCATATATGGGACCACAGCGGTAATAAGAACAGCATGCAGGTACGTTGATGCCACCATGCCACCAATGTTGGAATAATTCAATATAGCACATGCATGGAAACCATTAATATATTTAACAAACAACTGGACATTATCAGAGTTAACACTTACCAGTTGGGGTGGGTATGTTGATTATTGTTGGAGATATGGTGTGTGGGGGGGGAGAGAAAGATGTCAATTAACAAGTAGTATATTCCTGTAGTCCACATTACTTTCCTAGTCAGTGTTTTTATCTGTTCCTTACAAGTCTTACTACACTACCCTATAGCCTTAGTTTGGACAGTGATATGGCTGTCATCATCGTTACAAATGACCCAGTTTTACCTGCAGTATACATCTCTTACCTGGTACACCTATGGAGCGAATGTTTGTTAACACTAACTAACTGTTTCTACAAATACTCCCAGATTCTGGGCTGCTGTTTTGCACATAGCTATCCAACTCTTTCTGCACCAACTCTGGCCATGTGTTAACCACATGCTGCTGTGCCTGGACATATCTAGAATATTGCCCTCTTCCACCTTTAGTGACCTGACACACACATATACATGCTTTCCTACACAGTTATATTATATAGCACAGTGTGGGTGACAGTGACCAGTGATACTTTATTATTCAGAAAAAGTGCAACATTCACAATTCCCTACAATACGAAAGTGAACAGTACCAGTACAGATTATAATGGCCTGTATTTCTCAGCACAGTGTTTGTATCCAACATACCTGTGGGAGCAATGTTTGTTAGCACTACCTGACTATTGTCACACAAAGTTCCAAATTACACATTAGTATTATGCACATACATCTCACTCTGTTACTGTACACACTCTGGTCACAGCTTGACGGCATGGGAGTGTAGATAGGACATACTTGAAATATTGCTCTGTTAACAGTTTCGGGGGTTGCTACAGTGACAGGTGTGTTCTCATGATATTTGACAACCACTTGTATTCCCTGTTTGCTGGCTACGCATCTGGGATCATCCCACAGACTTACCAGGGGGACAGGGGGACAGGCAGCAGATATGGGCACATATACTGGACATTCTGGCCTCATCTGTACAGTTGTGGGGTATGCATCTGTATGCAGCCTAATTCCACTCCCAGGATTCAGACCATGGCTGTGTCTGCTACAGCTTAAACACTGCCCATCACAGTTGTGTCTGCTATGTAGCTATTGCTGTATATCTCCTATATGCTTTCTGTCTTATTAATCCCCTGTGCTTTTACATTCTGCCCTTGTATTACAACACTCATATACAGTTTCCTAGACAGCTATATGTTGTTGGACAGTGTGGGTAACAGCGATGTGTAATATCTCATTATTCAGAGCAACTGCATATCATTCTTGTATTTCTGGGCACAGTGTTGGTATCTGACAGACCTGTGGGAGGAATGTTTATTAGCACTACTAGAATTTCCCCACACACACAGTACTAGAGTCCACATTACTATTATGCACATACATCTCACTCTGTTACTGTACACACTCTGTCCACAGCTTGACAAGTTGGGGTGTAAATGGGACATGCATGGCTTCTTAGTCACATAAGGTATTGGGGAGTTGCTAGTGTGCCAGCTTTGTTCTCATAGCTGTGTGTTAATCAGTTGTATTTCCTGTTTGCTGCCTATACGTCTGAGATCATCCCATTGATTTTCCAGGGTGACAGGTTGATAAGCAACAGATATGGGCCACTTTACTAGACATTCTGGACATAGCTGTACAGTTGTGGGGTATGATTCTGTATGCAGACTACTACCACTGGAAGGATTCAAATTGTGGCTTTGTGTGCTAAAAAACTACAGTTCACATTTCAGTTGCATGTGCTATTCAGTTTTTGTTGTTTGTATTTTCCCTGTTTACTGTCTATGAGTATCTCAGTTGTACTAAATGGCCTCTGGGGATTACACCTGCCATATACAGGCATTCCTACACATTCAGTTTATGGTGCACACTGTGGGTAACAGTGCTTAATACTACAGTACTATTACATGATTGCATATCTACATTACTGTATGATACCAGGATATACACATGCAGTCCAGCAGTTAGACTTGTTTTGTCAGGCTATTACACTTTTATTGTCTTACAGACAATATGAGACTGGTACTGCCATATTGTCTAGTGTATGCAGTACTTGTCTTGAGAAGTACAGCTTTTATACTAGCAATTAATTTACTACCACTGTTATTTTTATTTCCTATGACAGTAAATGCATGAGTATTACTGACCTGCCTCACTTCGCAACCTTGCCAGGCGACTGATGTGGGCCTCCTGATTCACGGCCCACTCCATTGCAGTTGTGGGGGACATAAGAGGAATATTTAGCCATCCCTATCGATGATATACCTGAGCTGACAATTATTACACACATACTGGGGTGATACACACATCTGGAACATCCCCTGAAGCTCTAGCCTCTTGGAACCACTCCTCCAAGAGGTCCCCCTTCCACCACTTCAGGTCGGCATAGTGGTGCCTGACCTGCTCACCAGTTCAGGGTATGGCAGTGGCACTGTTGCGGTCATTGGCAAGACGGTCCCAGGCCTCTGCCTTATATTGGGATCCCTGGTACTGGCTCTGCAGCAGTGTCTGAGCATGGTCTTTAACTAGGAGTACTGCCATGACCTTGAACTCCTGGATGCACCAGCGCTGCGCCCAGAAGTGCACTCCTTCTCCCCTTACTGCCATAGTGCCTGCAAGGGGAAGCTACAACCAGTTATGAGATGTATTCCCACCTCTTGGGTTTAAGTAGTGCTGATTCCACGCACTTTTCCGTGATTGCCAGTTTTGAAAAGGCTAAGCTATGGGCAAACCTGTTTACCTAAGGTTGGCATTGTTTAAAGGGGTATACCAGTGGCACAATGAGTTAGCTGGTCTACACATTGCTCACACCTTCTAAGCTGGCCTGTGCAATGCTTAGCATTGCTTACATTAGACTTTCATTATAATGCATTTTTGGCATTGTGCTATTATTCATTACACCTTATATGTATGCCTGGTATCCATGATTAATGTTTACGTACACTCTGTGGGATCATTGTGTTTTATTGGGGACTTCAACACTCTATTACAATTACACCTCACTTCTGGGCTTACTGCTGTATTCCAGCTCACATATTTATGTTATGTACTGGGTTATGGTACATATGACTGTATACTGATTCCTTTCACATGTTCAGTTTGGTTATACTACAGTAAGGACTTGTTTGCTACTACCTTATTTGTTTTTGTGTTTCTGTGATGGCTTGATGGATAACTACTGATGCTATGATGTGTAGGTTCCTGGGTTTGAGACCTGCATGGTTGTTTATTTTTTGATGGGCAGAACAAGGGTCGTTGGACACAGAGTCATTAAGGCACTTTTGAGCAGTTGTAAGCAGGTTTGCATGATGGTAAGCACTGCTAACCTGCTGTTACATCTGCTTACACAGTGTTAACTTTAGAATTACTTAACCAGTGTGGGCATTGCTTACAGCAGCACAAACGGGCTTATGCCCGCATACTAGTGCTTAAATATGCTTACTACTGCTTATTTGTGCTTACATCTGCTTACTAGTGCCTTATACATTATGACACTGATACCTCACATGTGCATTTACTGCAGTACTCCAGTTCATAAAAATATGTTATTTAGTGAGTTATGCAACATAAATATTACTTATAATGTGCTTTGCCATGGAAAATGGAATCTGCTGCTGTAGGACTTGAACTGTGAATGCCTGCTCGTAAAGCAAATAGTCTGCCCACTACACTATTGCTAAGCTGCGTCTTTTGCATATATCTTCCTTGTTATCCTCTTCAGCCATTTAAGCTGCATTAACCATAGCTAAATGATGGGCACACCCATGCACCTACAGTTAGCTGTAATCAGATTTTTAAAAAGAAAAAAAGTGTTTCTTCATTTTATTTATACATTCTGTTGCTGTTATGCACAAGAGGGACTGTTGCTGGGGATATGCGGTCACCTGTGAGTGGTCTCGCTCATTGCATACCCCTTTCTGCTGTTCTTCATTGTGGGGGCATGCTTATTCTGAGAGCTCTGCTCTCAGACATGTCCCCTGCACTCTTACATGCTCCATGTAAGCCTAGGAGCTTGGGCAGCTTGCCTTATTAATATGCATGGCGCGCTGTCGTCCTGTTCCTAAACAGTTGCTTCCTTGCAGGACTAAGCTAGTCCTGCACGGAAGATTAGTAAATCTGGGGGAACTTCAGTAAGAAAAAGACAAACAGAAATAGTACTTAACAAGCATTATTCTAATGCTGAGAGAAATATCTAAGAAAAAATTTACTGTGAATTAGGAAGCAATAAGGTGACTGCACAATGACATTACTTGGTAGGCATCAGGAGTGAGAACATCACTGTGGGATATAAGTGGCATGAGTTACTGGACTGCGTTTACAAAATATAAGGAAACTATACTATGTTTACACTGATAAATCAAAGTCCTGCCTTGTTAGTATACCTGTGCAAGCAGTGGGTGTCAGGAAATACAGTACTAGACTCACACAAGTACCAGTAATACAGAAAGAAACGGAAATGCACACTAAAAGTGCCATGTATTAATATTTACATGTTTTCAATATTTACAGTAAGTTCGCATCAACAAGTCAGAATTTTATGGTAGGTATTCATAGTGAAAACATCATTGTGAGATATACAGCACTTCAGATTATAAATAGTGATTACAAAATGTTACAAAATTATGGTTTGCTTCTCTTATTTCCCTTAAGATAAATAAAAAAATGAAGTATGGTAATATCATGTTGGGTGTATGCGACAGCAAAAACACACAACATAATACAGTAAGAAAAACAATAAGGACAAACTGAGATAGACACATTACTCAGGACTGAATAATATCTCACAAAAAATAGTTTGGACAGTAGGAAACAATATTGCATCTGCATGCTGGTAGGATCTACTAGGCTACCTCAGTAAAAACATCACTGTGGGATGTAAAGAGTTTACATTGAAGAAGAGTGAGTAGAAAAGCTTATGTAAACAATGTAATATTTATATTTACTCTGGTAAAGCAAAAATGGAACAAGATTCCATCATGCCATGTGAGTGTCTATGCATTCAGTAGATGTTAAAAAGAAATAACACTGCACAAACTTCGGACAGACAGACAAAAATGGTACTTGAATGAGGTACGCTACATTTATGTTATTAACTTTCTAATATATAGCTTAATATCTTATTAAGTTACCATTTAAAAGTTAAAATTATTTGCTTGGCATTCAAAGTGAAGCAGTCAGCACATAATATACTGGACTAGAATTATTAAGGAGTGTTTGCAAAAGGTTATGAAATGTATGACATATTTTATATATTTGTAGTAATTATACAAAAATGTAGTTTTATAGCATAATGTTGAGGAAAGCATATATAGGCCCTGGATGTTAGTTAAAACTTAACGTTAAAAATCATCCATTATGGAAGAGGGTGTTTAGAAAATCTGCTTGTTCATAATCAAAAGTTTTGGAACAGTGTAAGGCAACAATACGAAAAAATAATGCCTCTATGTGTGACTGACAAGTATGTAAACAACAGTTGTGCATCTGGGGAGAGTCTTGAATGGTGGGAAGGAGTGTAATGTGAGAAAGAGTACACTAATGTGTGTACCCACAGGAGGAATGAGGTGAAATGTGTGTGAATGATGTGGGGCAGTAGGGGAGAAAGAAGCATGGACTAGGAGGGGTTGGATGCCCAATAACGGACATTGTGCTAAAACATAATGCAATTAAAGTGATTTAGCAGTGGGAGCACTTAAGACTTACTGATATAAGTATTTAACTATTAAAGGAGGATGAGAGGAGAGGTGAAGAAAACAAATTTGTATAAAGACATTAGTCAAGGAAGAGAGTAACTGTAGATCCCAAGAAACTGAAATGAATATTTCAGGGGCAAAGCAGCAAGAGAAAAAGAGATAGATAGCAAAGTTTATTATTTACTTTTGTTATATATAGCGGTGGACAAGGACAAAAGATGGAAAATAGTCAAGTATGAGATCAGATATAACATAATGTAAATTGCATACCATTGCAGCTGATATGAGGAATATTCAAGCCATAGCGAGGTTACAGTAAAATAGAAACTATATGACTTGATCATAGGTTCATAGGTGTTTACTAGGCTAACAACCACAAAGGCCTTTTTAAGTCTAGCCATGCATCCTAAATCTCTGACAAGTTCTGATATCCTTGATAAGTGTAAGCAGGGGCTTGGGAGATGAAATATTTACAAGCTAGGGGCTGGGAGATGAAGCATTTACCGATTCAAACTAGATTTTTCATTCCACTCCCTAAATATTTTCATATCTGTTTTAATATAACTTATCCTCACTAATTTCTCCTGTAATTAAAACAATGCTGTACATTTTGGCCTAGTTCCTCAACAACTTAATTCAGTTTACTATGACTCCTTTCCTTTGTGTTATATGCTCATACAGCAACCTAAAAGCGTTCTCCTTTTACTCAAAATCTACCAATATCACCCTACCTTTCAGCAAGAAAAATATATTTCTCACATGTTCTCTTGGATTTTAACATTCACTATAATTCCTCCACATAGACTGCTTTTGTTTGCCCACCAGCATCTCCACTTAACTGTATTTAAACCAAAATCATCCTACTCTATCATCACCCCTCAGCCTGGTACCCCAAATAACCATGACATCTATACAGAGTTGCTGAAAATAGAGGATTATGATCACATCTCCAATCACAACCAACTCATTATGTGTTTGAGACATGGATGCTTACAGTGGAGTGAAACAAAGCTTGAGAGATTATGTGATATTGAGAAACCATAATGAGAGTTTTGAACACAGAGATAAAATCATAATTATTTGCAGTGCATGTAGCTTTTTTTGCCCCATTACTACTAATTGCAGAAAAAAATGTAGGACAGCAACAACTTAACACTACGACATAAAGATAGAAAGCATTAGAAAAGTGTCTGCCTATGGACCTAACAGCTTTAAAAGCTGTTAGACATACTCGCATACTTTTAGTTTAAAAGTGTGTTAGAGTGAATTATTAAATAATTTTAATACAGTTTTACTTCACAATGCTGTTTTGTGATAGCTGGCACTAGCTGTTGTCAAACTAGCACGAGACAAGAGCTGAACAGTGGATAAAGGTGTTTAACAAAAGCTTGTTAAAGCACCATTTTGAGATCATGGTGTTCCTTCCATTTAGTACAAAATGTTAAATGCAGTTCTCTTATACCCCATTCAGATTGCTCATCTTGACTGAATTACAATTTAATTTCCTGTACCATTTATAAGTCTATCCTCCACCTCACCTCCCGTTCTCCATTCTTCTGCTTTTCCTATTTATTTATTTATTTCTCATTTTTTAACTGGGCTAGTCCAACTGAGCTTGCAAACAAACCCATTTTCAGTGCAGACCTGAGGGGAAAAGCCCCAGCAAACATAAGTAAAACTAAAGTGATAATATACAAATATTAAATAACAATCACAATACAAAATAATTGTAAAAGAAGAGAAGGTTAATTAACTATTTGCATTGCATTGATAGTAAGCAACCCATTTTCAGTGGAGACCCAAGGGGAAAGAGCCCTAGCAAACATAAGCAGAGATAAACATACAAGACGAAAACTATGAAAAACAACACTACAAATGCGAAATGAATTATAAAGAGAAAAAAACAAAAGAAAAAAATTATGAAGAGTAAGGGTTGCACCGATTGTAGTGGACTAAAATTTATTACATATGGGAGTAAAAACAAAAAGATAATCATTGTTCAAAAGAAGGACAATGTATAGGCATTGATAGGAAGTGGGGGGTAAGAGAATGGGAGGGGGCTATAGTAGGGCTATAGTAATAGAGCTGAGGGTTTAGGAGATGAGTTTAAGCAGAAGTTACTAACAAAGAAAGAAAGTTAGGAGATGCAACATGTTATACAGTGGGAAAGACTAAGACTACATGTGGTCAAGGCAACGGCATAATTTCATATTTAGTAGGTGGGATTTAAGCTCCTTTTTAAAATAGAGAAAGGAAAGGTTGCATCTAATATGGAGAGGAAGTTTGTTCCAATTTAGTGAGACAGAGTGTTTGCAAAGTAGTTTGCCAATATTCCTTTTGGGTTTATAAACTGAGAGAAGATGCTGATCAGCACTCCGGAGAGGCCGGGGGGAGAGTAGGGAGTAACAAGGGAAGAGAGAGCAGGACAGGCAGAGGGATTGTTGAGTATGCAAAAAAGTAGTGTGGAGTTGTGATTGTAGGAGAAGATGTGGAAATTCCTGCCACTGAAGTTTGTTTAATGAGAGGCAGTGATGTGAAGAAAGTGATTGGTTTAGAATAAATCTGGCAATTTTGTTGTATGTTTGTTCCAGTTTCTGCACTTAGGTAGTTTGGATATTGGTAAGGATGAAGAAAGCATATAGATGACTGGGTAAGAGAAATGCCTGCACAAGAGTGCATTTAGTGGCAGTAGTGAGGATTTTTTTGTTCCTATAAAGTAGTCCAAGTTTCTGGTGGGATTTTTGATGGCCTGTTGTATGTGCAAGTCAAATTTTAGTTGGTCATCAATTATTACCCCAAGGAGTTTGGTGTGTGAGGCAGGGGAGATAGTGGTGCCATCTAGGGAGGAAAGAGAATGTTGGATTTAAGGTGAGAGAGCATCTGAGGTAGGAAGAGAAGGAGTTGAGTTTTCTTAGGGTTAAGGATTAGTTGAGTGTCTCTGAACCATTCTTCAACAAACATAAAGGAAGTTTGTGTTGGTGTGTGTAGTTCAGAGATAGTATTGAAGATAGATAAGAGAGTAGAGTCATCTGCATATTGTATTACAGAAGACAGACTGCAGGATGAATATAAGTTGTTGGTAAAAATGTTGAAAAGGACCGGGCCAAGTACGGAGCCTTGGGGTACTCCTGTTTGAACAGCAAGGAAGGGTGAGAAAGCCTGCTGCCATCTAACAGCTTGTTTTCTGCCAGTAAGGTAGGATTGGAACCAGCCAAGAGTAAAAGGAGAGAGGTTTAGGTCTGAGAGTTTGTTAAGAAGGATGGGATGAGACACAGTGTTGAACACTTTAGAGAGATCAAGGAATAGACAGGAGATGGAGGTTGTTGTCCCTAGCTTATGCAACTTTTTGAGTAAAGGATAATAAGGCAGTTGAGGTACTGTGTTTAAGGTGGAAACCATGTTGTGAGGGGGTGAAGAGATTTTTGTAAATGAGGTAGGACAGTAGTTGAGTATGTATACATCTTTCAAGGATTTAGAGAGAGGTGAGAGAATAGTGATTGGTCTATAGTTAGAGGGTTTAACAGAGTTAACTTTGTGCAGAGGAGTGGTATAGAAGGCTTTCCATATTTCTGGTATGGTAGATTCCTGAATGGAGCAGTCGATTAAGACAGATACAGGATATGCAATAGAGTCAACAGCAATTTTCAGAAACTGAGGGGAAGTTTATCAATGGAGGGAGAGCATGGTTTTAGTTTAAGAAGCAGGGATTTGATGTATTTAATAGAAACAGGTTGCAAGGAAAAAGGCTGAGAGACAGAGGAGCATAGAGATTTAGGGGGAGGTTAGGGTAACACATAAGAGTTGGGATGAGCAGAGCTACCAGAGAGTAGGAGTTTAGAGATGCTGTCTATGAAGTGTTTGTTGAGTAAGTCTGCAGTTTCAGAGGGAGAGTGATAGGGGAAAGGGTTAGGGATGGTAGGAGAACCAGTGTGGAGCAGGGAGTTGATAGTAATCCAGAATTCTTGAGGGTCATTTGGGTGAGAGCTTTGAAATTAAGTGAAATATTGGCATTTATCCAAAATAATATATTTTTTACATGATTTCTGAGTTGCTTATAACCTTGGAGAAAGGTGAGAGTTTTACTGTTTGCCATTTTTTTCCATAGAACATCTCTTTCATGCATCAAAGCATGAGTAGCTTTGGAGAGCCAGGGTGCAAAATTAGATTTGGTTCTAATTTTGCGAGTTGGGGCAAGAGAGTTTAGGACATCAAGGAAAACGCAAACGTGTATTGGCAGCATTTATTTGCATTAATAAATTGAGTTTGGAGGACTTTCGGCTCTTATTTAGCTGCTCAATTGGATTGCAGCTATCAAGGAAAATGTGGTTGAATTTAGTAACAGCATCATTGAGCAGGAGAGTTTTTAGGAAAAAAACAGTTGATGGCAGAGAGTCTATAGTTAAAGGTTTCAGGGGAAAAGTTAGTTTCCTGCAATCTCTATAGATGAGGCTTAGAGAGATGACGAGAGTGCCTTAAGATAGAGATAGGAGAACAGTCACTAATAGAGTCAGGGAAGGTAGAAGGGTTACAGTAGTTATTAGGAAAGGAGCTCAAGATCCAGTCAATTGTGGAACCAGTAATGTTTTTACTGTAGTGGGTAGGGGTACTGATCAGTTGTGAGAATCCATACAGGTTAATGAAATGTTGGGGTGAGTGACCAGTAAGGGAGTTCCAATCTATATTAACATCTCCAAGAATGATGGTTTCATAGGGGATGGAGTCATTCATCCATGAGAGTATATGTTCAACAATAGGGATGTTTTTACCTGGGGGCTAGAGATAGAGGCAATAGCAAACTTCCTATAGTTGTTGATGTGGCAATCTAGGAGCAGTAGTTCAGCAGGGGAGAAACTAGGCAGGGCAGTGTCTATAGGTGTTAGTGTCAGTAAGACAGAGTACAAGATAGCCACCCCACTGCCTTTTTTGCGTGTCCTATCAGACCTATAGATATTATATTGAGATGGCAGAAATTTAGAGGAATTGATATGCGGTTTTAGCTAGGTTTCCGATAAGGCCAGGATGTGAGGTTTATGTTGGGCCAACCATGCGTGAAGTTCAGACATTTTGTTCTTTAGGCTTTGGATGTTTATTGCAGAGATAGAGAGATGTTTGTTGGCTGGAGATATTTGATGATGTTTTTGGGGGACAGCAGATAAAGGTGGAGGGGTAGTGGAGAGAGGGGAAGGACCAGGATTAGGACGGATGTTGCCAGAAACCAGAAGAGCAAAGACAAGATGGAAAAAGTGAATGTGGTCAGTAAGGGGAATGGGGTACTTGAGTTTTGGCTTAGGAGTAAGAGCGAGGTAGGTCATGAGTTTAAATATAAGACATTGAAAGGGGGAGAGAAAGAAAAGAGAGAGGGCAATAGTCAGTGGAGCTTGGTTATATGTTGGAAGAGGTCTGGGAAAGAGAAAGGTGGGGGAAGAGGGGAAGATATGGAGCTCAGTGTGGTAGGAAGTGCTTAGGGCTAGTGAGATTAGAAGTAGGAGAAATAACAGTAAGGATAGCACTGTGTGATGAAAAAAGGAGGATAAGAGTTATAGGGAAAAATATAAAGAAATATATTAGGAAAGGGTGGTAGCTAGAGATAAGCAGTGTGAAGGAAGGAACAGTATTGAGGGGTGTAAATAGTGAGTATGTTAGGAGATAGTAGGTCTGCTAGGGAGTGAAAGAGTTAAATGTGAGAGAGGCAAACCACAGAGCAGGCAGCCCAAGGCAGGCAGGGAAAAGAGGAAGATTGGAGACAAGGTGGGAGGAGAGAAAGGGAGAGAGCACAAGTTATGGTGGTGGGAGGGGGGTGTGTGGGAATGATCAGGCAACGAGGTGAAAGTATAAATTTGAGGATACTTGGGGGGGGATGCGGGGGTGGGAGGAGAGCAGAGCGGGCAAAACCACATCACAAGTAAGTTAAATGTAAGGGCCTAAAACCTGCACTCAGCACTTAATTTTACTTACTTTTAGCAGGAAAGACAGACCAACAGTATACAATTTTGAGGTTTTATCAGGGTTACTTATTCAAATTTCAGACAAATAAGTAATACTTAATCTATGTCTGAAAGTTAGAAAGTCAAAAAGGTACAAGGTATAGCTGTAAAAATTAGGGTCAGATAGACAAATGTATGAATCCGTTTACTTTAGTTACAGGGGAAAAGAGGCAAAAAATAGAGCAGAAAGAGCCCTATGACTGACCAAAATGGTGACTCTCTTTGTTACACAGCATAGTAAAAGAGAGCTTAACAAATGTTTTTTTTTTTTTTTTTTTTTTTTTTTTTTTAATGTTTGTAACCTACACTGTTTAATTGTTGGGGAGAGAAAAAGTTGTTGTTAGAGACTGTGGTGGCCAATTGCAATCCTGTAGACACTCATCATTTTGCAGGAGCTGCAGTATGCTAGTGTAGGTAAATGTAGAGTTTGACTAGAAAAAAAGAAAAAACAGATTCTAGGGTAAGCATTAAGGCAACAACAGTCAGTTCTTTAACAATAGTACAATTAGAGAGGCTTGGGGGGGGGTAAAAGTAGCATATATAGGGTTTATGGCTAAGAAAACTTAGTAGTAGAGATGCATAAACACTTCCAGATTTTACAGATATACCAGAAAAAACTAATCAATCGTTCATCATTGTACAAATGCAAAATAGTCAGTAAAAGCAATTCTAGTTTAGCTATCACAAGTTATTCAGATTGTAAATGTACCTATTCAATGTGTATAAGCAATTTAAACATTAAAAACATATGCAGCAAGTAGTTGCTCTGATGATTTATACACTTTCTCTAGGTGCAGGTTCAGTTTAGAACACAAATATTAGGACAGAGTTCAGTAAAGTCACTAGCTACTTAAAAATCTTCTGCAACAAAATAGTGCAGTCTGTGCAGTATCACAGCCTAGAAATAGATCATACAGTTACATACGAAACAGTAAAAAATCCATATAATGAAGAAACGTACACTGTAAGTCGTGCCTGGTCAGCCAAGGGGGAAGAAACAGAGAATCCTAAGCACCTAGGTTTGAAAATGGTCCCTGCACTTATAATATAGACTATTGGTTTCCTTTCAAAATATCTTCAATCCCTTAATTAGCTCCAGCCTTTCCATCCAACAATTCCAGATGAACCATATTAGATGTTATATAAGGGCCTCTCTGAGAAGGTTTGCTAGTCTCTTCCCCCATATCCAGTACTGCCACAACGACTAGCTAAAATACTGTATCCTGTTATCATTTTAGCATATTTGTCTTACCAGAAGTTATCACTTACCTCCGAGCTTATAGAGAACAGTAATATCACAATGGTAAAATAAAGTTACCGTAATTAGAAAATAACAGTATTTACCCTAGGTGCAAGTTTCCAGAAGGCAGCTACAGAACATTTTCACAATTACTATAGTGTGCCTATAGACTGGAGAAGAGTATATCGTTTTCTCTGTGCTCTACAGTAGTCAACATTCCTGTTACACTTATTCTATTCTTCTTCTTCTGCTGTTTCCATTATGGTATAACCTTGGAGGAAGTACATTTAGAGTTGGGGTGTATGGCGGTACACCCCCCTGTGTTATGTAGGGGTTCAAGGCATTTTTTTAATTTGCTGCTGATTGAAGTAAATTATTGGAAGCTGAGTAGATGGTACTCAAATTACTATAGTATATTACTGTAAAACACTTAGTACTCCTACATTTTTTATATATTTCTCTCTTTCTCTGTAACTGTTTATACATGGAGAAGGTAAAATGTCTTACAAGGCATATGACTGGGTCTCTCAAACATTCTTGAAACTGATGACAAAATTCACGTCTTGAACTCTGTTTTATTCTATTTTATTCTGCTCTTGAGATAAACTTCGTGACATCTATTTCTTAAATATATAGCAACTCTGTTATGAGTTGAGACCCAATCATAATCCTCTATGAGTGGGATTGAGAAAAACAAGTTACTTATGTAGTTTCTGCAACATATATTGTGGATTTGGAAAATGGAAAATTAAGACATACTAAATACACATCATACATTTCAGTGTCCTCTTAACAGTCAGAATCCTGTGCTTAAGTAATACAGAACAGCCTAAAGTGGGTTACACAGCACATGATAAATATTCAGTGGAACAAATTATGTTTGCCATTCTGATATTAAAGATTTACAGTGAGGAGTGCAGATCCTTTATAGTTTCAGTGATTATATGACACTGTCCAAAAATCTAACATCCACAAGTTTCATATTGAACAGGTGCTAGTTTAATGCCCCACTTGTTGAACTTCCTCTTTTACAGGTCCCATGGCATCCTACAGCCAGGCACTGACATTGGTTGATTAATCAATTGCCTTTTTTATATAGGACAGCAATGTAATTCCTCCTGATTCTGGAACACTGTTCCTGCATTTAAATCAATGTTGTCAGCTTATTTTACTTTGCAGTATGATAGGCTGTTCCGTTGCTTGGCAGTTTAATACAGATGGTTAAGGCTATGAGTAAACAGCATCATCCTATATTCTTATGCTTAAGTTTCTCACCTTCCATTTGTAGATTTTGTAAGTACAAAAAAGCCTCTTAACTGGAGTGGTCCTGGTTTACCCGCTCAGACGTGACTTGTGCATATGGAGATTATCTAGTTAACCTTATTAAAAGAATCACAGGCCTAAAGCAGATGCCCTATGCTGACCATCTAAAAAAACTCCACCTATACTCTGTCGCATATCATCTACTCAGAGGCGATCTTTGCTTAACATACAAGGCCATGTCAAACCCAGAGCTGTTGGACATGCTACACTTAAAGAAATCCCAATCCCTCAGAGACACACGCTCCAGGAATCTAAACCTTGTCATCACAATGAACAAAACATGCTGGAAGGATAGATTCTTGACTTAGAGACTCACCAAACTCTGGAATAGACTGACTATACATATCAAGCAAAGCGCCTCTTTGGCCCTCTTAAAAAGGAACCTTGATGATTGGATGGGAGATAGGAAATTCACCCGGGGGATCAGGTCACAAGCCATGCTAGACAGGGGTCTAGGGAAGTAAATACTGTGGGAAGAAATAGCCAGGGAATTGTTATGACTAGGCTTGTATAGGCCCTAGGGCCGATAGTCTAGCACCAACCTATGAACCTATGAACCTATGAACCTATGAACACATTCATTACAAATAATGCTGTGAATAATTCAGGTAGATGGCAAATATCACATGACACAGGTTCATAGATTAATACTAGGCTATGGATCTGGTAGATCATTTGTAGCCTAGACACAAAATTCCAATCTGCCAGTACTCATTGAGATGAATAATTAATACGTAGTTAAGACTCTCTTCAATGAGAGCACTAGGGACCAGTCTTTGGGTGTATGTACAATTTGCCAAGGTTGTACTTAAAGAGGGTCAGGGTGTTACTCTTCTTTATCAATAAGGCAAGATTATTCTATAAAGGGGATTCTTTGAGAGAGATATTTACTGCATTAAAAAGTGACCTTGTTCCACAGGATTCTAGTGTGCAATTTTATGACTTACTCTAGGTAAACAGTATTAACAAGTGCTCTGAGAGGCCATGACTGAATATCACAATATAAAGTGAATATACAATAATATTATACCAGCTGATACCTCCAATTATATCTCTCTTTGCTTTACATTTCTTTACATATAACAGATGAACAGAAAGCTTACTTCCTCACAGTGTATATCAAGTAAAACACTACTTAAGCTAATATATGATCAAAACATATTGACTGTAGAGCCAACTTGATAGAAGTCATTAACAAGTAGAGAGAGAGATGAATGTGAAATATTGATGATTAGACCAAGTTAAAGTTAATTGAAAAATTGTTGATTTAAAAAACATGTCTTGAAAGGTAAATTTAATGAGTGCTGGAAAGAATGAAGGAGACAGACACAATTAAATTTGTGCAAGATTGTGGGTCTTAACTGGAAAGAAAAATATCAGCTTGGATCTACAGGTACAGAAGAGCTAAAGAGTGGAAAATTCAAATAGTAGCATGACCACAATAGGAAATAATATAATTTTAAGATGCACCTCCATCTAATGATGATAAGCATAAATAAATGAAGAGGACGTTTCAGCACAGACACCTTTGCAAACTGTAGAGAAAGGTCCAGTGCTACCGCATTTATACTAAGAGGGGGATGTGATCCACCTGGTATATCCATCAGTTACAGAAAAATCAAGTGACTCAGGACAGTACACTTCTGCCATACTATTATTGTTATTAAGATCGTCATGGAAACAGTAAATAGCAAAGTGAAATGGTGGGAACGAAAAAACCCTGGTGGAAGAGGATGAGGAAAGGGCATAACAAAGTAGAAATGATATAGAGAAAATGAGTATGTGTGTGTGTGCATGTATTTGGTATTGCAGCAACAGATATCATATTGGCTGCTTATGCAAGTGGTGAATGTTAATCACACTTAACACAATATGGTAGGCGAAGCACAATAAGAAATTTAACCAATTATTTCTGATATCCTCTCACAATATTAATATTATTTTAAGGCTGACATTAATCTCTCACAAAAAAGAAGGCTATGCAATAGGAAACAAGGTAGTATATACATGCTAAGCATACTCAGTAGAAATATTACTGTGGGATATACAGAGCATAAGTTAATGAAGAGTGATTAGAACAGGTTAAATAAACAATTAAGTATTAGTTATATTTACACTATTAAAACAAAAATGGAGCAAGATTGGGAGCCAGATTTATAAACACTGGGAGTATCATGTAAAGCAAATTTGTGCAATGATCAGGGATGAGCAGAATATGTGCAATTCAGGAAACACAGCTACATTATGCAGCCAGATGGGAAATTATGGCAATCCATGCTGTATGCTAATGAGTACATGATGAGGTGCCACAACATGGTGGAGCTATTCATGAATATATGAACATTGTCCGGCCGCAATGCACTGGCCTTGGCTTTGTACAAAGGCAGATGTTCTCATTTAAGCAGTGTAAACTACAAAAAATGATTGGAGTTGCCGCAGCTATTGTGAACCTGTATCTAAAAGAGGCTCGCACTGCAGCTGCTGCAGCCAACACTGTGCAATGTTATCTACCAAGTCATTCGGTATTCAGACCAAGATTAACATTTCTTACCCTCCATGACAATGACATAGTGGATTGGTATCACATGGACAGAGGCACCATGCAACAAATTGTGGACATGTGTCAGGCATGTCTACAGACCGATGGGCATTGTAGAGTACTCATCCCAGTTGATACCAAGGTATGTGTGGTTTTACACATACTAACTACAAGTATCTTTCAGTGAGCTATGGGAGACCCAGTGGGAGTATCTCAGACATCTGCCTCCAGAATACTCCATAACTCCATCGATGTCATGGTGCAACATGTTGGTGAATACATGTAGTTTCCACATATCCCAGATGAGAGAACAAACACCATACAAAACTTCTATGCTATACCCAATTTCCCTGAGGTACCGGTGGCCATAGACTGTAACCACAGTGTAATAAAGGACCACCAGGTGACCTGAGAAGGAAGTATGTAAGATATGTATGGGGGAGTTAGTATTTGGAAGGAAATGGGTCACTGTGGTGGTAGGTTTCTAAAGGCTGTGTGTGTGTGTGTGTGCGTGTATGTGTGTGTGTGTGTGTGTGTATGTGTGTGTGTGTGTGTGTGTGTGTGTGTGTGTGTGTGTGTGTGTGTGTGTGTGTGTGTGTGTGTGTGTGCACACGTATGCAGCTGTGAGCTACTGGACAGGTGCAATACATGCATGGCAAAGAGTTTGTCTACCCAAGAATGGCCCACCCATGAAAAGTGGCTATGTAAGGAATTGCACTGGCTGTCCCATGACCTGGTCTAGATATTAGTGTATTATCTGAAAGTGACTGATGTCTGCTGGAGGAGTTGCCATGGTGACCATGACCACAACTACTGGGATGGTGTCTGCTGACTGTATACACGCACACAACTAATGCAGCAGTGGATGTCAAAGAGATATAGGAGCAAGACTTTGCCCATCCACAGCCAAACTGGAAAGAATCCAAAGATGTACCAGATGACAGGCACCCAGAACAGCCCCTTGTTCCTGATAGATAACCCTGAGCAGACACTGCATGTTCTAATGGGTCAGTCATACTGTCCAGTGAATGACACACACAGTTCACACAGTCCTATAAGTCAGCATACACTGCACTAACTGGGTGACTCACATCACTCCTGACTGAACTCGCTTGTGCCTCCACAATGGCCATGCACATTCACTGGATGTCAACTACAGACACATCAATTTCATGGGGGCAGTAGTAGCTATACTTCCTGTGAGCAGTGTAACTGAAACCCCTTGTGGACCCTCCTGAACATGATGATTAGGGTCACATTTAACATGAATACACTTGAAGCCACCACACTTCCTTGATCTACAGTGCCCTCATCAACTTGCCCACAGTCAGATGTTAGAGGATCATAGATATGTGCAGGCAGTGAGACTATATCTATAGATTATGGAAAGGATGTGTGGATACAGTCCTTTTCTCTACCATTCACTCTTCAATCCTGAACTGTACCAGTTCATCCCCCAAATCATCAGCAGCAGCTAAGAACAGAAATAGTCCCACAGTGCTGGTGTCAGACAAAGCTTCACCTATGAATACAGGAAAACAAAGCATATGCAGTGTACATATGCCCAAACACCACAGCTACACATGGAAGTGATATCCTCAAATTTTCTAATAAAGATACCAGCATATAACCATGGTCATGCCTTTTGCATATGGTTGTGCCACATTGATGCCAGATGTACCTATACACAATAGGTGAGATAGGCATTATAAATAGTACTGATCCTAACATCTACAGATTGGACACATTGTAAAGAGAGGCCTACATACCTGTGGAATCTCCTGAAGAAATCCTCTGGGGCCCATCCAACACCAATCTGTGGAACTCTGTTTAGTTGGTACTGCCTTTGAGTGAGGCCAGGAACACCACCATTTATGTAGGGGGGGGGGTTGCCGTAGACAAAACACCACTTGTAGCCTTCAGTATCTATGCCATGGCCTTCACTCTGTGGCAACATGCATCATGTCACTGTCTGTCCAGTGGGCCATCACAGAATTCTTGCCATGTCCACACACAGCATTCACACTATTCATAACCTCCCACCAGAAAAGCTCACAAATTGTCAGTGGCATTGATATTAGTGAGTTATCTACCATGGAGACATAGAGAAGGTAGTACAACATTATTCTCAGTGTCAGTAAAAAGAATTTTGTGGTAGATGGAGATGAAGCAGCCTGTTTCTTAGGTATACCTCTGTTGGACTGAACACATTGCAATTAGCGTTGATGGTCTTATGCATGTATTACACATCCTAACCTTAGGAAAATGATATTAATAGTGCATCCATGACATTTTCTGTGGCTTGATATATAATTACATGTATCCATAAAACAGTGAACATCACATTCGTCTTATTATCACTTGATCTAACTTTCCTAATCCACCCAAAAGAAAAAAAATATCAATTACTGGAACATGACTGCAACCTATCAAGTGCACAACCTTATACTAACAATTATACTGATGATATTTTATAAACATAAAGTGAGAGTACACAATATTGCAGCAGCATACAGCCACCTAAGAGCAATGAGCAAACAAGATAAACATTGCATGGAGATCTACACGATAACATTCACATGGCTAACTACTTGCATAAGCTCTGTACTTGAAGCTAAATCAGTCAAGTGAAATACAACTGATATCCCAGAATTAACATAAGCTGGAATTGTTGTTTAACATGTATTCTCATCATCACACAGAGGGAAGAAGGACTGCCATGTTTCACACCTTACAGTTCTACTTCAGCCATAGGAATCAGTGTCTTTCGGCTTTTCCCGGTTAGGGGTCACCACAGCGGAACTCCGGTCCGCTAATGATCGGCAGTAGATTTTTATGTGCCGAGTTGCCAGCTATGATGCACAACCTTCAATGAAGGTACACCCATTCATGCATGTCTCCACACAGAAGACAATCTAGCTGAGAATCGAACATGACAACATCTTACTGTGAGGCGGCAATGCTACCGCAGCACCACCACATTATATTATATTATATTATATTATATTATATTATATTATATTATATTATATTATATTATATTTATTTTGGCATACATTGTACATATGTGGTTTCCTGCAATTCCTGTCATTGCATAAAGGAAAGGAAATGCAAAATTAGCTTTGAGTGCCAACTCAGTGTCACTTTTCTTGTTATATTTGAAGGAGAGATAGTTTTGGCTGGCAAAGGTGAAGGTAGTGCTCCTTTTAGAGTACAGAAGTTGTATGAGGAGAAGTCCAAGATATTTTCTAAAGGATCTAATTAAAGCATACATTCACAGACTCCTGCAGAGGTACCAGATCTCAGTACAAAGCTGATGTCCAGAATACATTAGGCTAGCATCCCAAGCACTGACCTCCTTCTCTGATGGGAGGCAGAAGTTAAGTACAGCACCACCTCAGTACTATAAGTATAAAATACTTTATTTCTATATATACCCTGCCAATACATGGCATCATGTGATTATTTATTTTGCCCTTATCTCTAGCTCCTGAACAGCTTGAATGGAACAGGAGATGCATTGAGAGTGACTAGAGTGCTTACGAGAGTACTGTGATAAGTATATACCTTATGTTGCTAAGCATGTGCATGCTATAATAGAGGCAGCTAGCAACTAAAATGCTTATTAAAGTAAATTCATATAGCAGGACAAAGTCTTTCCAAAAGAGAAACCCATATTGCAATTACTTTGATTGTGCAAAGGAATACTGATTCTGCCTGC
This sequence comes from Protopterus annectens, assembly GCF_019279795.1. Lineage (NCBI taxonomy): Eukaryota > Metazoa > Chordata > Ceratodontiformes > Protopteridae > Protopterus > Protopterus annectens. The sequence goes on from NC_056741.1 coordinate 501,289,117, forward strand.
CTCACTCTACATTGATGAAGTAGCTTATCATGTTAAATATATGCACACTGAACTTTTTAGATGCGGTGGGTTCAAACCCCAGCGACACAACATAATTGTTTTTTATTGATTTATTCTTTATGTAATTATTTTAACTGTATGTGTGTTCAATTCCACACCAAATCTTAAAATAGGACTGTATTAACTGTTTTCAGGTTCAGTCATCAGCATCACAAAAATAACAGAATTGCTATGTTAATAAGCCATTTTAACTGTAATAATAGCCAACTAATAGAACTGGACATAAAACATTTGAAATATGGATAATCATCTGTTTGTCCAGTGATGGGAATAAAACCAAGTAAGTTTGTCCTTTACTGTATGTTAGGGGAAGGAAAGAAAACTTGGGAATGGTAATTAATTATTTGTGTCTGTCTTCTCCCCTATCCTCTTTTCCCATATGGTCCCTTTTTAATTTTTATTTTTTAATCATTTCTGTTGCTGTTATATTAAGCAGTAATGGTACCTGAACTGACCACTTTGCCATGACTTGTTGATCTTCACATGTAGCAGTAGCTGCACCATTGCAACCACCACCACCAGAGACACTCAGCTGTCACATGCGCTTCCATACCTCCTGCATTACCTGGGACAGATATCTCTGTTCTGGAGGGTAGTGCACTGGTACTCACCAGGAGCAATGCCAGAAGAGGTGGGAAATGTTGTCACCCATCATTAACTGTCTAAGCTCATGGAGAAGTTACTGGATAAAAGGATAATTGCCAGCATCGACTGTATTGAAATCATGCTCCAGTTACCCTTTGAGTAGACTCCCTAACCAGCACTGCCTCCAGCCCTTGAGGTATGAACAAGCAGTGACAGCTTCCAGGATGAGGACTAATTTCCCATTATATCAAAGCTGGCAGAAAATGCCAACCCCCCCCCCCATTCATTCCCCAAACATGGTGTTCCTCTCACTTTTTGTCTATAAATATACTGTTATGTTATACAGTCCACCTTTTAAGATTGCCTACTGTCTGTCTGCTTTATGTCTCCTTCACCATCATGTACCCCCTCAGAATGTTAACTCACATTCTGTCACTAATGTCAGCCTTTACTGCTACCTAACCCACCACTCTTACCTCCCTCTAAAATATATGGCTTCCTTCCTCCACTTTCCCCTCTCTAAGAAATAAAAGGGCGCCTGTCCCTCAAAAGAAGTATGTCAAACACATAACTCTGTGGCTTCATATGACACTGCATTTCTTTGGGCCATACATAATGTGACATGCCACTAAGATTCATCTTATATAACACAAGCATAGCACTGCACATGCTCAAACACTAAAAGAATATTACATTTTTTTTTCAGAGTTGAATGTTTGTGGAGCAGTTTGCACAAGGCAATGTCAGTTATCACTAGTGGACAGAAAGACATGACATTTCTTATTCAATGGCAAAAATAAAGAAAATCCTACTCATGCACAATTAAATTTCTTTTTTTATGTACCACAGATGAGTCACAGCGAGTGTCAGTAAGCAATGTGTTTGTTTTTTTTTGTGTGTGAGTAGCTACTCCATATCATCTTTCACATCCCAAAGAAGAGTCTCAGTGAGTGTCAGTAAGCAATTGACATAAATTAAAATAATCTATTGTGTGTGTGTGTGTGTGTATGTGTGTGTGTGTGTGTGTGTGTGTGTGTGTGTGTGTGTGTGTGTATATACCAAAGAAGAGTGTCAGTGAGAGTCAATAAGCAATTTACATAAATAAAAATAATCTATTGTGTGTGTGTGTGTGTGTGTGTATGTGTGTATTTGTGTGTGTGTGTGTGTGTGTGTGTGTGTGTGTGTGTGTGTGTGTGTGTGTGTGTGTGTGTGTGTGCAGCACATGCATATGTATGTGTGTGTGTATCAGTAAGCAAATGACATAAATAAAAATAATCTATTGTGTGCATGTGCGTGTGTGTGTGTGTGTGTGTGTGTGTGTGTGTGTGTGTGTGCACGCGCACACGCGCGCACATGTGTATGTGTGTGTGTGTGTGTGTGTGTGTTTGTGTACCAAAGAAGAGTGTCAGTGAGTGTCAGTAAGCAATTGACATAAATAAAAATAATTTATTTTTGTGTGCGTGTGTGTGTGTGTGTGTGTGTGTGTGTGTGTGTGTGTGTGTGTGTGTGTGTACTAAAGAAGAGTGTCAGTGAGTGTCAGTAAGCAACTGACATAAATAAAAATAATCTATTGTGTGTGTGTGTGTGTGTGTGTGTGTGTGTGTGTGTGTGTGTGTGTACACCAAAGAAGAGTGTCAGTGAGTATCAGTAAGCAATTGACATAATTAAAAATAATCTATTTGTGTGTGTGTGTGTGTGTGCGTGTGTGCGTGTGTGCATGTGTGCGTGTGTGTGTGTGTGTGTGTGTGTGTGTGTGTGTGTGTGTGTGGCTACTCCACTGGCTGAATATGCTAATAATAGGAGGACTTCATTGTAGTGTAGTTTGAGCCAACCAAGGGCAGGATGTTGTGTTGCATTTTCTGTTCATTCTGCAACTGTCATTCACTCACATATCAGTATTCATATCATTTTTTATATATCAGTCTGCAAACGGTATATGTTTACATGATTTGCCATGCTAATGATCATATACAGACAACTAGTTGCAACCCTGGATGATGCAGTGCTATGGATAATCTAAATATGAAAGGCATGGGTTACAATCCATTGAGTTTTCTCATCTCCTGTCTTCTACCTCTATCCAGCTCAATCCCTATTTCATCACCTTTGTGGTTTCCATTTGGAACAAGGCCTTCCAATGTGAGTTGTCAGAATGCATGCAGTATAAGCTGCTTTGTGGTTTCAAATGACACATTTCTCTGGAGCATTTCAGTTACGCAACATGGTTTACATTCCAATAATGTTTACCTTGCATCACTGCTAGCCACATACATATTGCATATTAACACAACATTTCATTTTAAGTAACAAATTTATTACAGATCACAAATGAACAAACAGTGCAATATGAAAAAAGTTTATGTTTAGAAACATTGTGCACTGGTTGGATGTGCTATCCATACTTTGAAAACAGATAAGTAACATGGCATAAAGTTGGAAAATTCCTTCTGTTTTCATGCAACTAACCTTACTCTTGAGGTGTGACAGAAAGCAATAATGATATAAGCATAACTTGGCATTATTAAACTAACTATAACAACTTTCTTACTATATTGTACTCCTTATGTGATATTTAACTTGTCAGTACGGTATGTGAATGCTACCGACTCCTGATTACTGGCATCTGTAACACTGCTCATTTAATAGTTTTCCATACTATTTCACCACTGCCGTCTAATGCGTGCTTTCTGACAAGTGTTTCATAACTTTTTCTGTAATCTTAGTAGCTTGCGTACAAGTCAGGAGAATGTGACTTAGGCAGGCAGGTGTTCAAATCCTATGAAGTATACATTGCATCAGTGTAATAGGCAAGATGTAGCATCCAATAATGATTTAGTGAACAAATGTGATGTAAGGTACACTACTTTCATAGGACAGTTTGACAGGAGCAGTATTAGTTTTGATCACCTGATTGCCATGCTCTGTTTAACATTGGTCTTTTTCATTTTTACACACCATTGATAATTTTCCTTCAAATTTGTGCCTTCAGAGATATGCTGCATGTTTTGTCTATGGCATTGTTAGCTAGTACACAAGTAAAGCAATTGTGACTTAGGTAGGCAAGAATTCAAATTATATTATGTATATGCTGTATCAGTGTAAAACTGTGGTGGTGGTGCTGTGGTAGTCTTGTCGCCTCACAGTAAGATGTTGTCTTGTTCTATTCTCAGCTAGAGCATCTTCTGTGGGGAGATATGCGTGAATGGGCGTACCTTCGTTGAAGGTTGTGCATCAGAGCCGGCAACTTGGTATGTAAAAATCTACTGCCAATCATTAGCGGACCGGAGTTCTGCTGTGGTGACCCCTAACCGGGAAAAGCCGAAAGACACAACATATGCTGTATCAATGTGACAAGCAAGGTGTAGCATGCAATAATGACTAAGTGAGCAAATGTAATGCAACATATACTATTTATATTTCATGGGGTGGTTGATCCCCTGATTGATGTGCTCTATCTACCTTTGTTCTTTTTATTCTCCCATATCAGTGATAACATACACTTTCAGACAAGTGTTATATAGCTTATTCTGCGGCATTAGTAAGTAGTACATATGTCAGGAGAGAATGACCTAGGAAGACAAGCAGGGTTTCAAATCCATGATCATCTACAGTTGTCCCATGCTTACATGCATGTGAGAGCATCCATGTCTCAGTGTAGTATGCCTTGCTGTGTACAGTGTCTAATAGGTTTTAGTCCCCAACCTGTCAGTTTGTATATTGCTTTCTGCTATTAATTTTTCACTCTTCAACACTTTTCTAACATTTTCCCAAAATGTATGTATTCAGACCTGTTCAGTATGTGTTATTCATTAGCTTGATAATGCCTTGGTCTGTGCAATATCCTTAAAAAATGTCAAGGGTTTGAAAACAGATAGGTGTATCATTCTTTTCTTGTTATCCCGAGTTCATATTCATTCAAATGCATTTTCAACTGACTTGTACTACTAGTGCTTCTGTGGCATGCCTTGTTACTCTGAGATACACTTTTAACATAGACATGAGGAAGGGTTCATTTCCATTGAAATGTGCTTTCTTTACATGCCAGCTGGTATTTACCTCCCCTGAAAGTAAGTGCTCCTGTAATGAGCATGTACATTATGTGGTGGAGGATGTCATTTGTTTCACATAATACATATCTCTCCTGGCTTTGTTGAGTTAGGACATTCAGAAATATGGGTTCCTACCTCACCTCCGACCTCCTCATTCTTTATTTTCTCACCTTGTGTTTTGCACTGTGTTTTCTTCACTTTTCCATCTACACCTGACTTATACTCCCATTTCAGTACCACACTATGCTAATAAATGAATAGTGACATGGCACACATGCCAAGATTAAACACATTATTCAAAATTATCTTTCTTTGCTTGCATGTTGTGTGAAAGTTGCTTGGCAACAATGTCAATAGCCAGTAGTTATCATAAGGAAATGGCAACTCATGCCCAATGCCAAAATGCAGAATGCTATGATATGTAATACAATTTCAAATAAATCATGGATATTGACAGTATTCAACATTCTTTGAGGGGTCAGTGTAGTTATGCAATAATTTGTACTGTGTCAATACAACTATCTGGGGGCTTCAAGTATTCCTTTGAGGTTTAGGTAACATCATACCTTTTCTGTCTGCTGACTGCCACATGTCCCACATTTCCCAGGTAAGTGTTGCATTATCCCCACATTAAGGGTGCTGCACTGGCTCCGCTCCCTAATACAGTGAAATAAATCAGTCAAATGTGAATATTCTAGGTTGAATTCCTTTGAAAAGAAATTGTTTTATTTTCTTGCAATCCATCTACACATGTACTATATTGTCAAGGTAGGTGATTAATGACTCCTTTCTCTTTGCATTTTACATTGGCTCACTTTGCTACTAAAGAGTGGCTATACGAGTGGCTATACTAGCATGTGAACTACAGTGCTAGACTGACACCTCTCCTGGTAACATATATTTTAATGGCATTCACCTTGTAGTACGGGCCTACTGTTGACACTGCAAAATTGTCAGATCTTGAGCAAGTTGTTACGTTAGTCTAATATATCCCTCCTCTCCTAAATATAGCTCTCAGTTTTGAGAAATGCAATATTAGTACAGCACCTGCTTTACTCTGCTTTTCTGTCAATGAAACATGATGTGCATCTTCACACAGGTCATGGTGTACCATTAGTTAGCATGAAAATACATGGAATGACACTATTATGATAGGGTGTTTATAATGGTGTGGACACATTATACATGTATCTCAGTACGTAAATGTTTAATACTTTTGATCTTCAGTGCTTCTTCAGGACATATTACTACTCTTTCCTCATGTCCATAAATGCCATTGACCTGCCTACATATGCTCACTGTGCTTTGTGGTACTCATGTTTGTTCATGAAGGTGCCCGTGTCTTTAAGCATGACATAGATAACTGTGCAATGACATAGGTTCATAGGTCCATACTAGGTACTAGGCTAATGGCCCTGGAGCCTTTACAAGTCAGCCCATAGGATTAACCTGGCATCATGCCACACAACCTTAGTTCACAGTGCCTCTGTCGAGTAGAGCCACTTGAGCGATTCCCGGGGTGAATTTTCTATTCCCCATCCAGTCATCAAGAATTCTCTTGAAGAGGCCAGTGAGGTGCTCTGTTTGACTTGTATGGGAAGTCTATTCCATAGCATGGGCAGTCTCTGGGTTAGAAACCTGTCCCTCCAGCATGTTCTGTTCATTGTGGTAATTATGTAGATGTCTCTGGAGCATGTGCTGTGGAGGAATTGGGATTTCTTTAGATGCAGCATTTCTAACAGTGCTGGGTCAGACATGGCTTTGTAAGTCAAGCAGAGATCATCTCTAAGTAGGTGATACGAGACAGAGAATACTGTAGTTGGAGTTTTTTGAGTCTGTCCATATTCGACAAGTGTTCAAGGCCTAGGATCCCCTTTGGGAGGTATTTTTCTGACCTGTCTAGGTGTTGCAGATGTCTAGTGAGGTACATGCCAAATGGGGCATTGCACTCAATGACTGGCCTAATGAGGGAAGAGTAGAGAGAGACCATGACCTCTTTCTTCCTGGATGCAAAACCCTTAGTAATGAGATGTGCCACATAGAAAGACTTTCTGACCACAGTGGCAATGTGGTGGTCAAAAGAGAGGTTGCTGTCAACCTGTGTTCCCAGATCTCTTATAACACCTTCTGTGTTCAGTGGACTACCATCGATGTGGTAATTCATGGGAACCGGGTTTTTCTCAAAGGGGATGATGACACATTTGTTGGCATTGAGTTTAAGGCCATGGTTCTGACACCAGTCATTGGTCTCAGTGAGGCCTTTCTGTAGGATGTCAACATCACTTGGGGAGTTAATAATAGCTCCCAACTTGCAATTGTCTGCAAACTTTGTCACCCTCTGTCCCTTCATGTTGGCCTGGACTTCAGAGAAGTAGATGCCAAACAGGAGAGGACCCAGGACCGAACACTGTGAGACTCCACTCATGACTGGTCAGCAGTCTACTGTAGTCAACTACTTTCACACTGTGGGTTCTATCTGTGAGTCAGTTTGCAACCCACCTAGTGATATACGGGTTGATGCCATAAAGGAGTAATTTAAGAATATTAACTCAGTGAACTTCAGTAGCTTAATGACAAGGCTAACAACCATGAAATTACATGAGAAAAACAACCACCATCAGTGCCAGGCTGCTTGTGATATAGAAGATTCCTGTTTAGCACACCATAGAGCTAGAATGAAGAAAATTTACAATTCCTGCATGCAAACTCTCTGAAGCAGGAGGTAAGTTAATGGAGAATGATACTTGTTTCACTTTTGCCGCTGTAGTACTGCTTTACTTATGTGCTGTTGGAAGATATAAGCAAAAGATTTATACAGTAGGGGATAAGGTAATGAGTGTCAATGTCAACAACAGTGCAACTGTGTAGGGAATTGTATACAGGGGTAGGGTGCAATGCCTTGGCAGGGAAAGTAGAGGGGATGTGGCAGGAATGGTGACCCACACATATGAGACTAGTGTTGTTATATACTATGCAAGTAAAATAATCCAGCCTGAATGCCTGGGTCTGTATGTGCCCCAGTCAGTGGTGATATACAGTTGTTTAGAGGTATTCTACTTGCTGATAAGTAAATTCCCAACTCTTAGACATGCCCAACTATCAAAGCATAGAGATGTGAACAGAGTGGTCTCTAGCCTTCCATAACAGTACATTTTGATTGATGTGTACATATTTTTTTTTACATTCACCACCTCCTGTGTAATGTAGCTGCAGGGAAGCCTTAACAATGGTAGCATTGGGCTTTTGAGGATAGGGACCATATACTACCAGTAAAATATTAAACTTCTAGGCTACAGATCCAATAAGCTCTGAAAACATGACTTTGCCTGCATTGTCTGAAATCCTTGCATGGGATGTTAAAACTTTTGCCTTCTTCCAATTTAAGCATACTCTTAATACATCTGTATAACAGCACTGATATATATTATACACACACATGCACAGACATACACATATACTCAGACACACAAACATAGACACACATGCAAGTACACACTCTGTACTGGGCTCTGTATTGGGTGATTGTGCTGTGGCTCCCAAAATTGCTGTATAAAATAAGAGTGATGTAGGTCACTGGCAGGGTGGGGGGGGTGAGCACTGGTAGCCACATCCTGTGATGGACTTGTGGCTCTCATGTAGTCAGGGAAATGCCATGGTGCATTGCATAACAGTTGTAATGTTACACAATTCTGCATGGAGGTAGTTTGCTTGCCTATGTGACATATTCATATACAGATGGCATGACATGTCCCACGTACAACCATGTGTGCACCCAGTTTCCTCCACAGGGTACTCTGGGATACTTTGTCACCCCTGCCATGTGTCACTGCAACACCTAAAGAAACATTGCACATAAAACCTTCATACAGATGACAAACATACATTTAGGTAGTCCCCATTATTGTATTACTGGAAAAGGGGTATTGTCAACACTACCTATTTTCAGGTTTAGATGTGTAAGAGTAAAATTTGTGTAACTCCTAAAAGCATTTACACATATTTGTTTGATATACCATGTTTTCATATCAAGCTGTGATAAGCACTGTCAAAAGTCAATTCTCCCAGGCAGAGAATGGCATCTTACAGCAGGATCATCATGAGCATGGTTAGCAGATTCAGTGAATAAGAGATCTGGCAGGGTCTTCCATGATTGTGTCTGGTGAGGAATTATAAACTACATCAGTATTATGGCCAAAATCAAACATATATGCTCCTAGGAAGAAGAATAACTGACATGGTAGCTGAAGCAGTCACTATCCCCCCCAAAAGGAGAGATATCTATACCAAGCTATTGCAGCCCCCCAAACATCTCCAACGCCCAAGTGAGAACTGCTCTCTCCAAAGCAAAAAACACAGCATCCATGGGACCTGATGGTGTCCCCGGCTGTGTGCTCCACGAACTCAACGAGGAATTAAACCCACAGCTAGGACAGCTGTTTAATCATAGTCTTACCTCTGGATACGTACCCAGGGAGTGGCGCACTGCAACTGTGGTCCCACTTCACAAAGGCGGTGCCTCCACCGACCCTGGAAATTACCGGCCCATTAGCTTGACAAGCCTTATCTGCAAAGCCATGGAGAGGATCATAATGGACCTCATAAATAAAGACATAGGGAATTTGCAGACTTTGGATCCATCCCAGTTTGGCTTTGTCAAAGGCAGATCATGCCTTCTAAACTTGGTTGACTTTTTTGAAACAGTCACCAAAGCCATTGATGAGGGAAAGGCAGTCCATACAGCCTACCTCAATCTGGCGAAGGCCTTTGATACAATACCCCACTCGGGTATCATTGAAAAACTCATCAGCTTAAATGTTAACCCATACATCACAAGATGGGTTGCAAACTGGCTGAGTGACAGAACCCACAGGGTCAGAGTTGCTGGCGCCATGTCAGACTCAAAGCCTGTCACAAGTGGTGTACCACAGGGCTCAGTCCTGGGCCCACTCTTGTTTGGCATCTACTTTTCTGAAGTACAAGCAAACACAGGAGGGTTATGGCTGACAAAGTTTGCAGATGACTGCAAACTGGCGCCATAGTAGAAAACACATCTGACACAGATATCCTTCAGAAGGGTCTCACAGAAATGGATAACTGGTGCCAGAGCCATGGCCTAAAGTTAAATGCCAAAAATGCATAGTCATACCCTTCGGGAAAAACAAGGTTACCCCTAGCTACCAAATAGGTGGCAATCCACTGAGTACAGAAGAAGTTATCAGGGACCTGGGGACCCAGGTTGATAGTAGTCTGTCATTCGACACCCATGTAGCTAAAGTAGTTAGGAAGACCTTCTACATTGCCCACCTTATCATGAAGGGATTCTCATCTAGATCAAGGGAGGTCATAGTCTCCCTATACTCATCACTCATCAGACCAATGATTGAGTACAATGCCCCATTCGAATGTATCTGACCCGACACTTGCAGCAGCTGGAGAGGCCACAAAAGTTCCTCACCAAAAGGATAAAGGGTCTCAAACATCTGTCCTATGCTGCCCGACTGAAAGAACTCCAGCTCTATTCAGTCACTTACCGCTTGCTCAGAGGTGACCTTTGCCTAACATACAAGGCCATGTCAAACCCAGATTTGATGAATATGCTTCACCTCAATAAATCTAGATCCGTCAGAGCCACAAGGGCGGGAGACTTAAACCTCGACACGGCTATTAATAGGACGTGCTGGAGGGATAGATTCATCACCCAAAGACTCCCTATGCTGTGGAATAAAATCCCGGTATATGTGAGGCAGAGCACCTCGCTGGCCTTGTTCAAGAGAAATCTTGACCAATGGATGGGAGATCGCAGATATACCCCAGGGATTACCTCAGTGTCACTGCTCAACAGAGGCACAGCAAAATAATGGGTATAGTTCCCCATACTAAAGGGGTGGCGTAAGCCACAAAACTAGGGGCTAGGCTTGTAAATGCCCTCGGGCAGATAGCCTAGTATGAACCTATGAACCTATGAACCTATTGCCACTCACCTGGCACAGAAGCTAAGAATCTTTGGAAAGAGTCCAAAAGTGGAACCACTTATGACCAACACAGATACGTTTCTTGCATCTTTATTTAAGGGTACAGACAGGGTTGGATTGTTAGATATTGTTGCTGAGTTCTACATAACATGTTATACAGGAGCATTTTCAATGAGCTGGGGGTGTTAGTGAAACTTTCATTCTTAAATTGAGTGATATGTTGGTGTTTTTACAGATGCTGTATTATCAGGGTCTTCTGCCATGGATATATGTATGTCTGATATCAAGGAACTGCCAGGCTGCAATAATGATGGCAACCCAGTCCTGGGACAGTTTAGGATTGCCATGTCAGTGAGAGAGTCAGGCAATGTTATAGCCATATCACCATCCCCATAAACAGACACACCTCCTGTACCTATACCCATCATCCAACAGTAGGATGTCAACTGGGGACAGGAAGATGCTGATATATCTGACCAGGGAGAGGCCTCATCTACAACAACATAGTCCCACTTGTTTGCTGCCATCTCTGAGGGATGATGATCTAAGAGTTCAGAACTAAAGATATCATGGAAACTGCCCTCCTGCTGAGCTGAGTGCACCCATGGCCTCAACTTGTTTTGGGGCAGGGCTATAATAAAGGGACAGGTGAAGATCAATACAGGCATAAATACATTGTTGGTTTTAATCCTTTAACACAGAGTATTAAAATTCTGATTTGTTAATGAGCTACTTCATGCACCAAGGGTACAGGTTTGAATCAAATCACCTTCATTTGCCTAGTCTGTGACCTTGAGAAAGTCACTTAACCAGAAAGTGCTTTGGAGTGATTGATTATTTGCATGCCTAGGAGCCTCTGAACCTTTGAACCTCTTTGAATGCATAGGTCACATTTTTCAACATAATAGATAGGTAGCATAGGACTTTTGTATGCCCCTGGGTTTTTACCTGTCATAGCTACAACCCTTCATGTGGCTGGGATACTTTTGCCTCCAATGAAATAGGCAAAAGTGGGGGGCAGGCCCATTATAAATTCAATAATGTCACCACCTTAACACCACCATCCCAATTTGGGGTGCTTTGGAGTGACATGGATATACATACAGATTGCATGTTGGTGCAGAAGCCACCCATGGCATGACCCGCCATTCATGCTCAGTGAACACTCCATTTTCTGTGTATGCTGTGGATCATACATGTAATCAACCAAGAATAGAGTGTCTCAATGGCTGGGAACACCTATGGTCAGTGCATATGTCTACTGTGGGTGCCCTGATCCTACCCAACAGGCCCAGACATTGTGCTGCATCTTTGATCTAAGTTTTCCCTGTAAACACATACATATACTTCAATGGTACCCATTACTACCCACTGACAAAAAAATGACAACACCACCCCATTCCTAGTCAGTTTCCCCAGCTCCCACCTAATCACCTATCCATGCTGTACTCTCACACACACACACACACACACACACACACACACACACACACACACACACACACACACACACACACACACACACACACACACACACACACACACACACAATCGTACCTCATACCCATTAACTAGATATATTTTGCTTTCATTTTTTTTTATTTCTTCATCCATTTCTGTTACACTTTTATGCAGCAACACAGATACCTGGACTGACCACTCTGTCATTATCTGGCAATCCCTCACAGATGGCGCTGAAAGTGTCACTACAACAATCAACAGCAGTAGAAGACCCAGCACATCTGGGTTCCAGTGGGCTAGACCTGCCTCAACAACTCCCTCAACACTTGCTACACCTGCATCAGGTAGCTCTGACCCTGGGTATGGTGCATTGGTACCCACCAGGTGCAGAGGCAGTAGATGTGGTGATGTCACTTGTCATGATCTGGCAGAGTTACTGAACATGATAATGGACAGGAGGATTGATGTCCACATCTACCATATCAAGACCATTCTCCAAGTCATTTACTCAAGTCATTGCCTAACTCTACCTACCTTTGAGGCAAGACCCAGTGGTAATGGCTTCAAGGATGAGGAGTAATCTTTATGTCAAAGATGGCAAGAAATGGATCTCAAATACTCCACACTATCCAGAAACACCATGGACCCCTGCCTTGTGTGTCATATTATGCTCTGCCCTTCATTAGTGTCTGTTTTTTGTTTGTCTTATGCCTCTTTAAGCACTGTGTTCCCTTTCCCTCAGTGTTTTACCCCACAACAATGTTTTACCCCACAACCTTGTCAGTCATGTCTGTCTGTCTGTTCCAACATCTCAGCCCCCAACTCTTACCTAGAAGTAAGCCAAGAATTGAGACTTGAGGGATGACAGTAGGGTTGTGGAGGTATGGAGAGATTGAGTGCTGCCATTTGATGGCATGTTGTCTATTAGAGGGATAACATTCAAACATGGTATGGGATGGAGAAGACCGCCCAATGGAAGAGAGTAGAGAGAGAAGGATGGAATGGGATATGGTATCAAAAGCATTTGATAGATCTAGAAAAAATGTAGATGCTATATAGGCAGAGTCACAACTTTTGTTAATGATATCTAAGAAAGATAAGAGAGCAGTAGAGGTACTGTGGCCAGGATGGAATCCATGTTGTGTTGGGGAGAGGATGCTGCTGTTTAACAGGGAGTTAACTAGTTGCTTTTGGATGCATTTTTTTAGAATTTTGGATATGGGGGAAAGAAGAAGGATGGGTTGGAAGTTAGAGATGTCAGAGGAAGGGCCCCCTTTTTGGAGGGGTAGGATAATGGCATTTTTTCATGAAGATGTAACATAAGATTATTAGATCGACCTATTGATAAGAATGCTAATTGGATAAGCTACTGAATCAGCAGCAGTCTTGAGGAATTTGGTAGAAATGTTGTCACTGAGTTGGAACAGGGTTTTAGCTTTAGTAAGAGATTTTTATATATGAAGTAGAAATAGAGGAAAGATCACATTCTGTATGGGTAGGAAGCTTTTCCTGGATTTGAGTAGGTAAAGTTGGGGATATGCTACAGTGAGGAAGGTGTGAAGAGGAGGGTAAGTTGAGGTTAGAAATGCTAGGAAGGGGGGAGGAAAAGGAAGCAGTGAGATTAGCTATTCTATCAATGAAATATGAGTAGAATTTGGAGGCAATAAGGTCGGGTGACATGTCAGGGAAGGGCCAAGGGTTGGTTTTAGTGCCAGGGTTCAGAAGATTATTGATAGAGGGCCAGAACAAGTTTAGGGTTATTTTTCCTATATGATTGTAGGTTCATGTATTATTGTTGCTTGTCTTTTCGGATAAGTTTTTAGATTGGTTGTGAAGTTGTTTACAATGGAACAGATTGGAGGGGTTATTAGAAGTAAGCCAGAGCTTCCAGGCTTTGTCTCTGTGTGCTGTATACTAAGTGTAGTCTACCATCCTATTTGGTATCTGTAGCTAGTGCTTAGGTTAGAATATTGTGATGTAGTCAGGCAGGAGTCTGCATCCAATGATGTGTAAGATGTATTATCATACAAGGCTGCTTGTGGCATGATACAGTGCTCTGTTGAACAGCTATGAAACCAGCTATAACATGTGCATATGACACCATGAAAGAGCTGGTGGTTTTGATGATTCCTTGGCCTGCTCACTGTATTTTGCATTCCTCTTTTTTAAACCACATAAACCACAACTTTCATATTAAACTGAGCCATGAGAGCAGTTTAATTTTGTTCATTTTTGTACACCATTAGTAGCATCCCTTCAAAGGAGTGCTTTCTAGAAAGGGTTGCATAATTTCCTCTGTGATGCTGGTAGGTAATCACAGGTCATTTGATCAATATTTCATCAGCAGGAGTTTGAAATGAATGATACATAATTTGTATTGTGAAAGACAATAGCTGACATGATACAGTAAACTATTTGTCAGGTATACCACATGCGTGTGACCCCTTGACAGGGCAGTGGTGGTTATGATCCCCTGGCTGTTGTACTATATTTCATACTGCTCCTTTTCATTCTCAAGCACCACTGCAAACCCTTCATATGTGAGCTTTCTCTCAGGGTTGCATGATTTCCTCTGTGGCATCAACTTAGGTTAGTAAATTGTGTTTTAGGCAGGCAGGGGTTAAAATTTAGTAATGTGCAAGTTGTGTCATGGAGAAGACAAACCCCTGTATTCTCAAAAGAGCGGTGCAGGAGCTCAAGCAGGCAATATGTCTGCAGTGCGATCCAGGAACAGCCTGCAGGGGCGTGCACGAGCGCTCCTGCACTAATCTTGCATGGACTAAGCCCTGGTATGAAAATCACCTCATTTGCAGGTGAAATCCATGCAAATGAGGTGATTTTGCAATCCAGAAAGCTTGCAATAGTCCGTGCAAGACTAGTGCTAACTACAGAAATGTACTTGGTTAGTAACCGAGTACATTTCTGCAAAATCCAAAACGGTGCCATGACATACCCAAATAAAGGATTCATATCATGCAGTAAGCATGCCAATGGTCTAGTATAAGGCCATTGACATTGCAAACATAAAAAAAATACAAAAATCAACTTTTCGTTTTTTTTAGCTGATCTCGGCTGTTTAAACATAGGGCAGTGGCGCGCAAATGGGATAGGGGGGAAAATAATATAATAAACCTAAAATAAGCAGTCTAACTAAAATCTCTATTCTGTCATGCAAGTCAATGGCAGGCATAAGACAATGTGGCCAGTGATTAGTTGTTGCTTAAGGGGGAGGCTCAGTGTGAGACATGTAACTATGCATTAACAGGCAATCCTATGCAAATGAGGGGAATGATAGTGAATCCCAGTTTTTCAAGCATGCTAGTCAGGTCCCAACAGTGTAAGAGCAGGAATAGCTTGGGGAAAGCCTAGGAGTTACCTAATATCATAGGGGTGTTTGTGTCAGACATAGTGAAAGCAGATTGGAGCCCTGTGGCTCAGGTTTGCTCCTAGCTTAGCACAGCTAAGCCAGGGTTGTGTCTAAACCTGCATGGCACTCTTTACAAAGCCTATGCGGGTGTACATGCCATGCACTGGGTTTTACAGCAAGAAAAAAGAAGCTAAACCAGGAAATAGCAGCAGTGTGCACAACTGAGCACTCTATTTGTGCAGCGTGCACACGGCCGTAAACAGGAAGGCAATGGGAAGGGAAAACAGCAGTATTAAAGTAATCAAGGAGAACTAGCGTAGCTGGCAGGTAAAATGTATCAGAGTCAGCCAATTACACAGGCAGCAGACCAGCCCAGCCCAGAACACTACTATAAACTTAGAAACACCTTCCCCTCTGCTTTTTTCCCACACTCTACACCACCGGTGTAAACAAGTGGGGAACTTTTAAAACTCACAACAAGAAAATGATAGGGGCTGCAATAGCTATCATACAACTTGTGGAAGAAGCTGAGGGTGGTGAGGATGTGAATGCTGTCGACCAACCCAAAGTGAAGAGATGGAGAAGAGTGTACAGATCCAGTGTAACCTACCAGGGGCTACATGAGTTGGAGATAGTGGAGCACTATAGGGTGGACAGGGACCTCCTACAGCAAATTGTCGAGCAGTGCCAGCCACACCTGACACGCAGAACTAACAGAGGGGAAGCCATCTCAGTGGATACCAAGGTATGTGTAGGCCTAAGAATACTAGATACAGGTACCTTCCAAAGGCCAACTGGGGATATGATGGGGATCTCACAGGCATCAGCATCCAGGGTACTCCACCAGTTCCTGGATGCCATATCAGCACATGTCGGTGAGCACATATATTGCCCCAACACCCTTGAGGCGTTGGCCAGCAATATGCAACTGTTCCACCAAATAGCAGAATACCCTGAGGTAGTGGGTGCAATAGACTGCAAGCACATATACATCAAAGCACCATCCAGTGAGCAGGGTAGGGTCTACATCAACCGCAAGGGCTTCCCCTCCATCAACTGCCAGGTCATGTGTGATGCCTAGGGCATAACAATGAATGTGTTTGCTGGCTGCCCTAGAAGCTATCACGATTCCCACATCTGGCATCTGTCCCAGCTGTATCAGAGATTTGCCAATGGGGACATCCCTCACAGTCACCTAGTGGGGAATGTTGGATATGCACTGGAGCTGTGGCTGATGACACCCATCAGAAATGCACACACACCCAAACAAGAACTCATTAATGAGGCACATGCACAGACTAGAATTATAGTAGAGCATGTGTTTGGGATGCTCAAGTCACGGTTCCAGTGCCTGGACACATCCAGTGGAGCCTTGCAGTACTCACCAGCTACATGTACCCAAATTGTCATTGTATGTGCCATGCTACACAGTATGATCCTGCGGAAACAACTTCAGCAGGAACAGCATGGGGCAGGGCCACACAGCCCCCCAACCATTGCCAAGGCCTGCACAGGTATAGACTGCCTCAGAGGAGGAACAACCTGAGCCTGTCCTAGTAGGTAGAAGGAGGCATGCCCAGTATGCCCTGGCCTTGGCAAAGAGGCAACGTATAGCAGATACACTGACACAGGAGAGACCAAGGGAATAACACCTCTCTCCGACTCTCACATACAGTAAAAGGGATGCCAGACATTTCACTACCTGTGCCTAACCACATGTAGGGAGTGTACTATGTGCACCCAACATAAGCAGCCCTGCAGCACCACCCTCAATACTGGGACACCCACAAGGTAAGTGACTCACACATGCCAGTCATGTGGTGGGTCACATACCCAACAACAGTCACAGCCAGCAGGACAGGTGTAGACAAACACAAACAAAGACTGTGCTATGGCCTTTGAATGAGGCCTTTTGTAACCTCCCCCCAGGCTTACACAGGCAGACTACAGCAGGTCAGGCAGTGGCATGTCAGTTTTGAAGGGTAGGAAGTCAGAAACTAATATGTAGGCAATTAAAAGCTAAGATTTGTAGTACACTGGTTTGCCTCTAGCCAGCATGATAGTTAAGTCTACAGACTGACATGGAGTACCCGACATACCAGTACAGTCCTAGCAAATGTGTACAGGTGTCAGGTGTGCTTCCAATCCTGTGTAGACATGTAGAAGCAGTCAGGTGTGTCCCCATCCTACGTAGAAATATAGTAACAGTCAGGTGTGCCCCCCAATCCTGTGTAGAAATGTAGAAATAGTCAGCTGTGCCCCCCCATCCCACGTAGAAATCCAGTAACAGTCAGGTGTGTCCCCCCAATCCCGTGTAGAAATGTAGAAATAGTCAGATGTGCCCCCCCATCCTACATAGACATATAGTAACAGTCAGGTGTGCCCCACCACAATCTTGTGTAGAAATGTAGAAATAGTCAGGTGTGCCCCCCCATCCTATGCAGAAATGTAGTAGCAGTCCATGCCAAATGACCAACGGATACCTTGCAGAGACAGCATGCTACCTGTAGGTGTACAACACAAAGGGCAGCACTGCAGTAAAAACTACCTGGACTCGATCCACACATCCAGTACGGGCGACCATACCGGGCATGCCCACACACTTAGCGTAATGAAGGCAATGTCAGTCAACATACTGAAAGGTCATACTGGGCATGCTCACACACTATGAAGGCCATGTCTGCAAACACCAGTGGACCAGACATATCTGGCAGCCGTGGATGTTAGTGCAGACACTCCTCAGTATGCACAACACATGCTTTACACACACAGTGGATAGGAATACAGGTAGATATGAAAGGACAACAAACTATAATAAGCCAAAGGTAGACATAAATAGCTGCGTAGAAGAGGGTGACTGTGACAAGGAGCCACCCAGAGCTCTCCCACCCAGTACACAGCCAAAGAGCCATAATCAAATGAGGGTCTGATGTCACACACTGCAGATACTAGCCACTGGTATCTGTCAGCATTACAGCATATGTGGTGCACGTGCCAGCTGTGTAATAAGAATGTTCAAGGAAGTAGACATGTAGCAGCTATAAACACGTACCTGTGGAACATGAACCAGGTTGTGCCCACATGTGGTGTGTCAACCCCTAGATGAATGCGTTATGGCCCATGCACACACATTGCCCACCCCATAGCCCCACTTTGACAAGCCTGCTGAGGTCATCGACTGTGAAATACACCTTTGGGAGAATTGTATCCCAGTAATCTCTGTGGCGCATCTCATAACTGCATACTGTTGTAGTGTGATAAACTAGATAGGTAGGAGTTCTAAGTTCAGCCTTAGCAACTGCATTTGTATGTGTGCATGTCTGTCTGTCTGTGTAGACAGCAATGCTTTTTAGGGTGGTCACACTCCCTACAACTGAAATGCTCTACTTTGGTAAGGCTGCTGATGTCATCCACCTAGACATACATCCCTGGAAAAGCTGTCTTTCAGTGACCTCTGTGGCATGTCCCATAATTGCATATTGCTGTAGTGTGATAAAATAGTTAGAATGAAGTTCAATTCCCAAATATGGCAACTGTGTGTGTGTGTGTGTGTCACTGTCTGTGTAGAAAGCAATGCTTTTTAGGGTAGTCACACCCCTACAACTCACATGCTCATCTTTGGCAAGGCTGCTGATGTCATCCACCTACTAATACACCTCTGGGAAACTGTAGCCCAATAATCTCAATAGCACATCTTGTAACTGCATACTGCTGTAGTGTGATAAAATTGGTAGTTAGGATTTCAATTCCTAGACATGGCAAATGTGTGTGTCTGTGTAGAGAGCAATCATTTGTAGGGTAGTCACACTCCCTACAATTCAAATGCTCATCTTTGGTAAGGCTGCTGATGTCATCCACCTAGTAATACACATGTGGGAAACTGCAACCCAGTAATCTCCGCAGTGCATCCTGTAACTGTGTATTGTTGGCATGTGATAAATTAGTTAGGTAGCTGTTCTACTCCCAGATATTGCAAGTGTCTGCTTGACCCTGTATGTGTAGCAAGCAATGCTTTTAGGGTAGTCACACTCCATACAATTTGTATGCTCTACTTTGGCAAGGCTGCTGATGCCATCCACCTAGACATACACCTCTTTGAAGGATGTAGCCCAGTAATCCCTGTCACGCATGCCATAACTGCGTACTGATGTAGTGTGATATTGATCTCTGTTAGGGGTTCTATACCCACGCATATCGGTTGTGGATGTTTTGTTTGTGTTTCAATGTCTGTGTGGGGAGCAATGCATTTTAGGCTAGTCACACTCAGTACATGTCCAATGGCTTACTTTGGCAGTCCTGCTGATGTCATCCAATGTCATATACACCTATGGTGAAGGAGTACTCCAGTAATCTCTGTGGCATGCTCTATAACAGCTCTGTGTTGTAATGTAATAAACTATTTAGGTAGGGGTTCAACTCACAGACATGACAGGTGTGTGTGTGTGTGTGTGTGTGGGTGTGTCACCTGGGCCCAATGTGGGGTGGGTTTTTCAAATGTCTTTTATGGTGGCCCTATATCACAATGTCCACTGTACAGGGATAAGCCAGGCAAACACAGTTAGCAACTCCAGTATTACCCAGAGTGCACTCTCAACCCATGTCACATACACACACACACACACACACACACACACACACACACACACACACACACATACACACTGAGGCAACAGACAATATGTACACTGCATATTGGTGACTGATAGTAACTATGGAGTGATTGCAGTGCCCTACAGAGGACATGGCACCCTGCCCATTTGTCCAATAGGCACATACATTCAAACAGTGCACCTTCCCCATGTTCCCCACTGGACACCTGATACACCTGTGGTGCCATCACATGTGACCCACAAAGGACATTCCATGCCTGAAAGCATGCCCTGTGTGGACAGATGCCACTGACGCCAGGGAATGCCATTGGCATGCTATCAATGCAGGTGCAGGGTTAATCTGCTGTCCATTACCAGTTCCCTCCACAGGTGGCGAAGACTGGCACATCTGATGATAATCTTTGTACACAACATGGGCCTGACACCCCAGGTACAGTTCCACATGTCACTGTACATGCATGTGGGAGGTGTGCACATCCCAGACACTGCCCATGTCAAGGACTAGGGAACACATACATGGCAAGTGATGCACAGCATTGGCCACATGCAATAGCGACCCAGGTGACTGGATGGTGGATACAATACCCACCTGTCTGGGCAAATGCAGAACCCATGGGCCTGAGTCACAATGCAGACCATTGTTATGCGGTCTGATGCCAAGGTATACCCATCACCTAGCCTTGTATAGCCATCTGGCACAGACACCCACAACATACCTGTGCAGAAATGCACCCATACATGTCAGTACTGGCTCCCTGTGTCTTTATGTGTGTGTTGTATGATGTATATGATCACATCCACACTCACTGCAAACCCCAGTGGCATACTGAAGCATGCTGTCTGATGTCAGACATCTCCCCATACCCTTTGCCCATATAACCTCTGTATGACCCATGTGGTGCATGTGATACATGCACAGTAATGTGTTGTGGCAATCTCACTAGTGATGAGCTGTATCCCTGGCCCTGGCAAGTGTGTCAATATGTGTTCATCCCTGTGAGAGTGTGGCTGTGTTGACGCTGGTACCTGTTCAAGCAGGCAGGCACATGTACACCACGTACCATATAGCTACCATATCCCTGTAGCAGATGTCACTCACCATCACATATATGATCTGCAGACTCCTCATCAGGTAACCCATGTGGTGCATCCAACAATTGCATAGGACTTTGATAGCACTACATAGACATCAGGGGTTTAATAACCTGTGCTGGTAGGTGTGTGACACAGACATGCTTAGGTTTTACTCTCCCACCCCTCCCTGACTTGTCGATGCCTCTGTCTGCCTCTCTTATTCCCTCACTGGTGGATGTGGAGACCTATACCTGCTTTTCTTAGGCAGCAGCATGTGTAGTTTAGGTAATGCTCATGATCAGCTGATGGCCTCTGCATGAATTGCAGCCCTCCCCTAGTTGATTGCATGTGGAACAGCTGTGGTAACATTCCCATAGACAATTGCATGGAAACACACACCAATATCTAAGAACAGCATGT
Organism: Protopterus annectens; assembly: GCF_019279795.1. Lineage (NCBI taxonomy): Eukaryota > Metazoa > Chordata > Ceratodontiformes > Protopteridae > Protopterus > Protopterus annectens. The sequence goes on from NC_056741.1 coordinate 501,310,715, forward strand.
TTGTATTGGTCCTTTTCTTTCACTGTGAGCAGGAACTCATTCTGTTGTTTGGCAAACAGCATCTCAGATGGAGTGGAGATTTACCTCCGACAACATACACTATGGAAACAGGCCAACATACAGGAGGGGGATGTGCTTGACCTGACTAGAGACTGTAAGTGCTGCTATACTGCATTCAGAGTAATGTTGGTTTAACAGGGTGTGTGCAGATATGGCTGTCCTACATGTATTAATACCTGCCATGTCAGTTGCATGTTTATGTGGACTCCCCATCTGTAGAGTCATCTGCAGACTGGGTAGTGTGTGGTGTCTTTGATGTCATGTGTTACCCACAGAACATGTATCTGTGAACTGCCAAAGGTAGTGTGAGGATTGTAGTCGTTAGATGGTGACAGCCATGGCAGTTACTGACTTCATATCCCTCATAGGACATATGTTGCAACAAACCCTGTTACAACAGTAAATATGTGATGTTATCACAGCAATGTGTCACTATTGGCCCTGTGTATGTGCTTCCAGCCACAACTTAGTCAACATTTGTACATGTCATGCATTAAGAGGTGCATATGTGCTGCACACCATAATTAGTGTCATCATATCTGATAACAAGCCAGTGAGATATCAGACTGCTACACATGCTATGTACAGTAGGGGTCATATTTGATGAGATAACCTGGACATACTGTGGTTGTTTGTACAGAACTGAAGTCTGTGTACTCATGGTGAATGTTGACAGTGTGTGTACTGCTAACATGTACCTTGGCCTGTTTACAGACTGTGGTAGTTGTCATTGTCCTAGGTCCTGCCCTCTCTGATGTTACATGCTGCTCCACTGTATGATACCATATTGGCTTGCATGTTTGTAGGGCCATGCACACACATGTCCCATACCACAGTTAGCCATCAGACCAAACTGTGTAGTGGCCCAGTATATGTAGCGTTAGTGTGTGAGTAGCACATATGAGTATGGTGTTGAACAGATAGTCCATATACTGTAATATTATCGTAGCTTGACATATGTGGATGTGGCTGTGTTCTCAATGGTTGTGGTTATGCACTTTCACACAGGTGTATCTTACCCTGTGCTGTGACATGCCTGTACAGCCTGCTATATATGCAGGTACATGTGCATTCTCCCACAGTAGATGTAGGCCAGTGTTGAGCCAGTCTGCCTGTAGTCTGCACAGTGCATTGTTACATGCCTAGCAGCTCAGTGCACTTACCCAGTAAAATGTCATGTGAAGATACTTGCCAGATGTACTGCTGCCAGGCCTCCCTTAACAGTCATGTATGTCAGACAGAGCAGTGGGATGCTCTAAAGATTTATGTCAATATCTAGTGGGTAGTATGTGGCCATGGCACCCTTGTACCAATGGTTATTAAGTGTCAGGCCAGACAGGGGTTTGTGAATGCATAATCTATGGTGGCAAATGTATATCAGTCGTTATGTGTTATACCCATCTACATGGCTGTCACCATCCATATTGTCAGGCATGGTATACATGTCTTACACTAAGGGGTTATATGTATACCACTGGACTGCACAGAGTGTGTCAGAATGTCCACACATATTGGCCAATATCTCTGCTGCAGTCGACAGGGGCAGTACATGCTAGCAGCGGTACTTTACTATGATGACCTTAGGATGTCTGTCAGTAGGCAATGGCACACATGTGGAAAACAGATGTGACCTCCCACACACACCACGTCTGTAAAGACAATCCCAGTTACAGTAGCAATAGTATATAGAACTGTAATAGTACACAAATAAAGGTTTTCCATTTCTGCACACCTGTGTGTGGTGTTTTTTCCTATGACCTCTCTGTGGTCAGTGTTGCAGGTGAGGATTGCAACGTTACAGTGAATGTATTTGCATTTTAAATATGTACTGCTGTAGATGTGAACCTTATTTGAACTGTTTGGAGCTTATCTCCCAGAGAATCTACTGAAAATGGACATATATCCAGCTAGACTAGGTCGGTCAACAAATGTAAAATAAAGAAATAAAAATAAATTTGTATGGGTGGCCCATACAGTGTCCAGTTGTTCATGTGTGAACTGTAGGCATAGTGACTGTTGCATATTTTGTGCACCTTCTACATATGTATCTTACTGTACATATCTCTGCATGTGTATGTGTAGTTGCATGTATATATATATATATATATATATATATATATATATATATATATATGTATATATCTGTATCTGCATATATGTGTCTGTGTATATGTATCCTGGGGATGTTGATAGCTTCCACATTTTACATGCCCTATGGGAGCCACACTGTACTGCCTGATATGTTACCAATACCAGCCTGACATCATACAGGTGGGATGTAGTACTGTTAACATCTTGTGCCCTTGTCATGTCAGGTACTGGTTACAGGATCTGCAACACTTATAAGTGTATTGCAGGGTGGACGTATTTTGCTGTGGGAGAGGAGTATGCCTATCCATACAGGAACATATATTGTTTGGGACCTCTCAACCCCAGTAATGGTGCATGTGGACATATTTGTTTTTGTTAATCTACCATTGCTACCTACAGATTTATGGCCACATATACCCATATGTATGTATATATATATATATATATATATAAACACAGTATCCCTGGTAAATGTGGAATCACGACACCCAAGAGGCAGTACACAATCCAGTCAATGTGTAGTAGCTATAATAATGGCAATATCCAACAGATACTTGATGAAATAAAGTCCACAGCAAATGAAAATGAAATAGGCAAACAATTTATTACTAGTACTTAAATTCAACTGTTGCCATTTAGTTAGAAGATCAGGGTATTGGTTGCCATATGTCGGCATGGTTAATATTCTTAGACCTCGGGGTACAATGTTCAAGTTCAGGCTCGCTTCCAGATGATAGCGCTGATTCTGTAAGCACTTAAACTTGAAAACATTATTTTCAATATCACGTTTAAGGTTTCTAATCAGCATTTCATTGCTAGAGTTAAACGGTATCATTTCCGGTACATTGAGTGAGTTTGTATTCAAAAGAGGGTTCACAGTGGTAGTTAACAAGCCTCTCAAGCTATTGTTAAGAATGATACCTTTGGCTCCATCTAAACAATCCATGTTCGTGACCGCCTCTTCCAGAAACCCAAAACACACGTAGAAAAACACAGTATCCCTGGTAAATGTGGAATCACGACACCCAAGAGGCAGTACACAATCCAGTCAATGCGTAGTAGCTATAATAATGGCAATATCCAACAGATACTTGATGAAATAAAGTCCACAGCAAATGAAAATGAAATAGGCAAACAATTTATTGTATAGCAAAACTCGTAAGCGCTTTCGCGGACTTCACTCTCCACTTCCTCAGACGATACTGTTTCAAGAAGCACAGTCACTTAAATAGTAACATTCTAATGTAACAATCAACTAATTAATCATTTTAAATAAGAATACATTATAGTTGTATATCATAAAATTCAATTACATTTATAAGATATCAACATAGAATAATAAGAACATAAAAATGATAATTCTGATATTAAAAAACAATAACATGTAAATTAATATAAGTACAAAAAATTAATTATTTGAGTTTCCTTAAATTCAAGGCTGGCTTAATAGAAACTGTGTCATTTAGGCCCCTTCCCCTATGAGCACCTAACCTTAGAATCCACTTAAGTTCTGAATTTTCTGTATCATTGACCATATTACCTAAATGTAAACTATGGGGCTGGACATGTAAGATCTGAAACAAAAACATATGATTGGGGCCATTATTGAGAACGTGTTTAGCTATAGCGCTATACTCTTCCTTTCTTTGAATGTTATATATATATGGTCCCTGATTCGTTCTCGTAGGGATCTATTTGTTTTGCCCACATAGTAACAAAAACATGTTACACAGTGGGCTATGTAAACAATATTTCTCGTATTACAGTCCCCATGTGTCCTAAGTTGCCATAAATAACCTGTATCGGGATGTTTATAAAACCTAGATTCATCAATATAATTACAATAAGTGCATTTTCCACATTTTCTGGTTCCTAAGAAGGTGTTACATGGGCTTTCATATGTGCCTTGTCTATTGCTTGGATAGCACAGAGACTGTTGCAAATTTTTACAATTTTTGTAAATGAACTTTGGTTCATTACCAACCAACTTATGTGTATTCTCATCTACTACTAAAATATGCCAATTATCATTTACAATCTTATGTATCCGTTGTATATTGGCACAATATGGTATCACTATGGACGGAATATTGGTCCATCTAGTATTAACTTCCCTGCTATAGTGGGAATTATTAAAGAAAAAAAGGGCTTAGCTCTGGTTGTTCTGAGCTCATCCATTTCTTTATAAATTTTTGAAATTTCTTCCTCTTTATAGCCCCTATTTATAAAACTATGTTTAAGCTCAATTAACTCTTTGTTGAAAGTTGTATCATCACAACATAAGCGAGACAGTCTCATCGCTTGGCCCTTGACGATGTTTGCAAAGATCCTGGGATTATGCATACTGTCATGTTGTAAATAAGCTGGCCTATAACATGGTTTTCTAAAAAGTTTAGTTTTTATAATATTTTCTTCATTATAAATCTTAACATCTAAAAAATCAATTTCTTTATTGGAATAGTTGGCAGTAAATTTTAGAAATTCATTAGTAGAATTCACTTGATTAATCAAACTTAGACAGCTCTCCTCATTACCATTGAAAACAATAAAAAGGTCATCAACAAACCTTTTAAAAAACAATACATTTTGATTGTTGATTAAATATTGTTGTTCCCAGGAAACCATAATGAGATTTGCATAAGTGTTTGCGCAACTGTTTCCCATTGCTATTCCCGTATTTTGCTTAAAATATTTATTATCAAACATAAAAACATTATTATCCAAAACTATTTCTAATAGAAAGCAAAGAAAGTCAGCCTTAACTACTTCCATTCCATTTCCATCTATTAATAACTTCCTAAGCATTTCTAAACCAATAGAATTGGGAATGCACGTGAATAGGGCTTCTACATCCATGGTGATAAAAAAGCAATCTTTCATGTTAGTACAATTAATGGTAAATTCATACAAATCCCTCAAAAACTGCTCTGTATCATTCAAAACATTTGCATAACTAGATAATATAGTTTTTAATTCATAATCTAAGTATATAGATATAGCCTCCGTGGACCATCCAGCACCCGCCACAATAGATCGAAATTTGGGGTGTCTGGGGTCCTTATGGATCTTCAGAAGGCCGAGCAACCTGCTAATATATGGATACTCAATGTTAAAATAATTGAACAGCTCCTTGGTAATGATGCCCTGTATGTAAACAGTCCAACAACGATAAATATATTGTTTTAAATAAATTACAGATATAATCTAAAGTAACCTGCTCATAAGCGTTTGTACTCAACATTTCATGCATACAATCTAAATAATAGGGAGTGTCCAAAATCACCACCAACCCGCCATTATCACAGGGTCTGATAGTAATACTGTCATCATTTTGCAGGCTGCGAAGAGCTTTTAATTCATCATTAGTTAAATTATTAACAACATCAGATCTCCTAAATAAAAAGTCTTCGTAAACATCTTTCTCAACAGCCTTTAGAAAGATGTCAACATTTGGTGGTGCAGGCGGAACGAAATTACTCCTCTTTTTAAATATATGGCATGACGAGTCATTTTCCTGCCCTAAAATAAGTTTTAAAGAGATATCACGTGTAAACATTCGTATTGCCAAAATGGTATCACTAGTATCAATACACATAGTCGGAATGAAGCCTAGACACTTATTTAACAAAGTACATTCAGACGTTGTTAAATTACGCTTAGAAAGGTTCCATATCAAGTTTCGCTTGTCCAGATTTTTTTGATAGTACGCACCTGTGGAACATGTGTCATTTCCTTGCGTTTCTGTCCGCGTTGTACACTGTCTTCCATGGACTTTTTCCTTGTTGCTCTGAATGGCAACGGAAAAGCCAACGGATCAACCGTGTGTGATGTTTCAGTCAGGATTTTGCGTCTTACGTCTGGTAATGGGCGTACGTCGGTGTCAGTTTCCATGTTTAATTCTACCCCAACTGGACCTTCCTTGGGGGTAGAATATGTGGAGACTGGTAGTTGTGGCGACACAATTGATTCCACAATAATATCTGTGGCTTCTGCCACATTGTTTGTTGTAACATTAGTTGACTCTTCATCCGGCTTCCTGTTGGATATACATCCCTCTATTCTCGTTGCTGATTGGCTAACTATAGCCCTCGTGCCCTGATTCACAGGCAAGCGTGCTGACATAGCACGCTGAGGTCGCTGATTGTTATTGTTGATGTTAACATCTGAAACAGCATTCCTCGGCCAAGTGAAGACATTTTGTTTTTTAAAGTCATCTAAGTCTCTCAATAGTTTCCTTTTTTTAACATCAAGAAGTTTTGCTTCATATCGCGATATTTTCTCAGTGATGTCCTGTAGAAATACCTCCGTTGGACCGTCTCCATAGATATTGAATAGTTCTCCCTGCTGTTGAATAATTTCTTCCCGAAGGTTAATTTCAATGGGTTGAAAAAAGTTTAGTAGTAGTTCCATATAGGCTTTACTAGTACTTAAATTCAACTGTTGCCATTTAGTTAGAAGATCAGGGTATTGGTTGCCGTATGTCGGCATGGTTAATATTCTTAGACCTCGGGGTACAATGTTCAAGTTCAGGCTCGCTTCCAGATGATAGCGCTGATTCTGTAAGCGCTTAAACTTGAAAACATTATTTTCAATATCACGTTTAAGGTTTCTAATCAGCATTTCATTGCTAGAGTTAAACGGTACAGTTTCTGGTACATTGAGAGAGTTCGTATTCAAAAGAGGGTTCACAGTGGTAGTTAACAAGCCTCTCAAGCTATTGTTAAGAACGATACCTTTGGCTCCATCTAAACAATCCATGTTCGTGACCGCCTCTTCCAGAAACCCAAAACACACGTAGAAAAACACAGTATCCTTGGTAAATGTGGAATCACGACACCCAAGAGGCAGTACACAACCAGTCAATACGTAGTGGCTATAATGATAGCAATATCGAACAGGTACTTGATGAAATAAGGTCCACAGCAAAAGAAAATAAAATAGGCAAACAATTTATTGTATAGCAAAACTCGTAAGCGCTTTCGCGGACTTCACTCTCCGCTTCCTCAGACGATACTGTTTCAAGAAGCACAATCACTTAAATAGTAACATTCTAATATAACAATCAACTAATTAATCAGTTTAAATAAGAATACATTATAGTTGTATATCATAAAATTCAATTACATTTATAAGATATCAACATAGAATAATAAGAATATAAAAATGATAATTCTGATATTAAAAAACAATAACATGTAAATTAATAAAAGTACAAAAAATTAATTATTTGAGTTTCCTTAAATTCAAGGCTGGCTTAATAGAAACTGTGTCATTTAGGCCCCTTCCCCTATGAGCATTTAACCTTAGAATCCACTTAAGTTCTGAAGTTTCTGTATCATTGACCATATTACCTAAAAGTAAACTATGGGGCTGGACATGTAAGATCTGAAACAAAAACGTATGATTGGGGCCATTATTGAGAATGTGTTTAGCTATAGCGCTATACTCTTCCTTTCTTTGAATGTTATATATATATGGTCCCTGATTCGTTCTCGTAGGGATCTATTTGTTTTGCCCACATAGTAACAAAAACATGTTACACAGTGGGCTATGTAAACAATATTTCTCGTATTACAATCCCCATGTGTCCCAAGTTGCCATAAATAACCTGTATCGGGATGTTTATAAAACCTAGATTCATCAATATAATTACAATAAGTGCATTTTCCACATTTTCTGGTTCCTAAGAAGGTGTTACATGGGCTTTCATGTGGGCCTTGTCTATTGCTTGGATAGCACAGAGACTGTTGCAAAGTTTTACAATTTTTGTAAATGAACTTTGGTTCATTACCAACCAACTTATGTGTATTCTCATCTACTACTAAAATATGCCAATTATCATTTACAATCTTATGTATCCGTTGTATATTGGCACAATATGGTATCACTATGGATGGAATATTGGTCCATCTAGTATTAACTTCCCTGCTATAGTGGGAATTATTAGAAGAAAAAAAGGGCTTAGCTCTGGTTGTTCTGAGCTCATCCATTTCTTTATAAATTTTTGAAATTTCTTCCTCTTTATAGCCCCTATTTATAAAACTATGTTTAAGCTCAATTAACTCTTTGTTGAAAGTTGTATCATCACAACATAAGCGAGACAGTCTCATCGCTTGGCCCTTGACGATGTTTGCAAAGATCCTAGGATTATGCATACTGTCATGGTGTAAATAAGCTGGCCTATAACATGGTTTTCTAAAAAGTTTAGTTTTTATAATATTTTCTTCATTATAAATCTTAACATCTAATAAATCAATTTCTTTATTGGAATAGTTGGCAGTAAATTTTAGAAATTCATTAGTAGAATTCTCTTGATTAATCAAACTTAGACAGCTCTCCTCATTACCATTAAAAACAATAAAAAGGTCATCAACAAACCTTTTAAAAAACAATACATTTTGATTGTTGATTAAATATTGTTGTTCCCAGGAAACCATAATGAGATTTGCATAAGTGTTTGCGCAACTGGTTCCCATTGCTATTCCCGTATTTTGCTTAAAATATTTATTATCAAACATAAAAACATTATTATCCAAAACTATTTCTAATAGAAAGCAAAGAAAGTCAGCCTTAACTACTTCCATTCCATTTCCATCTATTAATAACTTCTTAAGCATTTCTAAACCAATAGAATTGGGAATGCACGTGAATAGGGCTTCTACATCCATGGTGATAAAAAAGCAATCTTTCATGTTAGTACAATTAATAGTAAATTCATACAAATCCCTCAAAAACTGCTCTGTATCCTTCAAAACATTTGCATAACTAGATAATATAGTTTTTAATTCATAATCTAAGTATATAGATATAGCCTCCGTGGACCATCCAGCACCCCCACAATAGGTCGAAATTTGGGGTGTCTGGGGTCCTTATGGATCTTCGGAAGGCCGTGCAACCTGGGAATATATGGATACTCAATGTTAAAATAATTGAACAGCTCCTTGGTAATGATGCCGGTATGTAAACAGTCCAACAACGATAAATATATTGTTTTAAATAAATTACAGATATAATCTAAAGTAACCTGCTCATAAGCGTTTGTACTCAACATTTCATGCATACAATCTAAATAATAGGGAGTGTCCAAAATCACCACCAACCCGCCCTTATCACAGGGTCTGATAGTAATACTGTCATCATTTTGCAGGCTGCGAAGAGCTTTTAATTCATCATTAGTTAAATTATTAACAACATCAGATCTCCTAAATAAAAAGTCTTCGTAAACATCTTTCTCAACAGCCTTTAGAAAGATGTCAACATTTGGTGGTGCAGGCGGAACGAAATTACTCCTCTTTTTAAATATATGGAATGACGAGTCATTTTCCTGCCCTAAAAGAAGTTTTAAAGAGATATCACGTGTAAACATTCGTATTGCCAAAATGGTATCACTAGTATCAATACACATAGTCGGAATGAAGCCTAGACCCTTATTTAACAAAGTACATTCAGACGTTGTTAAATTATGCTTAGAAAGGTTCCATATCAAGTTTCGCTTGTCCACATTTTTTTGATAGTACGCACCTGTGGAACATGTGTCATTTCCTTGCGTTTCTGTCCGCGTTGTACACTGTCTTCCATGGACTTTTTCCTTGTTGCTCAGAATGGCAACGGAAAAGCCAACGGATCAACCGTGTGTGATGTTTCAGTCAGGATTTTGCGTCTTACGTCTGGTAATGGGCGTACGTCGGTGTCAGTTTCCATGTTTAATTCTACCCCAACTGGACCTTCCTTGGGGGTAGAATATGTGGAGACTGGTAGTTGTGGCGACACAATTGATTCCACAATAATATCTGTGGCTTCTGCCACATTGTTTGTTGTAACATTAGTTGACTCTTCATCCGGCTTCCTGTTGGATATACATCCCTCTATTCTCGTTGCTGATTGGCTAACTATAGCCCTCGTGCCCTGATTCACAGGCAAGTGTGCTGACATAGCACGCTGAGGTCGTTGATTGTTATTGTTGATGTTAACATCTGAAACAGCATTCCTCGGCCAAGTGAAGACATTTTGTTTTTTAAAGTCATCTAAGTCTCTCAATAGTTTCCTTTTTTTAACATCAAGAAGTTTTGCTTCATATCGCGATATTTTCTCCGTGATGTCCTGTAGAAATACCTCCGTTGGACCGTCTCCATAGATATTGAATAGTTCTCCCTGCTGTTGAATAATTTCTTCCCGAAGGTTAATTTCAATGGGTTGAAAAAAGTTTAGTAGTAGTTCCATATAGGCTTTACTAGTACTTAAATTCAACTGTTGCCATTTAGTTAGAAGATTAGGGTATTGGTTGCCGTATGTCGGCATGGTTAATATTCTTAGACCTCGGGGTACAATGTTCAAGTTCAGGCTCGCTTCCAGATGATAGTGCTGATTCTGTAAGCGCTTAAACTTGAAAACATTATTTTCAATATCACGTTTAAGGTTTCTAATCAGCATTTCATTGCTAGAGTTAAACGGTATCGTTTCCGGTACATTGAGAGAGTTCGTATTCAAAAGAGGGTTCATAGTGGTAGTTAACAAGCCTCTCAAGCTATTGTTAAGAACGATACCTTTGGCCCAATCTAAACAATCCATGTTCGTGACCGCCTCTTCCAGAAACCCAAAACACACGTAGAAAAACACAGTATCCCTGGTAAATGTGGAATCACGACACCGAAGAAGCAGTACACAATCCAGTCAATGCGTAGTAGCGATAATAATGGCAATATCCAACAGATACTTGATGAAATAAAGTCCACAGCAAATGAAAATGAAATAGGCAAGCAATTTATTGTATAGCAAAACTCGTAAGCGCTTTTGCGGACTTCACTCCACGCTTCCTCAGACGATACTGTTTCAAGAAGCACAATCACTTAAATAGTAACATTCTAATATAACAATCAACTAATTAATCAATTTAAATAAGAATACATTATAGTTGTATATCATAGAATTCAATTACATTTATAAGATATCAACATAGAATAATAAGAATATAAAAATGATAATTCTGATATTAAAAAACAATAACATGTAAATTAATATAAGTACAAAAAATTAATTATTTGAGTTTCCTTAAATTCAAGGCTGGCTTAATAGAGACTGTGTCATTTAAGCCCCTTCCCCTATGAGCACCTAACCTTAGAATCCACTTAAGTTCTGAATTTTCTGTGTCATTAACTATATTACCTAAACGTAAACTATGGGGCTGGACATGTAAGATCTGAAACAAAAATTTATGATTGGGGCCATTATTAAGAACATGTTTAGCTATAGCGCTATACTCTTCCTTTCTTTGAATGTTATATATATATATATGGTCCCTGATTCATTCTCGTAGGGATCTATTTGTTTTGCCCACATAGTAACAAAAACATGTTACACAGTGGGCTATATAAACAATATTTCTCGTGTTACAGTCCCCATGTGTCCTAAGTTGCCATAGATAACCTGTATCTGGATGTTTATAAAACCTAGATTCATCAATATAGTTACAATAGGTACATTTTCCACATTTTCTGGTTCCTAAGAAGGTGTTACATGGGCTTTCATGTGGGCCTTGTCTATTGCTTGGATAGCACAGGGATTGTTGTAAAGTTTTACAATTTTTGTAAATGAACTTTGGTTCATTGCCAACCAGTTTATATGTATTCTCATCTACTACTAAAATATGCCAATTATCATTTACAATCTTATGTATCCGATGTATATTTCCACAATATGGTATCACTATGGACGGAATATTGGTCCATCTAGTATTAACTTCCCTGCTATAGTGGGAATTATTAGAAGAAAAAAAGGGCTTAGCTCTAGTTGTTCTGAGCTCATCCATTTCTTTATAAATTTTTGAAATTTCTTCCTCTTTATAGCCCCTATTTATAAAACTATGTTTAAGCTCAATTAACTCTTTGTTGAAAGTTGTATCATCACAACATAAGCGAGACAGTCTCATCGCTTGGCCCTTGACGATGTTTGCAAAGATCCTAGGATTATGCATACTGTCATGGTGTCAATAAGCCGGCCTATAACATGGTTTTCTAAAAAGTTTAGTTTTTATAATATTTTCTTCATTATAAATCTTAACATCTAAAAAATCAATTTCTTTATTGGAATAGTTGGCAGTAAATTTTAGAAATTCATTAGTAGAATTCACTTGATTAATCAAACTTAGACAGCTCTCCTCATTACCATTGAAAACAATAAAAAGGTCATCAACAAACCTTTTAAAAAACAATACATTTTGATTGTTGATTAAATATTGTTGTTCCCAGGAAACCATAATGAGATTTGCATAAGTGTTTGCGCAACTGGTTCCCATTGCTATTCCTGTATTTTGCTTAAAATATTTATTATCAAACATAAAAACATTATTATCCAAAACTATTTCTAATAGAAAGCAAAGAAAGTCAGCCTTAACTACTTCCATTCCATTTCCATCTATTAATAACTTCCTAAGCATTTCTAAACCAATAGAATTGGGAATGCACGTGAATAGGGCTTCTACATCCATGGTGATAAAAAAGCAATCTTTCATGTTAGTACAATTAATGGTAAATTCATACAAATCCCTCAAAAACTGCTCTGTATCCTTCAAAACATTTGCATAACTAGATAATATAGTTTTTAATTCATAATCTAAGTATATAGATATAGCCTCCGTGGACCATCCAGCACCCACCACAATAGGTCGAAATTTGGGGTGTCTGGGGTCCTTATGGATCTTCGGAAGGCCGTGCAACCTGGGAATATATGGATACTCAATGTTAAAATAATTGAACAGCTCCTTGGTAATGATGCCTGTATGTAAACAGTCCAACAACGATAAATATATTGTTTTAAATAAATTACAGATATAATCTAAAGTAACCTGCTCATAAGCGTTTGTACTCAACATTTCATGCATACAATCTAAATAATAGGGAGTGTCCAAAATCACCACCAACCCGCCCTTATCACAGGGTCTGATAGTAATACTGTCATCATTTTGCAGGAGGACAAAAAGGATGGACATGGCTGTGGTGAATACGTATTTTGAGAAGAAGGAGGAGCATAGGGTGACGTACAAGAGTGGAGGAAGATGCATACAGGTGAATTATATTCAATGCAGGAAGGCCAGTCTGAAGGAGATTTGAGACTGTAAAGTGGTGACAGGAGAAAGTGTAGTTAGGCAGCATAGAATGGTGGTCTGTAGGATGATGTTGGGGATCAAGAAGGGAAGGACAAGTGTGACAGTAGCACTAAGGATCAAATGGTGGAAGTTGAAAAAGGGTGATTGCGAGGTGGAGTTCAGGAAAGAGTTAAAACAGTCACTTGAGGGCAGTGAAGAGTTATCAAATAACTTGCAAACTACAGCAGAGATAGTAAGGGAGACAGCTAGAAAGGTGCTTGGTGTGACATCTGGACAGAGGAAGGAGGACAAGGGGACCTAGTGGTGGAATGAGGAAGTACAGGAGAGTACACAGAAGAAGAGGCTGGCAAAGAAGAAGTGGGATTGTCAGAGAGATGATATAGACAGGAGTATATGGAGATGAGGAGCATGGCACAGAGACAGGTGGTGAAGTCTAAGGATAAGGCATATGGAGAGTTGTATGAAAGGTTAGACACTAAAGAGGGAGAAAAGGACCTGTACCGATTGGCTAGACAGCCCCATAGTTTACGTTTAGGTAATATGGTCAATGATACAGAAAATTCAGAACTTAAGTGGATTCTAAGGTTACTTGCTCATAGTGGAAGGGGCCTAAATGACACAGTTTCTATTAAGCCAGCCTTGAATTTAAGGAAACTCAAATAATTAATTTGTTGTACTTATATTAATTTACATGTTATTGTTTTTTAATATCAGAATTATCATTTTTATATTCTTATTATTCTATGTTGATATCTTATAAATGTAATTGAATTCTATGATATACAACTATAATGTATTCTTATTTAAATTGATTAATTAGTTGATTGTTATATTAGAATGTTACTATTTAAGTGATTGTGCTTCTTGAAACAGTATCGTCTGAGGAAGCGGAGAGTGAAGTCCATGAAAGCTTTACGAGTTTTGCTATACAATAAATTGTTTGCCTATTTCATTTTCATTTGCTGTGGACTTTATTTCATCAAGTATCTGTTGGATATTGCCATTATTATCGCTACTACGCATTGACTGGATTGTGTACTGCCTCTTGGGTGTCGTGATTCCACACACACATATATATATATATATATATATATATATATATATATATATATATATATATATATATATCTGTTTACATATTTATATATATATATATATATATATATATATATATATATATATATATATATCTATATATATAAATATATATATATATCTATCTATATATATATATATATATATATATATATATATATATATATATATGACTATGTCCGTATATACCTACATAAATATATATCTGTGTACATATATGTACCTTGCTTTGTATATGTTGACATATAGCTGTAGACATATCTATGTGTCAATGTAGGCATTTGTATGTATATATGTTCATATATATTTATATATATATATATATATATATATATATATATATATATATATATATATATATATATATATGTATATATATATATATATATGTTTCTAAATATGTATATTTATATATATATATATATATATATATATATATATATATATATATATATATATAGGTCTACCTGATAATGGCGAAAGCTTGACACGCCGATGACGAAAAGACTGACACCGGTGGATCGACAATGAAGATGACCGACAGTTGAGAATCCCGACGCTAAGAACACCGACATGTCAAAAGAGCGCTAGTGGGTAAGTATGCAGTAGTGACAGACGACAGGGTTAGGGTGAGGGTAAGGTAAGTGTGCGGTAGCGATGGTCTGTAGGGTTAGGGGTGGGTTAAGTGAGTTAGGGTTAGGGCGGGGGTCAGGTGAGTGTGCAATAGTGACAGACGTTAGGGATAGGGGCGGGTTAAGTGAGTTAGGGTTAGGGCGCGGGTTAGGTGAGTGTGCGATAGTGATGGACCTTAGGGTTAGGGTTTGGGTTAAGGTTAGTGCATAGATAGTTCTGTATGTAAGGTTCAGT
The DNA here is from genome assembly GCF_019279795.1 of Protopterus annectens. Classification (NCBI taxonomy): domain Eukaryota; kingdom Metazoa; phylum Chordata; order Ceratodontiformes; family Protopteridae; genus Protopterus; species Protopterus annectens. The sequence continues at coordinate 501,325,929 of NC_056741.1, forward strand.
GTAGGTTTGTAAGGTTTTTGTTGTGCTTGTGTTGTGTGTGTGTGCTTTTTGGACAGGGGATTTGTTTTGTTTGTTGAGTGTAGGGATTGTGGTTTGTCAGGTATGTGACGTTTCGTGTTTCTGAACTTTCGGTTTTGTGGTGTTGGTGATTTCGTTGTCTGTGTTTTAGCGCATCAGTGTTGTCAGGTAGACCCATATATATATATATATATATATATATATGGTTCTACCTGCATCACCGACACCACATATGGTCCATAAACACGAAACCACACATAACCATAAACCGATATAACCGCAGTAACAAAACCAGAAAACCCCATACACTGCACACACCACAATAACAATTGAAAACAAAATGTTCTGCTTTCCGGGGATTAGCGTCGGTCTTCTTCACTGCTCCCCGAATTCCGATGTCGGTCTTCTGCGCTGTCGACGAAGTCAGGTAGAACCATATATATATATATATATATATATATATATGTATATGTGTCCGTATATAAAACCCAGCCACCGGGAATGCACAAGTCAGTGCATTTCTTCGTGCCGGTCCCAAGCCCGGATAAATGGGGAGGTTACGTCAGGAAGGGCATCCGGTGTAAAACCTCTGCCAAATAACATATGTGGACAACAATACAGATTTCCATACCGGATCGGTTGAGGCCCGGGTTAACAACAACCACCATCAGTACTGTTAGCCAACCGGGTGCTGGCAGAAATTGGGCTACTGTTGGCCGAAGGAGGAAAAGAAGAAGAAGAGGGGGAAGGCTTGCCCGAAAGCAGAAAGAGAGGAGGAAGGTTAGGAGTGTAGTAGTGAGGGAAGGAACTTTGACGGTTGGCAATAAATTTGCTATAGGGAGAGAACTGGCTGATATGATGGAGAGAAGGAAGGTTGATATATTGTAAGTGCAAGAGACCAGATGGAAGGGGAGTAAGGCCAGGTGTATAGGAGGTGGGTTCAAATTGTTCTATTATGGTGTAAATGCGAGGAGAAATGGGGTAGGGGTTATCCTGAAGGAACAGTATGCCAAGAGTGTTTTGGAGGTTAAAAGAGTGTTGGCTAGAGTGATGTTTATGAAGCTGGAAATTGATGGTGTAATAATGAATGTTGTTAGTGCATAAGCTCCTCAAGTTGGATGTGCGATGGATGAGAAAGAAACATTTTGGAGTGAGTTGGATGAAGTGGTGGTGAGTGTACCCAAGGGTGAGAGACTGGTGATTGGAGCAGATTTCAATGGGCATGTGGTGAAGGGAACAGAGGGGATGAGGAAGTGATGGGCAGGTATGGTGTTAAGGAGAGGAATGCAGAAGGTCAGATGTTAGTGGATTTTACAAAAAGGATGGACATGGCTGTGGTGAATACGTATTTTGAGAAGAAGGAGGAGCATAGGGTGACGTACAAGAGTGGAGGAAGATGCACACAGGTGAATTATATTCTATGCAGGAAGGCCAGTCTGAAGGAGATTTGAGACTGTAATGTGGTGACAGGAGAAAGTGTAGTTAGGCAGCATAGAATGGTGGTCTGTAGGATGATGTTGGTGATCAAGAAGAGAAGGACAAGTGTGAGAGCAGCACTAAGGATCAAATGGTGGAAGTTGAAAAAGGGTGATTGCGAGGTGGAGTTCAGGAAAGAGTTAAAACAGTCACTGGGGGGCAGTGAAGAGTTATCAAATAACTTGCAAACTACAGCAGAGATAGTAAGGGAGACAGCTAGAAAGGTGCTTGGTGTGACATCTGGACAGAGGAAGGAGGACACGGGGACCTAGTGGTGGAATGAGGAAGTACAGGAGAGTACACAGAAGAAGAGGCTGGCAAAGAAGAAGTGGGATTGTCAGAGAGATGATATAGACAGGAGTATATGGAGATGAGGAGCATGACACAGAGACAGGTGGTGAAGTCTAAGGATAAGGCATATGGAGAGTTGTATGAAAGGTTAGACACTAAAGAGGGAGAAAAGGACCTGTACCGATTGGCTAGACAGATAGACTGAGCTGGGAAAGATGTGCAGCAGGTAAGGGTGATAAAGGATAGTGAGGGAAACATACTCACAAATGAGGAGAGTGTGTTGAGCAGATGGAAAGAGTACTTTGAGGTGCTGATGAATGAAGAGAATGAGAGAGAGAGAAGGTTGGATGATGTGGGGATAGTGAATCAGGAAGTGAAACAGATTAGCAAGGAGGAAGTACAGACATCTATGAAGAGGATGAAGAATGGAAAGGCTGTTGGTCCAGATGACATACAAGTGGAAGCATGGCAGTCCTTAGGAGAAATGGCAGTGGAGTTCTTAACCAGATTGTTTAATGAAATCTTGGAATGTCAGAGGATGCCTGAGGAGTGCAGAAAAAATGTTTTGGTACCTATTTTTAAAAATAAGGGTGATGTGCAGAGTTGTAGTAACTACAAAGGGATAAAACTGATCAGTCTCAGCTTGAAGTTATGGGAAAGAGTAGTGGAAGCTAGGTTAAGAAAGGAGGTGATGATTAGCGATCAGCAGTATGGTTTCATGCCGGCAAAGAGCACTACAGATGCAATGTTTGCACTGTGACTGTTGATGGAGAAATATAGGGAGGGTGAGAAGGAGTTGCATTGTGTCTTTTTGGACTTGGAGAAAGCATATGATAGGGTGCCTAGAGAGGAGTTGTGGTATTGTATGAGGAAGTCAGGAGTGGCTGAGACGTATGTAAGAGTGGTACAGGATATGTATGAGGGTAATGTGACAGTTGTGAAGTCTGCAGTGGAAGTGACAGATCCATTTAAGGTGGAGGTGGGATTACATCAAGGATCATCTCTGAGCCCTTTGTTATTTGCAATGGTGAAGGACAAGTTGACAGATGAGATCAGACAGGAGGCCCCATGGACTATGATGTTTACAGATGACATTGTGATCTCTAGTGAGAGTAGGGACCAGGTTGACGAGACCCTGGAGAGGTGAAGATATGCTCTAGAGAGGAGAGGAATGAAGGTCAGCAGGGCTAAAACAGAATATATGTGTGTAAATGAGAGGGTGGGTAGAGGAATGGTGAGGATGCAGGGAGTACAGATGGCAAAGGTGGATGAGTTTAAGTACTTGGGATCAACAGTTCAGCGTTATGGTGAGTCTGGAAGAGAGGTGAAGAAGAGAGTACAGGCAGGGTGGAATGGGTGGAGAAGACTGTCAGGAGTGATTTGAGACAGATGGGTACCAGTAAGAGTGAAAGGGAAAGTCTACAAGAGAGTAGTGAGACCAGCCTATGTTGTATGTGTTGGAGAAGGTGGCATTGACAAAAAGGCAGGAGTCAGAGCTGGAAGTGGCAGAGTTAAAGATCTTAAGATTTGGACTGGGTGTGACAAGGATGAACAGGATTAGGAATCAGTATATTAGAGGGTCAGCTCAGGTTGAACGGTTTGGAGACAAAGTCAGAGAGGGGAGATTACGTTGGTTTGGACATGTGCTGAGGAGGGATGATGGGTATATTGGGAAAAGGATGCTAAGGATGGAGCTGCCAGGTAAGAGGAAAAGAGGAAGGCCTAAGATAAGGTTTATGGACGTGGTGAGAGAGGGCATGCAGGTGGTTGATGTGACAGAGCAATATGCAGAGGACAGAAAGAAATGAAAACAGATGATCTGCTGTGGTGACCCCTGTCGGGAACAGCCGAAAGAGATTTAAGAAGATATATATATATATATATATATATATATATATATATATATATATATATATATATATATATATATATATATATATATATATATATATATATATATATATATATATATATATATATATATATATATATATATATATATATATATATATATATATATATATATATATATATATGTGTGTGTGTGTGTATGTGTGTGTGTGTGTGTGTGTGTGTGTGTGTGTGTTTATATATATATATATATATATATATATATATATACACACACACACACACACACACACACACACACACACACACACACAACCCACACACACACACATATATATATATATATATATATATATATATATATATGTATATACCAAAACAATAAACAGTGCACATAAACGAACAATGCTGGTGCACGGAGTAATGAACACAAAAACGCCAACTATGGCTCCAGCACACAGCTAAAATAAAATGGAAAGAGACAGCTCCATAGAAGGAAGTTTATTGCAGCACAGTCTGCAAAAACACAGACCGGTGACCGGTTTCGCCCAAAGGCGTCATTAGTGTGTGACTAAATTATCAGAAGGCCCAGTATTTACACACTGTTTCAAAAAACTATTAGCAACATTTTTAAAGATACATACACCCAACTCTAAATAACAAAAAGTTGTTATTTAGAGTTGGGTGTATGTATCTTTAAAAAATGTTTTAGCTGAGTGCTGGAGCCATACTTGGCATACATACACACATATATATATATATATATATATATATATATATATATATATATATATATATATACATATATATATATAGATAGATATGTTGGATCTGTTTATATATTAATATAGTTACACACACACACATACATCTAGATGTTGGTATACACTCTCTGTACTGCTGCATGACTGGGCTGGATGATATGTTTCTGAAAACATCAGATTTATGTTTATTTGGCATGGCTTAATGGTTAATCACTTGGTGGAGGGTGTGAATGATCCTGGGTTTGAACTTTGCAGAAGCTGGTTATTTTTTTGCAGGGCAGAACACTGGCCGTTGGATAGAGACTGATTAAGGCACTTTAAAGCAGTGCATCTTCATTAGACAATAATTTAGTTATCAGGATTGGAACCTGTAGGGCCTTGTGTATACCAAGGGCGTGTGTTTCCCGTATACCTAAACTAGACATTCCTATTAGGTTTTGTGTGTATACCAGGCAACCTTGTATACCACGTATGCTTTATGATACCTACAAATATAAAATCGTTGCTGTAAACCAACTCACACTTGAAGTCTGTGTTTACCAGGAAAACATTCATCCCATGCGGGATGACCCAAAAATTGGGCTAGTTTCTTTGCGGCAACACCATGTCTACAAAGGTAGGCATGGCTGTGTTCATATGTGCATGGACTACAGTGTGTGGAAGACCAAATATACTTGGGTTGGGACAACATACAAGATGAGTCCCGAGGGGAGGAGGAGTGGAGGGTGGGCAAAGTGTGGTAGCTATTGACCAGTAACCAGAGAAGGGATGGTGGCTGTGTGTGTGCATCGGGGGGGGGGTGGAACTGTGGGTAAAGAAAATATGGGACGAGGAGAGGCTGTGTTGGATGGGCCTGTACTGGTCAGTCCACCTAGTGGGTGGGGGAGAGAGGAATGAAATATATGAAAATAACAGATAAATGACAATATAGTTAAACTCCTATTTGTATAAATAAAACAAAATACAGTAAATTTGGTAGTGTACTGCAGGGTGGACGGGTTTGGCTGTGGGAGGGTATGCCAATTAGTACAAGACATATATGGTTTGGGGCCTCCCAACCCCATTAACAGTGCATGTTGACATATATGTTTCTGTTAATCTACCATTGCTATCTATGGATATATGCCCATATATACCTATATAGGTATATATATTTGCTTACATATTTATAACTATGTCCATATATACCTATGGATATATATATATATATATATATATATATATATATATATATATATATATATATATATATATATATATATATATATATATATATCTATATACATATGTATATAGATATCTATATATATATATATATATATATGGATCACCTTTATATCCCGAAATCGTTTCGCCGACACACTAATCACCGACACCAAAAGACCGACAACAAAAACCACCGACAACGCAAAACACCGAAAACCATTACAGCAACACACTACACGTAAACAACACAGTACACTACATAACATATGCACTATCCCTAACCCAAACCCTAACCCTAAGGTCCGACACTACCGCACACTTACCCTACCTGCACCCTAACCCTAACTCACTTACCCACCCGTAACCCCAAGATCCGACACTACCGCACACTCAGCCTACCTGCACCCTAACCCTAACTCACTTAACCCACCCCTAAACCCACAGTCCCTCACTATCGAACACACACCCTACCTGCACCCTAACCCTAACTCACTTAAACCACCCCTAAACCCACAGTCCCTCACTATCGCACACTTACCTGTCCGCTCCCTAACACTAAATCCCTCACTCGATCGCACACTTACCGAGTCCGTCGGTTTCTTACCTTGTCGGTCATCTGCATTGTCGGTGTTTTCGTCCCGTCGGATTCCGTGTCGGCGAAACGCATTGACGGGCATCTAAAGGTGACCCATATATATATATATATATATATATATATATATATATATATATATATATATATATATATGTGTGTACTTATATGTAACTTGCTGTGTATATGTAGACATATAGGTGTTGACATATATATGTGTAGATGATGGCATTTGCATGTATATATGTTCATATATATCTATATCTATGTATATATTTCTGACTATATATATATATATATATATATATATATATATATATATATATATATATATATATATATATATATATATATACATAGATATACATATATAGATATGTAGTCATAGCTCTCAACCTTCCATCTCCAAAATGAGGAACACTTGCCCTCATAATGTGGAACAAATGGGCGAAATGTGGAACACATACTAATGGCTTACTAACAACTTCAATTAGGAAGGCCATAGGAAGGTTAAAATATGCTGGTTTTATTTATAAAGAAGATCTTTTAATGAACTAATATGATTCATTTCTATTTACCATGGATTTCACTTAAAAAATTCCTAACACTGAATGTGTGACAGAATATTTCAATGTGGAACATTGAGGAACTTTGAGTAACATGAACTTTTTAAGACTCCAAATGAGGTACGTTCCTCGTAATGAGGTACACTTGAGAGGTATGTACGTAGTATCTGTTTAGATATGAATATATTTATACTCACACATACATTTAGATGCTTCTATACATTCTCTGTACTGTTGCATGACTGGTCTGGATGTTATGCTATTGACAACAACAGCCTTTTGTGAATCTGGCATGGCTTAGTCATAAATCACTTTGTGTGCGGTGTGTATGTTCCTGGATTTGAGCCTTGCAGTGGATGTTTATTTTGTTGCTAGGCAGAACACACGCCATTGGATTTAGACTGATTAAGGCACTTTAAAGCAGTACATCTAGATTAGACAATAATTTAGTTATCAGGAGGGAACCTGTGGTGCCGTGTGTATGCCAGGGTTACGTGTTTCCCATATACCTGAATCAGACGTTCCTATTAGGTTTTTTGTGCATACCAAGCAAACTTGTGTACCACATATGCTTTGCAATACCTACAAATAAAACCATTGGAGTAAACAAAGTAACAACTGAAGTCTGTTGTTATTACCAGGAAACATTTGTCCCATGTGGGATGACCCAAATATTGGGAGACTTTTTTGCGGTAACATCCTGTCTACAAAGGTAGGCATGGCTGTGTTCATTTGTGCATGGACTACAGCGTGTGGAAGACCGAATATACTTTGTTCAGGACAACGTGCAAGATGAGTCCCAAGGAGAGGAGGAGTGCAGGGTGGGCAAAGTGTGGTGGTGTGTTAGTTATGGGCTGGTAACCAGGGAAGGGATGGTGGCTGTGTGTGTGCAGCAGGGGTGGGGAGGGTGGAACTGTGGCTAAAGAATTTATGGGCCGAGGTGAGGCTGGGTTGGATGGACCTGTACTGGTTGGCCCGCCCAGTGGGTGGGGAGAGGGGAATGACATATAGAACAAATAAAACATAAAACAAACATAATTTAAATTCCTATTTAAATAAAACAATTAAATTAAAATAAACCTGGTAGTGTATTGCAGGGCAGATGTGTTTGGCTGTGGGTCGGGGTATGGCAGTTTGTACAGGACGTATATTGTTTGGGGCCTCTCAACCTCATTAACGGTGCATGTGGACATAAATGTTTCTGTTCATCTACCATTGCTATCTACAGATGTATGTCCATATATACCTATATAGGTATATATATTTTCTTACATATGTATAACTATGTCTGTATATACCTACGGGGATATATATCTGTGTACATATATATATAACTTGCTGTGTATATGTGGACATATAGGTGTTGAAATATATATGCATAGATGTCAGCATCTGCATGTATATATATTCATATATATCTATATATATATATGTATATATTTCTGAATATTTATATATATATATATATATATATATATATATATATATATATATAAATATATATATGTATATATATATATATATATATATATATATATACATATATATATATATATATATATATATCAGCATATATAGATTTGTTGTATCTATTTAGATATTAAAATATTTACACTCATACATACATCTAGATGTTGGTATACATTCTCTGTACTGTTGCATGACTGGGCTGGATGTTATGTTTCTGAAAACATCGTTTGCATAGCTTAGTGGTAATTTACTTTGTGTGTGTTTCTGGGTTTGACCCTTGCAGAGCCTGTTTATTTTGTTGATGGGCAGAACACAAGCCATTGGATACAGAGTGATTAAGGCACTTTAAACCAGTTGTAAGCAGGTTTCTCTACATAGTAGAATGTGTACTTAGTGCTGGGGCATTGGCCATCTGCCGTGATTCTTGGTTCCACTGCTCCAAGAGAACCCCTCTGCTGCTTCAGGTCAGCACGGTGATGCCTTAACTGCTCACCAGTCCAGGGGATATCAGTGGCACTGGTGAGCTCACAGGCGAGACTGTCCCAGGCCTCCACTTTCTACTGTGAGCCCTGGTACTGGCTCTGCAGTAGTCTCTAATCATGGTGTTATACCATGTATCTGGAATCCTGAGTGTCCCAGCACTGCGCTATAAATTGAGTGCCTTCCCCAACTCTAGCCTTTCTGCCTACAGTAGGGAGCTGCAACCAGTTATGTGAAGTATTTGTGCCTGTGAGATTTACATACGCCCAATTTCCCACACTTTCCTGTGAATGGACGGTTTTGAAAAGGCTAAGCTATCGGCACTCCTGCTTACCTAATGGTGGCATTGCTTAAAGGGGTATACCACTGGACAGATTGAGTTAGCTAGCCTAGACATTGCTTACACCAAGTAAGCTGAGCTGTGCAATGCTTAGCTTTGCTTAATATTTAATTAGCATTATATATCTGTCACCTCACAGTAAGACGTTGTCCCGTTCGTTTCTCAGCTATAGCGTCTTTTGTCTGGAGACATGCGTGAATGGGCATACCTTCATTGAAGGTTGTGCATCAGGGCTGGAAACTCGGCACATAAAAATCTACTACCAATCATTAGTGGACCGGAGTTCCACTGTGGCGACCCCTAACTGGGAAAAGCCAAAAGGCACAACAACATTTCCTTTTGCCATTGATTTATTTGTTATATGTTATATCTGTGTCTTGTATCTGTGATTCATGTGTACGTACACTGTATGGGGTCCTGGGGACTTTAGCACTTTATTACAATTACACCTCACATCTGGCCTTACTGCAGTATTCCAGTTCACATATTTATGTTATGTAGCAGGTTATACAACATCACACTGTACATCGATTCCTTTCACATGTTCAGTTTGATTTCCCTATGGTGAGGATTTGCTTGTTGAAATCACAATCACATGTGCTGTTATGATGGCTTAGTGATTAACTGCTGTGACTGTTGTGTGTATGGTCTTGGGTTCGAGGCTTGCAGTGGCTGTTTGTTTTGTTGCTTGGCAGAACATGGGTCGTTGGATACTGAGTGGTTAAGGCTCTTTACAGCAGCTGTAAGTGGGTGTGCGCATGCTTGCATGGTGGTAAGGACTGCTACCTTCTGGTTACAGTTTCTTATACTCAGTTAGCTTCCACATTGCTTAATCTGTGTAAGCAGTACTTACCCCCACACTTAAACAAGCTTACTTATGCTTACTACTGCTTATTTGTGCTTAAACGTGCTTACTAGTGCCTTATTCATTATGACACTGATACTTCACATGTGCATTTCCTGCAGTACTCGAGTTCATAAATATGTGTTATTTAGTGGGTTTTGCAACAAGACTATTGGTTTTAATGTGCTTTGCCATGTAAAATAGACTGTGCTGTAGTGGGACTTGAACCAGGAATGCCTGCTCATTAGACAAATGCTCTGCCCATTCCACTACTGCTGTGCTGTTGAATTTGCATATATCTTCCTTGTTATCCTCTTCAGCCTTTTAAGCTTCTTTAGCTGTAGCTGAGTGATGGGCACACTCCCACACCTATGGTTAGTTGTACTTGGATTTTTAAACATAATAAATACTCGGGTTTCTTCATTTCATTTTAATGTACTGTTGCTGTTGTATACATGGGGGACTGGTGGTGGGGATATGCAGAGACCTATGGGTGGTCTCGTTGATTTCATACCACTTTCTGCTATTCTACATTGCAGGGGCATGTTTATTCTGAGACCTCTGCTCTCAAACATGCCCCTTGCACTAGTACACACTCTATGTAAGCCTAGGGGCTCAGGCAATAGGCCTTCATTAATATGCATGGCGCGCTGCCGTCCTGCTCCTAAATGGGCGCTTCCATGCAGGACTAAGCTAGTCCTGCACAGAAGATTAGTGGATCCGGGGGAGAGCGTATTATGCATAAATGATATACTGAACAGTTACAATGTCAGGTATACTGTCTTCATGGAAACCTTGACATGGGTGTTGCTATTGCTCTTATGGATGGTGTACTGTATTTAAAATTGCTCCATTTCATTTTGACATGTGGTTGGTCTCATCCCTGCAAAGTTGTACTGGTTAACACATATTTCTCTAAAGGCTTTTGTGGCACAACCTGCTAAACCTATGAAAACTGCATGAATCCACAGAGGAATGATGAAATGTCCATTTCTATTCACAGGGCCATGAGCTGTAATGTAGCCATGATGAGGTTCAATCCCATGATGGCCTACCTTGAACCACAGTTGCAAAATCATTATTATGGCTAAATGACATGGCATCCAAGTGCAAAAGCATATACTCATGATGTGTGTATGTGACATCATCCATGCCATGCTGTATTCTGTATTAAAGTTGTCATGTGAACAGTGGCTGCTGAGTGTAATATCGCACCTGATGGATTGTATGTTGGTTCTTGCTGTTCATGTGTTACCCTGCTACACTATTGTAACAATTTCCTGCAGAGTATTTCTCCAGGGTAATTTACTAGAGGTTCTTCAGTAGCTTCACATGAAAAGGCACTGTTCTGTGCAATATTCCATAGTAAAATCATGGGTTTGAACACAAGTGGTTGTAGTTTTATAGTACTGCAATTATGTGTTCATGTGCCCTCAAAAGGGGTTTGCAACCACCTTGCCTACCACTACTTCTATGGCATACCTTGCTGATACAAACACCAACCCTCGCACGTACGGCTGCACGGCCAACCAACCTTGTAGAAAACACCAAAAGCCAGCAAGATGGTATCACCGTTTATTCAGGGGCAAAAAAAGGACAAAACATGTCCAAATTCAAGAACTCATACTAGTTTCGGCACCAGCCTTCATCAGTGAGTAAAAATCATTCAAAAATCCATAGTCAACGTCAGTTTAAATATTGGAATGAACCAATAACAGTACAAACATTTGCATAAAACTCCCAACTAAGATTTAAAGCAACATTACACTATGCAGTGAGAGAAAATATATATCCCCATACAATACAAGTGTTCCAAAACTATAGTTCTGATAATGAACTAGAATATCATGAAACAGATAATTGCATATTATTATCATGTATAAGTATAATATAATCTTGAATTGCAAAGGGAAAAATATATAAATAGAATGACATGTAAATGTGACCAAATAATAAGGTGGTTTATAAATGGTCATTGAGACCTGGAGGAAAAAGGGCTCCTAAGTGTGTGATCCAGTATCTTTCCTTATGACCCAGGATACCTTGCCATCCTGTCTGGTTTTGCCTATTCCCTGTAATTTTGTCTATAATTGTAAACATAAACTGGGCACTGGGATGTTTAACTGTATGTAGGTATAGGGCATTAGATGCCTTATGGTTCCGTATGTCGCTACGATGTTCCCCAATTCTAATACGTAATGAACGTGAAGTCTTGCCAACATAGAATGATTTGCATTGGCATGTAGCCAAATAAATAACCCAGCTAGTGGAACAATTGCCAAAAACCTTGATGTCATACACTTTGCTAGTGTTAGAGCTCGTAAATTGTTTGAGCTGATTAACATGAGCACAAGATACGCAATGTCCACACCTGAATGTTCCCAGTAATTCATCCCCCAATATGGTAAGTTGTTTATATTTGGCTGCCCCACTTTCTATGTGTTTGTAATGAGAAAATAGAGTACCTAGTGTTTTTCCACGTCTGAATGAAAATGAGCATTGGTTATCTAATATCCCCCTCAAAAAATCATTTGCTAATAAGATATTCCAATTTTGGTTCACGGCTTGCCTGACAGTCTGATGATTTTTGCCAAGTGTGGTGATTAATCTCACTTTAGAGTTATTGATGTTTTGGCTTTTGTCCCTGTATTCCAACAATGTCTTCCTATCTTGGTTGTCTGAATACGTCCTTGCTAATTCTATATCAGAAATGCAATAACCCCGATCCAAAAATCTAGTGAGTAGATCAATTTTGGCTGTAGAATAGTCCTGTGAACATGAATTAATTCTCCGAATTCTCAGATATTGAGATTTAGGGATATTCCGGATGGTGTGGCGTGGATGCATACTATGTGCATGTAGCAGGGTATTAAACTGGGGATATTTCCGAAAGATTTTTGTGTTAAGTGTGTTGTCAATGTTACGATACACTGTAACATCCAAAAAAGTTATAACATCTCTATGGAATGTAATCGAGAATTCAATACCCCAAATGTTGTTATTCAGATGTTCCAAAAATTCCTGTAAATAGTTCGCATCTGCACGCCACACCATCCAACAATCATCTAAATATCTTCTCCATATGTCTATTTCCACAAGATATAAATTGTGTAAAGGGTTATAGATCAGGCATTCCTCAAGGTAGGCCATGAAAAGATCTGCATAAATGGGGGCAAAAGAAGCCCCCATGGCCGTACCTTGTAGTTGCCAATAGCAATCACCCTGGAAATAGAACACATTTTTGTTTAAAACATGTTCGGTGAGACAAATAAGTAAAGTGTTGAAACCTGGAGAATATAATTCTGACTTAACAAGCCAATATTCAACAGCCTGGAGCCCAGCCCAATGTGGAATACTGGTGTAGAGGGATTTAACATCCAGTGTGCACATTATCCAATGGGGTTCTAGTTGGCAATCTTCAATGATTTGCAAAAATTGCGTAGTGTCCTGAATTCTTGCTCTGACCAAGGACAATAATGGTTTTAAGAATTGGGTTAGAAAAGCAGACAGGGGTTCTGTGAGAGAGCCATGACCAGAAACTATAGGCCTACCTGGTGGATGTGTCAGGGATTTGTGTATTTTGGGTAATAGATACAAAATTTGTCTGGCCGGTTCCTTCACCTGTAAATGTTGAACCGTTTTGTTTGTGAGTATACCCTCCTCTAATGCAGATTGTAAAAAGACATCTATCTCTTTTTTAAATTTCATAGTTGGATCAATATCCATTTTCATATAGCATTGTTTGTCAGATAGTTGTCGTAGACCCTCATTTATATAAAAATCCATGTTTAGGATCACCACTGCACCCCCCTTGTCAGCTTGAACAATTGCTATGTTATGATTGTTTCTAAGTTCTGACAAAGCCACTCTTTCGGTGGAACTGATATTGTCCCTGCCAGTAGCAACTTCAAAAAGAGGAAAATGTAGATCCTTTAACACCGCTTGTTGAAATATTGCTACATTCTTATTCATAGGTGGCTGAAATGTTGATTTATGGAAGGTGAAATCAGTAGATCTTTGAGCATTAGAACTGTCCTGTTCTGAAAAAAACAGTTTAAGGTTGAGTCTACGACAAAAATCAATAACATCTAATGAGGTTTGGTATTCATCACAAAAAAAGCTAGGGACAAAATTTAACCCTTTATTGAGAACTTGTTTTTGTTCTGATGTTAATACATGATCCGATAAATTCAACACATTTTCAAATATTTGTGTGTCTACTTGAGTAGTGCCTGAATCAGTCCTGTCATGGAATCTGTAGATATATTTGTTTCTATGTTTCCTCCCCCCTCTGGATTTCCTACCATGTCTAAAGGGTAATGAGTGTTGGTTTTCTTTTTAAGTGGAGAATTGACAGTGTTGGCATATTCACCGTCGGTATTGGATGACTCCTCCCCTGAGGTACTGGTTTGAAAGTGGTCTCTGTTCTTTAGTATAGATCTGGGCCTCTTTCTGGACCCGCCCCTGCCCATAGTAGGGACATTGTCTTGAAACCTCACAGATCGTTGCACTTGAAACGGATGTCCCCTTTCATAGTCATTGCTATCTCTATTAAATTTTTTTATTTTTCTCTCTCTAATAATTTTGTCATAAGATGTTAATGATACCTTGCTGATACACCAGTCTACTGAATAGCAGGGACATATGTACAGATTCAGTTCTATTCACGTGCATAATTACTTTCATGGCAGCATGTATTTAACATCCCTGACAGTATGTACACCTAGAATGACATTGTGCATTACTGAGCTGGATGTTGCCATTCAATTACAGAAGACATATCAGTATTATTTAAGCATGTTTGAGCTATATTTACAGTTATGGCTTTCCATCTCACCACAAATATGCATATTCCATATTTGCTATTGTGTTTTACTCCATTTGTTTCCATCTCCTGTACATTGGAGTTTGACATATGCCCTCGATTCAACATCATGTGGTGCTCAAAAATTATGTAGGCACAACATACACACACACACACACACACACACACACACACACACACACACACACACACACACACACACACACACACACACACACAGAAAGATTGTACATATAAATCAAATCATCTTTCTGCACCACTATTGTGCATGACAATTGTCTGAGTGCAATGTTGATATTTATCGCTATTCATCAGAAAATGACTATCCACATCCACTGCTAGACTTATGACAGCTTCAATCCACACTGCAATTGCAAAAAAAGTGTACATATTGCCATTATTATACATTGTTTGATGGAGCATCATCTGCATGAAAGGATTATTCATATGGCATTGCAACTGTCAACTGGTGTCACATAGTGCTATGTAGTATATGCCATGTCACACCTTTAATATTTGCAGTTCTTGCCATATGTCATAAGTATAATACATTTTGTATGACTACAGTAACAGGAGTGCTGTGCTGCTTGTCTCGTGTAGTCAAATGAGACAGTGAGTCATGAAATGCGTTAAAGTTATTTATTGTACATAAATACATCAGGAGCTGTAACTTGTACATATACTTCATTCTTCATATGCTAACTGACTAACGTGTTACCTCTAACACACTCACATGTGTATCTCCATTCAAACTTGCATTCACACTGGCTGACTACATAAAATGGCACTGATCCTGCATGTGCTCAGTAACTTATATGCACGTGCTGTCTAGCTACAGTGGGTGACTAGGTTCAATATACACACTGATCTACATCCTTCTTCCTTGATTTTGTTTGACATTGAAAATAGAAGAACAAAGGCATATTTAGGAGCTTGACATTATTTCAACATTTCAACAAACATAATTGACTTCAAGTAAAAGTCGCTTTGTATTTAGGATTTGGTTTGCAAATTCTACCCGATATGGTTACATAGAAATTCTGACTGGGTATAGCAAAGGGGACAGTCTGCAAGGATTCTTTTAAAACTGGAACATCAAGGTTTACATCAAAGTTATTTGAAGACACACACTGTCCCTTTTAGTTTAAACAGTTGACTCACTCTGGTAATTAGATTCGTTGGCACAGGCAATCTGCTGTATCTCTGGTTCAGATACAGGATACAGGTCTATGATTCCTTCGGAAATCCCTTCCTTCTGATTGTATGATGTAACATCTTGGGTCCTCACAAATGTTCTTTACGAATTCCACTTGCTCATATCCTTTAGATGTTTGCATTCTCACAACTTCTCCTTATAGTAATGTTCGAAGGGATTTACTCATCTTGTTGTAGTACAACTTTTGTGACTGATGTTTTCTCAAAAGTTGAGCCCTGACCACTCTGTTTTTTTTTGCATTTGATGCCAACAATTGTTTGCTGATTGGAAGAGTTGTTCATATCTGTCTGGACATCAATCTCTGAGCAAATGAACCAAGCACGTTGTCTCGAGGAATGTTTCTGAGATAGAGTAGGTTAAGGAAAACATCAGCACCATCTCTCCTGGATTTCTTCAAGTGTTTTCAACTCTGAACTGCATGTTCAGCTAACTCATTGTCTTGTGGATCCTCAGGATTACTGGTAATATGAAAAAGTCCCAAGACTCAGCAAATTTCTTGACCTGTTGACTTTGCAGGTCAGACATGACTTTGTGCAGACTACCATAGACAGAAAAATGTCTCTTCAATTTTGTAATGACTGTGCCGGATGTCAAGTTAGGAAGTAGGTCAATTTCAAACCAGTTTGAATAAGAGTCTAACACTAAGTAATGTTGACCATTCCATTTAAAAATATATGTGACAACCGTCAACCATAGTAATTCAATAATTTGGTGTAGATGAAGTGGTTCTTTTTGTTGATGTGGTTTGTTGCTTCTACAAATTGAATGTACTAGAGTTTCCTTCTCTATATATTTGGACATAGAAGGCCAAACTACAATGCTTCTTCCTCTTCTTTTGGTTGAATCAGTACCTGGCTGACAACAATGCGATATGTTGATATATTCCTGTTGTAATGCTTTAGAAATTACCACTTTTGAACCTTTCATGGTTAATTCTATCTTCCATTACAAGATCATCTGTGTAAAGAAATACTGCTGAGCGTATAATGTTAAATTGGTTTGTTGTGTTGGCCATCAATGACTGATAATGCTTTTTAGCTTCTGGAGAACTGGGTCTGAAGTTGTTTGATATCTTAATTCATCAATGCGTGATTATGAAAAGCTTCTGACTTCCATGACTTCAAAGTCTGCTGTTTCATTTTCATACTGCTCTGTCATTTGTCTGGTGTGTGTGTGACAAAACATCAGCAAGATACAAGTGTTTACCCTTTCTGTAAACAATATTGAAATTGTACTTTTGCAATTTTAACATAATGCGTTGCACTCGAGCTGTGGCAGTATGCATTGACGTTTTAAAAATTGTCACTAGTAGTTGGTGATCAGTCTCTGTTTGGATAGGTCCGTTATATATATATATATATATATATATATATATATATATATAAAATCATTGAACATTAAACATGCAAACACTACTGTCGAAATTTCTTTCTCTATTTGTGCATAATGCATCTCTGTTTGGGTTAAAGTTCTTGATGCATAGGCTATTGGTATGCCTTTTTGAAGACAAGCTGCACCAAGGCTGTACTTTGAAGCATCACAAGAAAGAGTAACAGGTTTGTGAACATCACAATATCTCAGTGTGGGTGGACTGGCAATTTTCTTCTTCAGAATATCAAATGTTCTTTTTTGTTGTTCCAACCAGGACCAGATTACATTTTTGCATGTCAGCTCATGTAATGGTCCAGAAAGCTCACTCAAGTCTGGGATGAACTTTCCTAAATAGTTGTCCATACCTAGAAAACATTGTAAAGATGTGATATTCTCTGATACTGGCATTTCCACAACTGCTGTTTGCTTGGACAGATCTGACTGAAATTCAGAACTGGTAAACAAATGTCCCTCATAAGTAACTTCTTTCAGCTTGAAATTACATTTCTGAGGATTCAGTTTAAGATTTACTTTATGTGCATGGTCTAGAACTTTCTTGAGATTTCTATCATATTTGTCATCACCATTGCCTCCAACAATAATACCATCTACTATAATATCACATGGATAACCAGAATAAATTTGTTCTATGGCATGTGAAAAAACTTCAGCAGCAGAACTGATTCCAAATGGCATTCTTAAAAATATGTATCTACCAAATGGTGCACTGAATGTAGTTAACAATGAAGATTTGCAATCCAGCGGAATTTGCCAAAAGGAGCTTTTTGTATCTAAGACAGAAAAACAGTGGAATTTGGCATGACAGTGGCTATCTCTTCTACTGTACTTATAAGATGATAAGGACACTTAAGTGTTCTGTTTAAGTCTCGTGGATCAATACATACTTGAATATCATCTGAGCTTTTCTTATGAGCTACAACCATGGATGATACCCATTCAGTTGGTTCTTCTGCTGGAGTAAAGATACATAAAGTCACCATTTTGTCTAGTTCTGCTTTTACATTACTCTGCATCACTACTGGAATCTTTCATGCTGGTCTAACAACTGGACTTACTTCATGGTTTAACTTCATGGAATATGTGACTGGAAGTTTACCAAGCTTGTCTTTGAAAATATCAGCATATTCAATAAAATACTCTGTGTAAAACTATCATTGTTATTCAAACATATATGGTGAACCTCTCCATTAAATGAAATCAGTCCCATTCTCAGACTGTCTTTGAGGCTTAACAGTGACTGCACATCTTTTGACTGTAAAACTGAAAGTCAAAGCTGCTTCCAGCAGAAAGAACTACTGCGCTATCAATCTGAATCTCTTCATCATCATAAGTTACTAGTTTTGCACACTTTGCTGAATCAAGTTTCTCATCAGCTTTTACTTTATTAAACATTTATGCTGATATAACACTGCACTTGGACCCAGTGTCTACTTTAAGCTCTACAGGTTTCCCATTAATTTGTAAAGTACAAAATATTTCACTCTTTGCTGAAAACTGATAGTCTACTGTATTGTCTGTTTCACTGATCACAGAGACACTGTCAACATAGAAAGTTTGCTTACAGCTCTCAGACTTTGCTAAAGCCTCTACCTGATCTATTTGCTTCTTTGTATACCCTTTTGAACATAAGTCTGCAGCACTTTAGACTTGCAAATTCTTTTGAAATGATTCAACTTTTTACATTTGTGACATTGCTGACCAAAAGCTAAACACTTTCCTCATTTAGGTTCATGGCTGCTCCACAGTTGTGATAGTTAACAATGTGGTTGGGTGTGGCACTGCCCTTAGGTTTATATTTCTTTTTCATCTTAACTTTCTGTTGCATACTATCAACATTCATACTAGCAGATACTGCAAACATGTTTTCTCATTTGTAAACTTATTTGTATGCTTTTCTGTAATCTCATGTATCTGAGAAATCTCAATGGCTTTGCTCAATATTAATTCACTATCTCGAAGAAAAGTCTTTCTTACTGCATCATTATTAACACCACATACAAGACGGTCTTTTATCAATTCATCTTGTAGATCACAAAATCTACATGTTTTGCTTTATTTCTTTAGTTGGTATTATATGCTGCAATAGTTTCACCAGGCCTTTGATTTCTGGTGTAACATTTGTGCCTTTTATTTATTTATTATTTATTTTATTTTACATTTGTTTACCGGGCTAGTCCAACTGGATATAAATCCCTTTTCAGCAGAGGCCCGGGGAGAAAAGCTCCACAATGATCAAAACAGACATTGAGTTTCATACTAAAATACAATTTTGTAGGAGGAAACAAACATGGAAGACCAAAGTATTCATACAATTAAATTGGCTAATTAGAAGAAAAGCAAATAATAGAAAAGATAGGTTAATTATGACAGAGTTCGGTAGGAGGTATAAAAGGTAGGATCTGGATATATAGGAAAAAAAGAATTAGTTAGTGGGCCAGCCAAGATGGAAGGCAGTGATCAAAAGATTTAGTCTGGTTTAGTGCATGGACATAACCAATGAGAGCTAAAGAATAGTTTAAGGTTAGTTTTGAATTGGTTCAGAGAGGTAGCTAGTCTTAGGTTATTTGGTAGGGAATTCCATAGTTTTCCTATGGAATTGGCAAAGAGAGCATCGCCCCCTGAGTTATTAGATTTTGTTGTTTGTACCATGAGACTATTAGAGGAATGAAGACTAGTTAGATTGGAATAGGGGTTTAAAAGTTTGGACAATGAGGGTTTTTTTTCTGGTTCTTTGATCATTTTAAATGCTTCATTAAGTTGGTTAAACTTAAGAAGATTGGGGAGTTCTAACCAGCCTAGTTTTCTTAGGTTAAGGCAATGGTGAGTACGGTACGGTTCACCAGTTACGAATTTGGCAATGTGGTTGTAAGCTACAGAGAGTTTGTTGAGCTCAGTTTTTTTGAGGAAGGAAAGTACTGGAGAGGCATAAAGTAGGGTGGAGAGAAGGTGAGTACGTGCGATAGTTAGTTTAGTATGGGGCATAAGAAAGTTCTTAATTCTATACAAGGAACCAAGTTTCTTGTTAACTGTCTTTATAGTTTGGCTGATGTGAATATCAAATTTGAGCTTATGGTCAATTGTGACACCTAGTAATTTGGTGTTGGTGACAGGCTCAATGATGGTCCCATTAGTGGACTGAACATGGAAGGTCATATTATTAGGGAGTGGAGTGTATAGCCCTAAAGAAGAGGCTAAGGTGGGGAGAATTAGTAGTAGGTTAGTTTTTTTCGGGTTTAGGATAAGTTTCCGTTTAGTAAACCATTTTTCCACTTCAGTAAAGCAGTGTTGGGTGGTTTTCTGGAGGTTACTGAGAGAGAGGTCAGAGCAAATCAACGTAGAGTCATCTGCATATTGAATGCAGGTGGCTTTAGGGATGACTGTGTGGAGGTCGTTTATGAATACAGAGAAAAGAAGGGGGCCAAGTATGGAACCTTGGGGAACTCCTATTGTATTAGGTAGTAAGTGGGATAGCTTACTTTGCCACTGGACAGCCTGTTGTCTACCAGAGAGGTAAGCATTAAACCAGTTTAGGGCTGGTTTATCAAGGTGAAGGTTATCAAGGGTTTGTAGTAAGAGTTGATGATTGACCATGTCAAAGGCTTTTGACAGATCAAGAAATAGAGCAGAAGTAATTTGTTTGTTGTTACGGTTGCTGTTGATTGTGTCAACAAAGGATAGGAGAGCAGTGGTAGTACTATGATGAGGGCGAAAACCATGTTGAGTTTTGGACAAAAGATTATTTAGTGTGAGATAATGTAGGAGTTGTTTGTGAGCACATATTTCCATTAATTTTGCAATAGGTGACAGTATTGCTATCGGTCGATAGTTAGATGTTTCTGTGGAGGAACCCCCCTTGTGAAGAGGGATGACGTAGGATATTTTCCAAAGAGAGGGGATTGTGCCTTCCGTAATAGTCCTGTTAATTAAGATAGAAATGGGGTAGGCTTTAACATCTGATGCTATTTGTAGGTATTCAGCTGGGAGACGATCAGCCGATAGAGTGGATGGTTTGAGTTTTTTCAATAGGGTTCTGATATAGGAGGTGGGTATTGGTTGGAGGTTAAAGGAAGGTAGGTCTTTGGCAGTAGTAGTAGTAATAGAGGGGGAAGAAGAAGGTAGCTGACTGGCTAGTGACTGGATGGTCTCAGTGAAAAAAGTGTTGAAAGTGTTGGCTATTTCTACAGGATCTTTACCAATAAGTTTCTCTGGGGTTGGGGTAGAGGATTTCCCAGAATAAAGGAGTTTATTGAAACCTGCCCAAAACTTCTTTGGGTTATTCTGGTGTCTATCCTGGAGGTGACAAAAGTAGTTCTTTTTATCCCGGGTTATGTCTGATTTAGTTGAATTTCTGAGCTCCTGAAATTTAATGCGGTCTAGGGGTGCTTTTGTGGTTCTCCACTTGTCCCAAGCTTGGTTTCTAAGCTTAATTTTTAATTTAGTTTCCTTGGTAAGCCAAGGTGCAATCCGGACCTTTGATCTGATAAGTCGGTTAGGAGCATGAGACTCAAGTATGTTTAGAAATGTGTCATTGAAGAATGACACACTCTCCTCGAGGGGAAGTGTTTTTAACATGGACCAGTTGCAGGATTTAAGTTCAGCCAAGAATAGTCTTGGAAGAAATTTTTTCTTATTTCTAACATGTCTATATATGGGAGGATTAGTACAGGTCATTTTATGTTTCATGATGAAAGTGACAAGGTGGTCACTGAGGTCATTTGGGAGGGTCCCACTGGTATAGTTTGGTGTATCTTTATTGGTAAGAATCCAGTCTATGGTGCTATCTTTTTGATTAGAGTTTCCAAGTCTTGTTGGAGAAGTGATGGTTTGGGAGAAGCCATGTAAGTTAATGGGCAGAGGTTTCTTCTGGTCAGAGAACTTGGACCAGTCTATGTTAAAGTCACCCAGTATAATTGTTTCTTGAGGGTAGTTCATAGTTAGCCAAGATAAGGTTATTTCCAGGGTATCTTGGTTATTACCTGGTGGGATGTAAACTACAATGAGGTTGATGCTTTTATGGCTGTTTATGCATATTTTCAGGGAAATTAGTTCACTATTGGAGATCTTAGGGGGTTGTAAAGAATTCAGTATGATATTCAATGGGCTTCTAAACATAACAGCTATTCCCCCTCCCTTTTTTTTATTCGGTCTACCCTAAGCATATTATACCCAGGTGGGAGAATCTCTTCATCCTTAGTGGAAGGTTTGAGCCAGGTTTCAGTTAGACACATGATGTCTGGGAGATGAGTGGCTAGTAAAGCATGTAGATTATGAACTTTGTTATTAATACTTCTAACATTTAGATGGAAGATGAGAAGAGAGCTAGAGGTTCTTAGAGATGGGTTAGGGGTAATATAGTCTGGGTTTGTGGTTGGGCCTGGGTTAGGGTGAATATCACCATCCTTGGCAATGCATTTTTTCAGATGATCAATCAGTTTTAGTAGTTTGCATATTATCTTTAGGCTATATTTTGTAGTTGTAACTTTTGGGTGACGTAGCGTTAGATATACACCCTTAAAACAGAATGTTGTAGTGGTGAAGTTAGAAGGAGAAATCAGATTAGTGGGAGGGTTTGAGTAATAGGAGGTGAGACCATTGGGGACGTGAATGCCCTGAAGAGTTAGGGTTTCATATCTGGTTGAGAAATAGAGGATAAGTAAAAGTAGAGGTATAGTTGGGATAACAGAGTTTTTTAGTTTGCCCATTGTTCTGAAAGATGAAATAGCTAAAGGAATGGGAGGGATTAGGTAGACCTGCTGAGATATTGGTGGATAGATGGGATGGTGGGAGGAGAGGTCTAAATTAGAGGGAGCCTATGATTGGTTCAGGATTGAGTGGGATGGGTTTCTAACTGGAATAAATGTAGAGATAGTAGGGGTGGGTGGGATTAGGGGGCAGGGTGGGGAGCGGAGCGAGCCCGAGCGAAGCAAGGGCGAAGCGGAGCGGGGATACACCAGTCAGGAGTTTGCAGGGTCTTAAGACCTGCTGCGTGTAAGTATAGAGGCTACTTTTTTAAGCTTAAAGTGTTTCCTTCTTCTGAGACCTAGTGGTTGGTGAGTAGTTGGCAAGTTACCAAAAGGCTTTGCTCTACTGTAATTTTAAACTTAAGGCTGATTTTAGCACTGCTAGAGGGCTTGTAATATTCAAGTTGTTAGGGATAAGTAGAGAAGGGCTGCCAGGTTAAGAAACACGATACTGTTTTGTTGCCTGCCTGCTATACACTTTCAATTACAAATAAATGTAACAAGGGTATTTTATTACCCTAGTTCCTTGGGGATATTAATAGTGTAGTTATTTGTAGGACCAGCTTATGCGTTCGCACCATGGTAGTAGATCTTTGATCTCATCGCCTGCTGAGTGGGAGCCACGCGGTAATTATTTGGTGGGGGCTACCTAAGGTGAGGATAAAAAGAACAGAGGGTGAGTTCTTGAGGAAGAAAAGTATAATACCCAAGAGTTTTAAAGCCTATAAGCATAGCACATAAGTTCAGGCAGTTAGAAAATAAGCAAGCTTGTCGCTAGATTAGTAGGATGATAAGGTGAGAGGTGAAGTGCAATGTAACATACATAAACTCATCGTAATCTTTAACAAAAACAGTGTGTGAACAGTTCATACATAAAGGAATGGTTGCCAACAGATACAAAATGATACGGCTCTTCAATTCTGTGTAAAGTTCATGGCTCAATACCAAGCGATAGCCCTAGTTTTAAATCATAAACTGATAACACTTAAAATTGTGTCGCACAACAAGATGTAGGAATATTTGAGACGTTCAACTAACTTGGTACACAAAGCACAAGGTCAAACAGTTGCATAAGTTAGTTAATTGGCACATAGATAACCATAACAAGCAATCCGCTCTGTAAGTTACGTACAAAATACTGTGGAAAAACCCTTAGTACGCTTTATTCTATAATAAACATCATTTACTTGGAAGGCACGATGATTTCGCTAACACACAGTCTAAGTTAGCATATTATAACAAGGCTCTGTCGTTATGGCTAGTCGCTAAGAATGCATCCATTTACATAAGCTGTAGTCAAATTGGGCACATAAATTTAAGTACCTTAAGCGAAATTCACTATGATACATTAACAGACATACGCATTGACTGAAGATATTAGGCTACAGTAAAACGCTAACATTTTCCTGATATTGGTAAATACTCAATCACAATTATTTGCAGTTCCATTTGCCTTTCCATTGTAATATGCATTTGAGGGTTACACATTTCTCTAAATTTATGTTTTAAGCCCTCAGGGTCTTCCCATGTTTCAGCCTGTACCACAATATGCCAGTTCTCCCCTTCCCCTGCATACACAGTAGGTGCATACACAAATGAACGTTCTCCCTCAATGACCTCTGAGGCAGTTAAATTGAGAAGTATAAATGCTCTTGTACATAGGTCTTTATCAGAAAATGCAGTCTGTATTATCATCAAACTCCAGCAGTTTAGG
Organism: Protopterus annectens; assembly: GCF_019279795.1. NCBI lineage: Eukaryota > Metazoa > Chordata > Ceratodontiformes > Protopteridae > Protopterus > Protopterus annectens. The sequence goes on from NC_056741.1 coordinate 501,350,715, forward strand.
TCTGTGAAATCCCTCTGCCATATCAGCAAATTTCTTTTAAATATAAGTATAGACCTGGTACTTGTAATTTGCTCAAATTGTATTATTATTTTATCACTGCAAATACCTTGAACACTCCTGACACTTTGAAAAATCTTAGTTACTGCAAAAATGTTGTACCTTTATGAAAAAATGTGGACATTTTAGAGTTTTTGAATATTTAAAACACTTTGGAGATTATTTCAAATACTTTAATCATTATGTCACTATCTCAGATATTTGAAATAATCTGGAAGTTATTTTGAACACTTTGAATACTATGTCACATGTTTGGTAACTGAAAATCATTTGAAACAAATTTAAATAACTTTGAATAACCACTGACCTGTTTGCGAGTTCACTCCTGGATATTACTCCACTTCTAACTGTAAGCTCCATGGTTTGTGAGCTGCTTTAACTTCAGATCCTATTCTGACACCATATCACATGTCTCGTGTATTCAAATGAGACACTGAGTCACAGAATGCATTCAGCTCATCAGGAGCTGTACCTTATACATATGCTTTGTACTTCATATTCTAACTGACTGACTTGTTACTTCTAACACACTCACATGTGCATCTCCATTCAAGCTTATATTCACACTGGCTGACTATACAAAATGGCACTGATCTTGCACATGCTCAGTAACGAATATGCACATGCTATCTAGCTACAGTGACTGACTAGGTTCAAAATACACATTGATCTACACGCTGCAGCAGTTTCCGTATCAAATGCCCTGATATGCAACAGTTAATTGAGGGAATGCTATGCACAATTCCTTCCAGGAATATTTTCTTATTTCATGCAAACCATCTGCACATGCCTTGCATTCTTGCATCTGAATGCCTTGCATTCTCCACGTTTATGTGTTGTGCACCCCATATACCAGGAGTGCTGCAGTGGTACCCCTTCTTAATGACCTGTCATGTAGCAATCGCTTGTAAGAGCTTTGGATTAATTTCCCTTCACTAATATATCTTATTTCATGAATCCATCTGCAGATGTCTTACAATGATCAGGCATGTGTTTTATGTCCCCTCGTACTCCAACCCCAACAGTGGATCATTTAGCTTGTCGATAGTAGATGTAATGGCATGTGGACTGCTCTGCTGGACTGATCCCATTAAAATATGTACTTGATTCTATTTTAATGAATGCATGATATAGTACAGGTGCACAGCTGACACTACCATACTGTCAGCACTGCAAAAGGGTGGTGTGGAGTGTGTTATAACATTTGCACACTTCTACACATCTGTGTTACATGCATTCCTATTCAATATTCCTGCATGTACGGCTGTGCAGCAACATTTCTATCCTACAGTTACCTGTACATACACATAGACACTATGTGGGCTGATCATGCACCAACACTGCATTCCTATGTTGAAGGCATGTTGATATGGTTGTGAAGTGCCTTACCACGACCTAGCCTCTGCTGTGTGCTTTGACCATGATGAGGTGCTCCTCCTCATGTATAATGACCTGACTGCATGTATAGTAAGGTGGCAGTGCTGCTCGATGTACTGTGAATGGAAACAATGTTAGTGCATCAATTTATAAATCCTCAGGACAGTTCTTAATATTGCATAACATGATATTAAAAAAAATCTCCTCAGTTTGATTCAGTACTGATATAAATCATCCGCACATACTCCTCATAATGTATTTTCAGTTTAAACTAACTTTGTCTTAAACATAAACATCTTGGAAATGTTCAGTTCAGTACACAGTGTGCAGTGATTCAGTACTGTATATTAGAATCAGTTGTGTTATTAAGTGAATTTAATTAAAACAGGCAAAACAAAAATCATTGTTCTGATTAATTATGTTATCCAAATCACAAGTTTAAAACTGATGCTTTTACTTAAGATTAACAACCTATAGCCTTGTTATATGTATCTTATTGTTTTTTTCCTGAAAGGTATACAGATATAGGCAGCACAGTGGCATAGTATTTTGAATTATTGCCTCACAGGGCTAGTTTCATAGTTAAGGTGTCTGTTATATGTGTTTTGCATGTCTAAATTATGTCTCCGGGTGCTATGTCTCCAGTTTTTCCAGTTTTCTACCATATTCCAAAGATATGGCTATGGCAGCACTTGGCACTTGGCAGTGATCCAAATTGCCCTTTTTTGAGTGACTGTGTGTGTGTGTGTGTGTGTGTGTGTGTGTGTGTGTGTGTGTGCACGCGCGCGAGTGTGTGTGTGTGTGTGTGTGTGTGTGTGTGTGTGTGTGTGTGTGTGTGTGTGTGTGTGTGTGTGTGTGTGTATGTGTGTGCTTGGTGCATGTGCATGTGGACATACACGATCCTTGGAATAGACTTATGACTCATACAGAATTAGTTCTGCCTTATGCTTCCTGCTTGCCAGATTTGGATAAAATAAGAATCAAAAAATGAATGCTTCTGTTATACATGAATATTAACATTTTCTTCTGTTTTTCAGGTAATATGTTTGTTATCAGTCTATCTGCAGCAGATATCCTTAGTGCAGTTTATCCATACCCATTGCTTATCAAATCCATTTTACAAAACCAGTGGCAATTTGGAGAAATGCAATGCCACATTGCAGCTCTGCTTCTAGGTCTGAGTTTCAATGCTTCTATCTATAACATTATGGTGATAGCAATCAATCGCTGGTGCTGCATTTGTCATTCAGTGAGATACAAGAAGATATTCACCATGAAGAACACCTACTGCTATATATTCCTGACATGGACAATTAGCTTTATTTTAATTTTTTCATCTATGTTAGGGGGATCTTTACAATATAATCCAAATCTATACATGTGCACATTCTTGTCTTCTGCAAATGAAACTTTAACTATTAGTGGAGCAGTCTGTGTTTTCATCTTGCCAGTTACTATTGTTATCATTTGCTATGCTAGTATCTGGATTATGGTCATACGGGTCAAGTACAGAATCAAAAAAGACAGCAAGCAAACTCTCAGATCCTCAGACATGAGGAACTTTTTAACAATGTTTGCAGGATTTGTGCTTTTTGGCATTTGCTGGGCTCCATTCAGTATTCCTGCTTTGATTATAGGTTTTAGCCCTCCAGGAAAGGCACCAGTTTTTCCAGACTGGTTATTTGTTATTGGCTTCTTTATTGCATGCTTCAATAGCTGTCTTAATGGTATTGTTTATGGGGTTTTTAATAAGAATTTTCGACAGGAGTACAAGCGTATACTGTTATCAGTGGTAACATTTATAATAAGAGGCATAAAGTGAAGGGAAAACATACAGGAAGCTACATGAACTAGTCTGAACTTTTTTACATTACAAATGATAAAATGTTTTCTAAGTATGGAATGTCATGGAAATGTATTGTAGGAAAGCAAGAATAGAGAGCATACTATAAATGTTTATAATTATGTGTGGTATTGCTAAAATTAAAATTGAAATTAAATTAAGTATGGATTACATATCCTATTATTACATAAATATAGGTCCTGACAAGTTTATTCAAATTATTCCATCAGTAATTCAGACATTACACATTTTAATATATAGTTTAAACATGTATATCATGCCGATCCAGTTAAAATAAAAGTAGCATTTCATTTATTTGGTAAATTATGGTTGTTTCTGTGCTTTGTGATGCATAACTGTATCATTTTTCTGCAATACCCCCAATCAATTATGTTGATAACTTTTTATTTACTTTTCTGTAATCATAACTAGTCAGAACACTGGTACAGTAGGTAGCAATGTTACTTTACAGCAAGAGGGTCTTTGTGTTTGTTCTTGGCTTGGGTCCCTTTGGTGCTGAATCTGCATGTCCTCCCTATACTTGCATAAATTTTCTTGGTGTACACCATTTTCCTTCCACTTTCCAAAGACATGAAGAAGGTTGATTAGCAACTCTGAACTGTCCATAGATCAGTATGTAGTGGATGTGTAATATGGAAGAAGGATATGGCAATCTATTTGTATTTTTTAAACACCTTTATTACATTAGTACTTAAGAGATAGGCACACATATGTTAACAGAAAAGATAATAAAGCATATTAACATTTTCCATTTATATATATTATACACTACACATTTCTTTTCTTTATAACATGTCTCATTTAGTCCAACATTAAACAAACTTCTGAATTCCTGGCTTTCCTTAAATCTCACTCATTCTCCTCCTGAACATTATTTTGCCTGCATTATTCCAATAAATTCCATTTATTTCTACATAACTTGCTCCTTCCCTTTTCAAAAGATGTCATTCCCAGTTTATTTCTTTTACAATATTCAACATTTCAAATACAGTTGGTTTAGCTTCTGATTTCCATTTTCTAGTAATTGCTTTTTTGGCAGCCAATACAATTAATTTAAATAAAGCCTCACAATGTCTAGTCAATTCAGATCCTGTGTCTTGGCTTTCCTTAGTTATAGTATTTCCTCCCCCAGTATTTTTGATAAAGTATTTTATAATGATTTTTTTTTAATCTGATAGTTCATTATACCCCTAAAAGCATGTTATCACTTATCTCTTTCTTCCCCATTATACTTTCAACATTTGCTATCTATCTGAGGAAGAATTCTTTGAACTCTACTTGAGGTATAAAAATATCTGTGCAATCACTTCCTAGTAAACATCCTAAATGTTCTAGACATTGTTGCATACTTGGGGACTATACATATGTACTCACATTGTTCTCTTGTCAATTGCTTTTCCAGTCTCTCTTTCCAATGTTGTCTAACCTCCTCTGATTGATTCTACTGGTTATCATGCAATATTTTATATGTTGTAGTACTTATCCCTTTTTGACTACAGCTCCCATTCAAGATTTGACTAGACATTCTACCAGAGCACATCTTTCCCTTAGGAGTCTCCTCTTCATTTCTCTTTTCCTATATATTCAGTAAATTCTAGGCTCATATTGTCTATTTTCAGTAACTCTTCTTACAGTCATCCCTATTGGCAAAACCTCCTTTCTCCATTCCTGTGTTGGCTTAGTTCTTAGATTGCATTATGAAAATAATATGCAGTATGGTTGTAGCTATTCTACTCAAGGATTTGCACTTAAAAGCTCACCTTTTCCTTATTTCTTGAACTCCCACCCTGTCTCACCATCATTCCTTTCCACTTTGAAATATTGCCTTCTGCATATATTTGAGCCTTTAATGGCATAGCTCTAAAATATCCCTTTCAGGTAATCCTATACAGTAGCACTTTGTTTTACTGGGAAGTTCAACTTAAACCCTTTAACTCTTGTCCAGATAAATAAAATAAAAATATTTACAACCAGTAAGCAAAACAGAAAAAAGTCCAATCTTTCCGTGGTGAAGAAAACAGTATTTGATAATTCCACAAACAGGCAAAATAAGTGCTTTCATTCTGAGCACAAGACTTCATCAGATGCCATTTAAAAAAAAACAACTTATATATAATATATATATATATATATATATATATATATATATATATATATATATATATCAAACAATTCATTAAAAACACTTCATAAATTGAGTAATTGCATAATAAGTTAATTGAATAAAATTAGGTTTTTTATAAAAAAACACACAGATTCACTGCTAGAAAACAGCATGTGAATGAGCCCTTTTCTTTGATCCTCACAAAGGTAAAGTGTGTATGTGTCAGTGTTTTTGTAATGGGTGTAGGAAAATAGTTTAAACTATTTTCCTACACCCATTACATAAACACTGACATATACACAAAAAAAACGAATTTTATTCAATTAACTTATTATGCAATTACTCAATTTATGAAGTGTTTAAATTAATTGTTTGTGATATATATATATATATATATATATATATATATATATATATATATATATATATATATATGAGTTTTTTTTTAATGGCAACTGATGAAGTCTTGTGCTCAAGACGAAAGTGCTTATTTTGCCTGTTTGTGGAATTATTAAATACTGTTGTCTTCATCATGGAAAGATTGGACTTGTCCAGATAAAGTCATTCAACTCTTTATTTATTGTCCACAATTTCTCCTCTAATTGATAAAACTATATCTAAATTATAAATAAACCTAAAGGGACTAAAACAGTTTCACGGCTTGTATCTGACTATCCATATCCATAAACAGGAGCTTTCAGACTCTCATTGTTTCATTAATTTATGTTTAGTCTCTTCCCATGTATCATTAGCTGTCATAACAGAAGCATGTTTAATCCATTCTCGCTTCATCTTATTATGCATCCACAGACATGGGCATTGCTGAACCAGTTTTTGTGCTAGTTTATAATTTATTGATATAGCATTTGTTTTATTTTCATTTACTGTATATCCTGAAAAGACTTGAAACTGTATCAGTATGTTCCACAGTAACAAAATGTCCTTTACTGGATTTATCAAATACAATATATACCATCTGCAAATAAAGTCAAATTTTCTTGATTCTCATACCAGTTATATCCTTGTCTTTCTGAGACCCTTGCTTTATTTGTCAATGACTGTAAATGTAAATCAAATAACAAAGGGGAAAGAGTACAGCCCTCTCTGGTTCCTCTGTTCAAACACAATTTATTGCTTTCTCTACATCAAGATCCACCAACAGCAGTGTTATTTTCATGCATTCTGTTTCCCTCTGGATCATTAGTATTCTATTAATGTTGTTAAATATTTGCCTACCCTCCAGAAAACCACACTAATCCATATCTATCAATTTTGTAAACACCTTTGTCATTCCTTTATCTAGTATAGACACAAACCCTTTATAATTGTAGTTTAAATTGAAATGGGACTATATGAAGCTGGGTCTGATGGATCTTGACCCTTTTTGGGTAATTCAGCGACCACAGTTTTCTTACAAGATACTGGTGCTTCCCCTCAGTTTTAAATATCATTAAACAAAATCTTAAAGATCTTTATCACTGTGTTCCCTCTTCACTTCCAAGCATCTACAGGAATAACATCTATTCCTAGAGAATTTCCTGTTGATTGACTATCCATCACCATTTGTATCTCATTTCCTACTATCTTAACTACTAGTTGTTTTGTCTCATCTTCTTCTAATTTTGGCATAATTAAGTCCATAGCTCTCAACCTTCCATCTCCAAAATGAGGAACACTAGCCCTCATAATGTGGAACAAATGGGCAAAATGTGGAACGCATACTAATGGCTTACTAACAACTTCAACTAGGAAGGCCATAGGATGGTTAAAACATGCTGGTTTTGCTTATAAAGAAGACCTTTTAATTAATTAATATGATTCATTTCTATTTACCATGGATTTCACTTAAAAAAATTCCTAACACTGAATGTGGGACAGAGTCTTTCAATGTGGAACATTGAGGAACTTTGAGGAACATGAACTTTTTAAGACCTCAAATGAGGTACGTTCCTCATAATGAGGTACACTTGAGAGGTATGATTAAGTCTTCCATAAATATTTCCATTTATGCTCTTTCTTGGTTTCCACATTCTTCTGCTTTACACACATTTTCATAAAATGTCCAAAATATCTCTTATACCTCTATAGGATCTCTGGTTATTTTTCTTGTCACATACTGCCCATATTTGGCATTCTGTTGCATATGTTGTTCTGCTAAAAGATTTTGTGTTCTGGAGTTTTTATCAAAAATAGTTACCTAACAGCAATTTTTTAAAACGTATTTAGATTATCCAGATACTCCCTTATTTTGCCTTTAGCATTCTGCATTTGCTTCTTTTCTTGTTCTGTGATATTCCCTTTGTTCTGCAATATTTTAACCTTTGTCATTCCCTCTAAATAATTCATATTACTTATTAACTATATCACTCTCTTTTATTTCTACCCCATTTCAACTCCATGTTTATTTTATCCGGGTCAGTAGCTCTGTCTTATACAGAATTGTTTATCTTCTCAGTTAACTCTCGAATAGTTTCCACTACACATTCCTTGAATACTTCTCTTTTAACAAGTAAGTGGCACAGTGTTGGTGTCTCATTTTTACTTCATTACCCTGCATATTTTGTCTTAGTTGTTATTGCTGCATGACCTGAAATAGGGTAGGAATAGGGAAGCAGGTGGATGATGTGAGTATCTCAATGTGGTTGTCCACTAGTCTGGGCGCCTCCTGTTGGGTGATCCAAGAAGACACCACAGTGTTGCCCCCCCCCCGGTGAGGACCCTAAAGCTGTAGGATAAACGTGGTGCCAATGATACCAAGGGGTCATTCAGGTTGCCTCCTGCAGGATAACCTTTGGCACCCTTCTGGGGGGCTGGTCTAGAGACTCCTGAAGATTCAGCAGACTGGGGTGAAGCTACTGTAGCACTCCATGGATGCTACCACACAATATGGCTAAACCTGCAGAATACAGGAATATAAATAAAGATAAATTTAGCAGCAAAGGACAAAAGACAAAATGAACAGGATGACAAAGAGACAGAGACTGGACTAAAACAGCAACGATCAGTAGGATGTAATACATTTTTGTTTCTGGAAGGAAAAATATGCAGTCAGCAGAGCAAACGTAATATGAATATCTTAGGAACACCTATATCTGGTCTAGGGCATAACTGTTTGTGATGTGCCTTCTCACCAATATGAAGGACAGTGTCACAATATATCACAGTGTGTGTGTGTGTGTGTGTGTGTGTGTGTGTGTGTGTGTGTGTGTGTGTGTGTGTGTGTGTGTGTGTGTGAGTGTGTGTGTATGTGAGTGTGTGTGTGTGTGTGTGTGTGTGTGTGTGTGTATATATATATATATATATATATATATATATATATATTTATATATATATATATATATATGTATATATATATATATATATATATATATATATATATATATATATATATATACCTGTGTCTGAGTCTATGTGTGCGTATGTATAAAACTGACAGTCAAGGAAGGACTGACAAAAATGTTAAAAGAAATGCATGACCCTCTGGAGGCAGCAGTACATGTGAAGGTATTGCACGCAGTATGGCAAATGTTGAGATACATAGCATAAGTTGACATCATATACATATAACATATCATAGAATACCAGCTGTAATACACAATGGATATGTAAACTGTCATTAATAGTGCACATTAACAAAATGAAAATTTGCAGTGGTGTCCACTACCTGTCAGTTCTCATACTCATGCTGCTCCTCACCTGGCAAAAAAACGGGCAGTAAAATAGGCATCAATATGTTCAAAAACATTAGACAGAAAGAGGCAGTCTGCACACTCTGAATAGTGCAAATACAATAAGGCCCAGATTGATACAAATTGCTGAAGTGCTATAAATCAATCTGCACCTTTAATTGCATTGTTATACCCAGCATTATGATGGCTCTGTCTGGAAAAACCTGGCATTAGTAAGGACAGCAGCACAGTTACACATGCATTTAAACAAACATTTATGCAGTGGTTACATTATTTATCATCATTCCATACTCTGCCAGCGATATTTAAACAGCAGAAGCAGAGACATACAAGGATGACAGTAATACAGTACATGTACTTCAGTGGCAGCAAAGTTATAGCTGTATCTGCCCCCTGTGGTACATGTTCTTGTTCTCCTGTATTTTTTCATGAACAGAAAGACAAAAAACAACACATAAAAATAGTAAGCAGAGCACACCCATGGAAATCACAGACAAAGGCAAATAATATTTATCCAGGTCCAGCTAAAAGACCTAGATGAGATAATCTTGTACTGACTTGTTTATATTTGCACCACTGTTAGAACAGTAAGGGAATACTGATTCCTTAATACTACATACTAATGGAAACAATGAACTGATGCCACACACACTCCTTACCAAACTGCTTCCAAATCTCATTAATATTTACTACACTCCCCACATTCTGCATTGACTCATTTTTTTGAATGATTTACAGTGATATGTCAATTGCATTTCTGGCATGCAAAAGGGTTGTAGTCTACTGAAGATTAGTGCTGAGGATAAAGGGTCTGAATCTTCTAAAGTGCTTTTATGGAATAATACACTGTGACCCTGGTGTCTATTTTCCATCCTTTTTGTACTGCAAAACATAGTTCTATTTTCTTTTTATGTACCTCTAGGACATGATTTGCTAATTAGTCTAGGGGAGGGTGGAGGTTTGACACCCCCACATTCACACATTTCTGCACCCATATGCACAGCCCCCTTTCACCTGATTGTACTTGCAGGCAAATTCACCCATGCACACACACACACACACACACACACACACACACACACACACACACACACACACACACACACACACACACACACACACACACACACACCTGTACCAACACCTATACATTAAACTCCCCGACTGTTACCACTAATTTGATGTTACCCTTGGAAGCATTGGGTGAATATGAGCTTTGGGCTATGCTTGTTACCAAGGCTGGTTGAGGTAATTTACATAGCAGAGTGATTTTCTGAATTGCTCATCTTTCATAAATGTCTTACTGCAGGCATTTCCAGTGGGACACCATATGGCTAATTAGCATGAGCCACTCCCCTGGAATGCCTAATTAACATTTGTAGTAGGCTGCAGAGACAGGCCACCATGATGCTACACCACTTGGTACAGCACTCTGGTAGTGTTGTCTCTAATCAGAAGTGGTTACAGTGAGGTATACACCAGCCTTACAGCTCCTACCAGAATCTGTAAAGTAGGCCTTCTGGAGTATTTTAATAGCAGTAGTTTTTTTTCTGCTGTCCCACTACTGATTGTTTCTGGTTTGCACTGAGAGTCAGAATAAGATTGCAAACACATTTGTTTTTGCAGTGCTCTTCTGAGAAAAACTGTCTCCACTCTGAATTGTATAATCTCTATTTCCAGCATAAAACTGCAAACCTTACTGTCTGAAAGGAAATTTGACAGATTTTATTTCTTTTAAAGGTTTTCTTTCTTTTATTAGAGATACATTTTGTTGTATAAACACATGTGGAAAAATGAATGCTTTAATTGAAACATCTGAAAATTGCTAAGTATCTCTAGTACAATGTCACTATACCTGTGAAAACTACCTTCCTCCTCTAGAGTTAAGTCTAGAGAAATTTCCCAACTTTAATTGATTTACTTTTTTGTTGTTGTTGTTGTTCAGTCAATAACAAATGCTGCTATTCTATTTTGGACTATGATGTTAGCTTTCGAGTGCCCTCCAATAATGTCCCTTTAATTTTAACGGACACAATAGCTAAGATTTCAGTTCTGCTAGTGTATGTAATTTATGGGGGTGTGAAAAGGTATTTTATTTAGAAGTTAAGAGTGATGTACCGACAAAGAACAACAGCTGAAAAATGTGCATTACCTTTTACAGCTCTTTGTAAATATATTCTGTTTCTGTGCATAAGCTGCTGTTCTAACCAAAAATTACTTTTATGAAGATGCATAGTGTTTCTAAAATAGGTGGGAAAAGCTACCTGATTTCATTAGAGCTGGAGACATAAAATTAAAATAGATGCAGGCACAATACTATATGGTTACTCAATATTCTCAATCAGTTTTGAAAAATGCAGGTTTTAAACTTCTGATTATAGTCATATTATGTATTGATATAGTGTACTGTGATTGAGATGATTTCAAGAATTTCACTTTAAAGTACAGTTTTGTAAATCTTGTTGAAATTCTCAGTAGATGAAAATCTGGATAATTAACCACATCCTGATTTCATAGTTCATAGGTTAGTACTAAGCTAACTGCCCTTGCGAGCCATTTAAAGCCTAGCCAATTATCCCTTGTGAGACTCAAACCCTGTACCTTGTGTTTGTAAGGCAAACACTTTAACCATTAGGCCACCCTCTTTTTGAAACAGTGTAGGACTTATCCCTCACTCAGTACTGATACAGGTGTCATTGCAAAATCATTTGTGTAGCAGTTTAACAAAGACCCAGTGTCTGATCTAGAACTAATTTCAGGCAATGCTTATTGTCTGCGTTTGTAAAACTGCTTTGAGTTCAAAGATTCAGTAACAACCATGATTAAGCAGGGCAATTCTGGAAAGAAAAAGTGTTTGATATGAGCAGGAAAAGTGACAGGGCTGAATTCACAAAGATAATAGTGGTGGGTGGCAGTCAAGGTGGCTTTCTTAAACAGATGTAAACCAATATGAATTTCAGCTAGAGGAGGTGATACAAAATAGAGGACAAAAAAAAAGAAGTCCATGTGAGAGATATACAGGTTAATACCTGTTTCTTATTATCTTTCAAGGTATTATAAAAAAAGCTGTGTCTAACTAGCTGAAGCCTCCATGAGTGGTACACTATCCTGAAAGAAAAACAGCACCATTTACTTAAGGGTTATACTTTTGCTTTGCTGGCCATAGCAAGTAACATTTATGAGAAGAAAGGTTTGTGGTCAGTTCAGATGAGTTATTTTCATTAAATGTGGCCAAATCCTTAACAGCAATGAGACTGATAAATGAAAATCAACTGCATGGACAGGATGAAATAGTCATGCAGCAAATACAGAGAAATCTGGAAAGTAAGACAATTAAAGTCGAAATAGGAAATTGTTTTTTATATCCTTCAATATTAAAACAGAAGCATGTCAAAGTATTCCTCAGGATTTAATAAAATCCATGAAGGCATAGTGTAGAGCCTACATGGAATGCATCCATGTACATGACCACGGTTCCCACTCTGCAGCACACTATGCATACTAATGTAGGAGCACTGCCGAGGGGGGGTAAAGGAATATGGATATTGAATCAGTGTAGGGAGAGGTTTAGCAGCTACCTGTGGCTGCAGATGAATGTGAGGCTCCTTGTAATGCTCAACGCCACAATTGTAATGTTGTGAAGTGTGTCAACTTCATAATAAGTCTTTTGTATGATGTATTTTTTTTAATATTTTTATTATTTTCTGTATTGCATGTTGAGCGGCACGGCATGGCATGGAGCAAAGCAATGCCAAGCTGTGTTCACATAAACACAGATGACACCTGGCTGACATCTAAAAATAGAAACTGGATGTAATTAATTATCATAATTAAACATATAAACTTTTTTTTTTTAATTTACGTTTGCACGGCGCGGAGCACAGCAGAGCTGAGTGGAGCTCATACATACATGGCAGACAGCTGCCAGACATCTAAAAAAACTGATGTGATTAATTATTTATTTATAGGTGAGTTTAAGCATGTTTGCACAGTGTGGCATGGTGCTCAACAACACTAACAGGTAGCCTAGTAGGGTGTATGTTAAATGTTCGAACATCCAAAATGTCAAACATTACATGGTCGAGACCAAATGTTCAACATTTGGATGTACGAACATAAAAAAAAAAGAAAGAAAACACAGAAAAAATACCCTTTAACAGCGTAGGCAGGGGGGCCACCCCCAACACTCCCCTACCTAAAAATACCAACTCCAAGGCCGCACTTCAGTGCAGAAAATGGAAATTCTCCCTATCTGCACCATATGGTGCTGTTGAAAGTCTATCTTCGAGCACTCAAAATTTTGAACGTTTGGTCTCGACCATGTAACGTTCAAAATTTTGAGTGTTTGAAGATTTGGCAGGTACCCACCTAGTTGTATACTTGAAGGCATACTAGATTTTGTAACATCCAACTAGCTACATGGATAAAGTTACAGCCTTATGTGTAGTAAGTCCTGGGTTCGAGTCCATAGCTGGCAGAATATTTCTGTAAATTAATGTACTATTTTTCATCAATTTTATTAGAGTATTGTGAATTTTGGCACTGCTGCACTCTGCTTAGCACTGCTCAACCATGTTAAGCAGTGTACATACATGCTAATGGCTACCAATGTTTGCGTTGTGCTAAGCCTCACTAAAACCACAGTTCTGTGAGTTTTTGTGCTGCTTGGCTTTGCTTAGTCAGTTTGTGCACTGCTAAGGGATGCGGCAGTTTTTTGAATGTTGCTGAATGATATGTAAGGGTGGGAAAACAGCCTATATTAAGCCCAATAGATAGGCTTTCTGGAACAGTCACTGGAGTTCATTCAACTGTTGGTATGGCTGGTGGTGTTTGTTAAGGTGCACATTTTCAAATGCAGTAGTGAGGCATTCAGGAATCCAGAGTCATGGTCAGGATTGTTATTAAAAACCATGAACCCCTGTTGATGCAGGGCAGATTCCAGAGCTCAGAGTGCAAGGTGGAGGCCTGGGACTGTTTGGCCAGGGAACTCACCAAAGGAGAAAGAGGGGAAAGAGGGGAATCCTGAACACCTGGTTCCAGGAAGCTTGAGCTGGGAATGCTCTACAAGTATGTAAGTATGTCTTTCTCTGTCTAACCAATATGCAAGCTGAAGGTCTGCAAAAGAGGTATGCATAATGGTGTGCTTCTCTCCCAAGAGCTGCAGCTGAAAGGGCTTGCAGTGTCAGATCCCATGCCAGGCCCCTGGCCAGGTTGTACCATGAGCATGGTAAATACAGATTTAGTATGCCAACTGCAGTGAAATAATCAAGGAAGGGTAAAGCATTTGCTGCAAAAAAGTGTACACAAGAAAACCTGTACTGCAATAAATCAGCATGTAGAACTGTAGTGCAATAAATGGGTAATTAGATCTGTAGAGCTGTAGTGAAATAAATGAGCAATAAGAACTGTATATAAATAAAGCATTAGCAATAACAATAACAGTAAGTAACATGTTGTTCAGCAGGATTGTGTTTTATCAAAACCATTGCAGTAGAGCTGTATGCCTTGATTGTCTATGGTAAGGTTGCCACAGTCAAATGTGACACTAATAGCTGTAGCCAGCAAATCTAATGGTCTACAAACTATAATGCTCAACCCATAGTAGTGTCCAAGGCTGTCTCCAGGAGAATATTGGTCACACAATGCTCTCTCTTCCTCAGACAGCAGGTAATAAAGGTATATGGATGAGGTGGCCAAGTCCATGGGCAGATATTGTGTGTGGATTTCATTGATATTGCAAACCAATAACAAAAAATGTGTTCACTAGCATTGCTGATTTTAAATACAGCTTTTTTTCATATATGCAGTATGGTTGTATTCCATACTGTACATGTGTGTTCTACTGTCACTGCAGTCTACTGTAACACTGTAGTAGTACTAGAATGCCAGAGGAATGTCCTGTAATTTGTATCACTCAGTTCATAGTATAGTTCCAGATGATCTTCTGGCAAGTATCAGTCACTCAACAGTCAGCAGGGACTTAGTAGTTCAGTCTGTTAAATGTGTTATATGCAGTATATTTTGCCACACACAGTCCTGGGTTTGAATTACATGGTATATAGCAATTAATTTTCAGTATCAGTCATGTAATGCTCACATTTTCTCTCTTGCCAGTAACACAACACATATATGGGTGAGGTGGCCCATATTATGAGCAGGTATTGTGTTTATATTTCACAGAATGTTAATATTAATACAATGATTGTGTTCACCAGCATTGCTGAGTCATAAATAAAGCTGTGTAATCTCAGTATGGCTGTATCCCTTGCATGTCTGTACTAAGTTGCTGCAGTCAAGTATTACATTATTTGCAGATGTCCCCTGCAGTCACAGCTATTGGATTCTAGTCCCATGCCTGCCAACTAAGACATGACACCTGTCTAGATTACTTACTGTACACAAACATGCCTCTCAAGTGTCATGATTTCTCATAATGTAATTAAAACTGCCTAATCCATCTGTCACATGATTAGCTGATAAATTAATACCTGGAATGCAATGCATTACCAAATTCATTTACAGAACACTTGGGTAGTTATGTAAGTCCACACTATGTAAAACTCTTTGGTGTAGTGATACACCTGCATTTGTTACTGCTTGGCCCATACTGACCAATGGTAACAGCTTGAAAGGCATGCACATACTTCATCAGATATAGGAGAATTTTAGTCCCTGTACTCAGACCTGACACTACACACCTGTAGAATATATATTTCAGTGTACAGAGGGATATAGGCTGCAATGTCAGCAATGGAATTTTTTTTCCTCTCTCCCCACCTCTTATCTTCATTTATTTATTACTGTTATTTATTATTATGATTTAATATTGACATAATTTGGGAAGCCATGGTGGTGCAACAGTTAGCGTTGCTGCCTCACAGCAAGAGGTTCTCTGGTTCAATCCTCGGCTGGGGTGCCTTCTGTGCGGAGACTGCATGACCTCCCTGTGGTTGCGTGGGTTTCCTCTGGGTGCTCTGGTTTCTTCCCACATCCCAAAGACATGCTGTAGGTTGATTGGACACTCTAAATTGGCCCTAGGTGTGAGTGTGTGCATATGTGTACCTTCTGTGGAAGGTTGGGCGTCAGGCTGGCAACTCGACACCATAAATTTCCACTGCCAATCATGAGAGGACAAGGTGATCCTCTGTGGCGACCCCTAACCGGAAAAGCCGAAAGAAGAAGAAGATTGACATAATTTGTCACACTAACTATATTTTGGAAAAACGTGCTTCATTATTGATATGTTTTATTATGATTTAATAATATATTTTGTTAAACTAACTATATTTTCAAAAATGTGGTTGATTATTGTTATGTTTTATTGTGATGCAATGTTAACATATTTTTTAAACTAACTTTTGTTGGCCTTATGGTTACTTTTTACTGGCATGCTGTTACCATACTAATTATTATGTTACTCAATGTTGTGTTGCACATGTTATACATTAATATATATTTGGATGAATATATACATAAATATATATATATATATATATATATATATATATATATATATCTATATCTATATATATATATCTATATATATATATATGTATAGATATATATGTATATAGATATAGATATAGATATAGATATAGATATATATGTATGTATATATAGATACATATGTATGTATATGTATATATAGATATATGATGTTCTAATCTGGTCATACTAACATTGGTTTGGTTATTAACCATAACAAATTGCTATACCTCATATCCCACAGCACAACAAGGTAGGCCAGTTCTAGCTGATCCCCCTACCTTGCCTCAACCGGCCATGGCACCGCATCCCAGCACATTTGGGAACTAGACCAGTGCCCCCCCCTCTGCTGTCCCTGCACTACCTGTGGTGTCAGGTAGTACTGCCCCAGGGGACTGGGCCTGGCCCCCTTCTGTGAGCAGTGGCAGAGAGGATGTTGTCACCCGTGTGGAGATGCCAGACCTGGTGTGAAGGATAGTCTACTGTGGCTATGATTGCTCCCTGTGCCAGATTGATGGCATGCTGGCCACTCTAGTGGGGCAGTCTTTCCCTAGTGCCCAGCCTCCAGCACAGCCACCCTCAGGGCAGTGATGGAGCAGTGTTGTCAGTCCCATGGGTGGGGATGTGAGTCACACTGCTGCCATCTGGAGGCACATGGGACTCGAATTCCACATCTCCCTACCTATTCAAGGTGTTCACCCCCCCTTATGTGTTACACACTGCCCCTGTCTGCTGTCTTGTCTGTCTTGTCTGCTTGCAAATACATCCTCATCTACCCAACTTACCTCCCCCACATGTACCTATGTCCTATTCCCAAAATTCTCTCACCTTAAAAAAAATGGGCACCTGTCCCAAAAAAATATCGTCCCATACATAGCTCTTCATTTCACACGCATGTCCACTGGACACACAATAGTTCAGTCCACTTGACTTGACAACATAGCTATGTTGTCCTCACTCCTCTCTGAGGTTTGAGAATCCAAATTCATTTACAAATGCTGTCAAAGTGTACAGTTGTTGCTGTACATGAAATGGAGAGCTATGGTTCTTTACTACACCCTTCCTGCACATCCTTCCCTGCCTTTCGCTATGTTTTTCACTCTGATTGCCCCCATTTTACCACTTTCTTATCTCCCCTTTTTTCTTTTCTTTATTTTTTTAGTACAGACCTGCATGACACGGTGCATCACACATAGAGCTATAATGACTATATGTGTTTCTAACATTGTAAGAGACATGTACAAAATAAACCCGTCTACCATGTTTTGAACTCAAGCCTATCATAACTGCAGCACACTGCATTAACCTGTTACACCACACAACTCTTAATTAAAACAGGTGGTTTAAACAAAACATAGTAATTGCCAATTAGAGTCATTAGGTGTGTTTGAGAGGAGCTGCATGCTGCGCCACAACGCACAAACTGGAATAAAAAGTAATGGAAAAAATGGGAGTGTACCTTGGACTCTGGTGCAATAGTACACCACTAGACAGCCAAAGACATGATGATGGATGTTACTGAGGCCTGTGACAGCAGGTAAATGTGACCTTTTATCAGCAACATGTAGAAAGTCACCTGCTAAGACTTTCATAGCAAAATATATATTCAGCTGGGACTCTGGTGCAGAAATGCATCCATATAAAGCCATGCACATACTGATGGATGTATAAAATCATTGTCACAGCCTGTAAGTGTGCATATATATCTTGCAAATATACCAGATGAAGCAGTGACTCAGTAGCACAGTCTTTTAAATGCCTTGCATACAGTACATTTTGCCGCACACAGTCCTCTGTTCAAATCCAGGGTTGTTTTGCATTTTAATTACATTACTGTAACAACAGTAATTAATGAATGACTCTTGCACTTATTGTCCACACAAAGCATTGCAAATTAAATAACTGCTTTTCAGTACTGGAAGTCACAGGCCTGCAGGTAAGGACACACATCACATATCCGTATAGGATTTCTACATGTTGCCTAGTACTCTGTTACTGAATATGTACCAAAAACACATGCTGTAATTGGAGTATAAAGGGTACCCTCACCCTGACTTTGCTTCTACAACAAGGCTGACACAGCTGACACAGATACACCTACAGCTTGTTTTCCTCCAGTGTGTTCACAATCTCTTCCTATGTCTAATACCTGCAGTAGCAGCTGCAGCCTGTGGTACACACAGCTCTGTGTAAAGGTTTCTGCTACAGACCTACCCTCTGTGATGATGTAGTCTCCTCAGTCAAGTAATGTCCATCTCAACAGTTAAGAAATGGGCCCTGTTCTGCAATGAAGGCCTTACATATTGAACAGTGGTTGCATGTCACTGGTTAATGATAGTGCAACTCAGCTGTTCTGGCTGAAATTAGCATATCAGAGTCACATGCTGGTTTACAGGCAATGGGCTAATTAGAAGCATGCTAAAATGCAAGCAGCTGGCTATGGGCTAACATTCTGTATGATACTTTCCTCACACAGAGCACACCACTGTAAAACAATTACTAGTAGCACATTTCAACAGAAGAGTACTGCACTCCACCAGGTATGTAACTGTTTTTTGTGTACAACAGAATGCATATGGGAGGATAGATTTATGGGGAATAGGGAGTACAGCAGTAAGCCTGACTTAGACCTGTGGTAATGACATGTCATTGATACCCTGTTGTCTTACACAAACAGGGGATGTACAATATATCAGGGTTGAATTGTCTTTTGTCATTGTGGAACACTAGTGGTGTTGGATGTCCCAATATAGCGTCTGTAACAGAACACTGCTATTTGCCTGGCACTGCTCTTATGACATATTAGTGGGTGGCTGACCTTAGGGGACCCACAACAGTGGACCATTGTGGTGTGTGTATGATCATACAGCAGAATCTCTCATGGCACACAGGGAACTACATAAGTAATGTTACTATCTCGGTTGTATCCACACACACA
Source organism: Protopterus annectens (assembly GCF_019279795.1). NCBI lineage: Eukaryota > Metazoa > Chordata > Ceratodontiformes > Protopteridae > Protopterus > Protopterus annectens. The sequence continues at coordinate 501,370,229 of NC_056741.1, forward strand.
TAGTATGTTGTCACACTGTAAGGTATGACATGTGTGAGCAAGCAGTGGATATTACCGGCCATTTTGTTCTTCCTGTATCTGTACATAGTGGACATCCATATATTTGATCCTGTAATGTGTTTCCCTTTTGATGTGTTTCAGGACTAATGTATTACAGAAGGCATGCCCCCTTCTCAGATGTACAGAATGAACTTATACTTCAAGGACTAGAGCAGCATCATCACATCCTCCTATCTAGGGGGAGGCATTACAGGGAATAGCGGGCTGCAATGTGGGAAGACCTTGTCTGGGATGTGAATTAGACTGCCAACCAGGACAGGACATATGAGCAGGTTCAACTCCGCAGTATGGATATGGAGAATGCTGCATGATGAAGGGCAGCTGATGTAGCCAGGGACTGTGCCATTACCAGTGGAGGGCCTGCAATGGAACAACCACTCACAGCTACTGAGGAATTCCTGGTGAACCTAGGGACACACAACAGCTCCCAGGCATCCATCACACCATACATCATGGAGGGGGATGCCACAGTGTCCACAGCAGAGGAAAATGGAGGTAAGCTTACTGTCAAAACCATTGTAATACTGTAGCAGTCATTCTATCAGGCTGTACATAGCTTTACATGGGTGTCAGGTCTATGTGATGTGGGAGGGAGGTTTAGCACAGTTGTACACTCATACTCAGAATGTCAACAATACATCAAGTAATACATTAGCTACTGTACATGTAAGATATACTCAGGGATTACCTTGTTGTGCTGCAGCATGCGGTGGTACTGAAATTACCTCACCCTCATCTTTTTACAGGTCTGTCAGGAGTTCTTCAAGGCCATAGTCCTGCTTCTGGTAATCTTGATACTGTTTTCTTATGGAACATACATATGCTATTAAGGGTGAGGGCCAGTATAATACCCTATGTACAGGTAACCTTGTGTATAACCAGAGTAAACTGTTTATATGTTCCAGGCTGGAGCAGTTACTTAAGTTTCCTAGAGTGGGTAATCACAGGAGTGTATTTGAACCAGCAGAAGCACTTTTGCAGGTATAGTTCTGAGCAAATAGGCCTCCTGGTGTACATGAGGCAATTAATCTGGCATGGCTTGTACATACCGAAAGGTCGATAGCAGATACCTTAGGCATTGAAACTTGTATTTGCAAATATTTGTTAAGCTAGGTGTAATGGGTTTTATGTGTTGTGTTATCAGGTATAGTGTCATATTGCATACCTAAATGGCACATTGTACTGGCCAGTGTCATGTGATTTACCTGATGTACTTGTTATAAAGGCCTTGAGCTGAATGTGAATGTTGTTGTAAGGATGTCTGTTGTGGATGAAAGCGGAGATGTGAGGATGTGACAGTGGTAATGCAGTTGTGGATGCACATTTTTATGATTCTTTGTAGATTTCCATAAATAATAGTGCAGATACTGAGGTTACTGCTTTTGTCTTGGTTTCCATGTGTGACCGGGGGTGTTGGGGTCTCTCCTCCACACCACCTGATGTCAGTGTCTCTTCAGACTCTGATGATGATGGTGACCACAGTGAGGCACTGGTGGGTTGTCAGGGGTAAAATCTGTCCCACAGGTTGACATTCCTCTTCTGTCCCTATTGTCACTGCACACAGTCAGTATGTCCACACATACCCAGCCTCCACAGGCCTCATATGTGGGACAGTCAGAGGGTGGAGATATTGAACAGACCAGTGTGTCAACCATGGCATCAGTGAGTGCAGACACTGGCCATAGCCAGAGAGCTAGTGAGGTCCCACACAGGTGGATTGAGAGGGGTGCTCATAGGAGGACTGCTGTCTGTCCACCACCTGTTTCAGGTGTCACATCACAGACCAATCAGTGCATGTTTTGGGCTGTCATGGAGGCACAGACACATTCTGAGCAGAAGACCAAATGTATGCTTAGGGTTATGGATGCAGCAAAGTTTGACATACGTGACTGCCTCCACTGCATTGGGGACACCCTGGAGCAGTTCACTGATGCAGTGGACAGATGGTGTGCTGAGACAGTGTCTGTCTTGGGCCACACATTGTCTGTGCTGGAGCATGTGGTTGGAGTTGGGCATCAGACCCATGGATGTAGGTCAGCAATACCATCTGCTGAGAGTCAACATGGCTGTGCACAGTTATGCTCCTGTAGTGGCAGTACATCCAGCACTACAGAGGGGTCTACTTTGATATCACAAAATGTCAAAATATTGCAGATCAAAAGTTTGAGACCAAAATAATGAAACCTCAATAGCCTGAAACATCAAAACATTGAATCTCAAAATACTGAAAACCACAACATAAACCTAAACTTCCTACCCTGCACCACAAAATAGACAGAAACAAATACAAATTCAGCCAATACCAACTTCTCTACCTTTAAGCAAGGGGGGCAAGCCCCCCACATCTCCCCTACATTTAATATACCAACTCTGAGATTGTACTACATTTTGAAACAGGATAAACTACAGCTACACATATAATATTCATTACTTACCACTTCAACATGATCTCCTCTCTCATTATAAACCATCAAAGGCTTCAACTTACCAACATTAGCTAAAAAAGAGAAAAAATACAGCTTTACCTCTGCCAACACAAATCACTCAATAACCATTACTTCTTTTTTTAGTTTACAGATAAAACTAATGACAACATCTCCACTGACACTAGGAACATACAACATAAACTCCACTACATTCTTTTAATGTCTGTTGCACAAATCTTAAAGTGATAGAGCAGAATTCCACCACTTACCTATGCACCTTTACTATATAGTTCGGTATTCTGGGACTTGGTATATTACACTTTCAGGATTCTGAGCTTCTGGGTTAATCGTTTCAGTCTTCTGGTCTTCGGTATGTTAAACTTTTGTGATTTCAAAGTGGATCCCTACAGAAGGGAGTGTGCTGTCCACACCATGACATGGCAGGTCATGGGCACATGGTCCTGGATGGTCCTGTGGGGGACACAGTCCCAGCAGACAGCAGTGACTGTCAGGTACTAGCAGCATGTCTGACCTAGGGCATGGTGGTGCCAGTGCAACTCCTGGCACAGCCAGTTCCCGAGTTCAGTGCCAGAGATGGTCAAATGTAAACTCTACCCTGTACGGTCTACAGCTGTCCAACATACACACATGTAGGGCTAGCACTGGCTTGACTGTCTACACACATACACTCACACACCACTGTCACATGCATGTCACCTACAGACACACACGGCACCAATCCAGACCCCATCTAACCCACACCCCTTCCTGACTCACACATATGCTGTCAACTGTTTGGGCCAGCCTAGGCATCCAGCACCCCCACACATCACCCTGTGCTAGTGCTGATACCTGTGCCACATCCCTGTCATCCTTCCCATCAATGCAGTGGAATGAAGCTATGTGCCTGATGCACAGGGTGACTATATTACTTGACATGTACTTGTGTAATGCAGTATTGTTTTGCCATGCTTCTTGTAGTGGTCACCAGCATATACTGTACGCTGGCATGTGTCATAAATATGCAGCATACTTTTGCGTACCTTATGTTGTATGATGTTGTACAGGAAGTATTGTTACACAATAACAGGTATGTTATGGACATGTGTATGTTTCTGTTCCAGGAGTCTGAGGGGATAACCTATGAACACATGGTGGCTGTAAAGCAGCAAAGCGTGGCATGAGAGCACTATAGAAATATGACATCAGCAAGGTACAGCAGTATATGTGCATGGCTCCTTAGGTTCATACGTGTATGACAGTCTAACAAGGACAATGGCAGCAGTCAGCATACTCATGCATTCATAAGTTGTCATAAGGTCTGTTACCCTTGATACGTGCTACCTATGTTTTTGGAACTTACACATCTACAAGCTGTGGTAATAGAGTATACCTATCTACAAATATCCAGCATCTGGTTCAGACAGTTGAAGACAATTTGACTTTAATCTGTTCAGCAGATACCTTACCGGAGTTCCAAATAGTAGCCCAACAAGCTTTTAATAATATTAAAACACATCTAAGTAAATCACAACTAATCCTCAACCCCAAAAAGAAATAGTTAATGATATTTACCAGTAGCAAACAATCATGTACCACCCCTCTTTTTACCATTCTCTCAGCAAATAACACAGACATCCAACTAGTTGAGCATACAAAACTCCCCGGTGTGACTATCAATAACAAACTCAGATTTGACCAACACACAGCCATCACAATTAAAAAATTTCACTTCAAACTTGGCTCACTGTACAGAAGCAAACCATTCCTCACTGACAATACCAGACTAGCCATATTCAGAACCTTCCTCCTCTCTACACTCCTTTATGCTTTTCACCTCTTTATCAACTTAAAAAAATCAGACGTAACCAAATTGGAAACTTGCTACAACAAAATAGCCTGCTTCACAGCCAACCTTCCCTACCACCAAACCCACCATTTTATTGCTCTACATAAATTAAATTGGGTTGAGCTGCTTATCCTTCTCCATCCCTACTAACTTAAATTCACACATAACATTATCTTCCATCCTGACAATTGCCCATCCCTTAAGTAACTTGTTGTTCCCTACTCATGCTCACGAAGTCTAAGATCTGCAGACGGAAACTTTCTCATAGTAAACAAAGCCTACACCACTCACAGTTAAGCCGTATTCTAAAATCAAATAGCCAAATTATGGAACTCTCTACCCCACACCGTCCAAAATACACCTGAATCTACCAATTTCAAACAACTACTATTTGAACATCTATCCAAAAACTGGCATTGCTCCTGCACTATAACTGATTGACAAGATATATAAATATATATATATATATATATATATATATATATATATATATATATATATATATATAACTCTCTCATCACCTGTCCACTCCTTATCTTCTCTCTCTCCTCAGTGATATTACTACTCAAAAAAAAAAAAAAAAATATATATATATATATATATATATATATATATGTGTGTGTGTGTGTGTGTGTGTGTGTGTATATATATATATGTGTGTGTGTGTGTGTGTGTGTATGTGTGTGTGTGTGTGTGTGTGTGTGTGTGTGTGTGTGTGTGTGTTTGTGTGTATAAAAAATGGAAATCTCATTTGTTCATAGCTATTTAATATGTACACAGTACCAATTTTATTTTTCTCGCAGTGATCTTTATTGAAATGCTTGTATAGTTTTCGTTATGAAGCTGAATACTTTGTATAGACTAACTTGATGATATATGTTCTGCATCTTACTATATATATACTATTGTACTATCTAATTATTGTATTTTGCTTATATTTCTATAGAGCTTTTCTCCCTAAGCCTCTTCTGAAAATGGGCTACTGGCCCAGTCAGACTTTCCCCATAAACAAATGTAAATGAATAAATAAAAATTCTAATTGTCTCTTAGAAATGTCTGTGTGCATATTCACTTTTTGTAAAGAAATATATTGCCATTTTTCAGTACTTATAGACTGTAGCATATGCACACACACACAAACACACACACACACACACACAGCGACATTAGTCATCAGTGAAATGTTTTCTATCTTTTATGACAAAGAAGCGAGAGAAAGTGAAAGAGAAAGAGAGAGATCTTTAGCAGAGAATGAGAAATAGATACGCTAGTTACACCTAGTTTAACCAAATTCTGCCTATTATAGTATTAATATCAATGTTATAAGGAAAAATGAATCTAGGAAACTGGAAGGTGACATTTCTCTTGGACACTTTCTTTTCAAGAAAGTGGACTCTAACATTTTTCATATTGGAAACACATGGAAAAAGGAAAGAAATGTGTGGGCTATTTCCAACCCAAAAACTTTTAACATGTTTGAGCTCTGTATGTCTGGGATGTTGAAACCATGCACTGGCAGACTGTTTAGCATTAATGAATTCCAGGAAACATTGGGCAAGTGTATTGGTATTGGTATATGAGTTGTTTTCCCAGTTAATGAAGGGGTAGTTGAAGTCGCCCAGTATGAGTGTGTTAGGTTGGACCTTAATATTCTCCAGGGTGCTTAGGAACATAGAGTGAGTGTCTTGGGACATAGTAGGGGACCTATAACTGACTATAACCTGAATCACTGTCTTACGCAATGTTAGCTACACCTGAAGTATCTCTGATGCATTATTCTGGGCTACCAGTCTGGATGTGTGCTCATCCTTTATGAATATGGGAACACCGCCACCTTTGGAGCTTTGGTCCAAGTTCTGGGCCAAAAGGGGTGGAATGAGTTATAGCCTGGTAGTGTAGGGGTGCTTTCTGCTGCCTTGAACAAGGTCTCTGTTACAGCACAAATGTCAATGTTGTGAGAAAATACGAACACTGCTCAGGATAAAGCACCCTCATGAAGCAAAGTACAAAATCCAAATATCCAGAACTTCAAGGGCAAAAAACGACGATCAGAGACAACTTCTTTTCTTAAAAACAGAGGGTTATATGACAATCATAAAAAGTATAAATGGCCAGTAAGCGCTTTCACATTGTAATAAATGCTTCTTCAGACAAATGTCAATGTTCTCCATTTTAAGGAGTGCTTTAAGCGAGTGTATTTTGAGATTTAGATTTCTAGCATTGAGCAGCATGACCTTCAGATTGCATTTGTTTGTAGCTATTATGGTGGCAATTTGGTCTTTGGAACACAGCCTGAAAAAGGCACTATAGGGGTGCAAGAGCCTTGGCCAGTAACCGGAAGCCCAGGGATGACAGATGCTGGTCATTTCTGGCAAAGCATCAAGATCTGTCAAGCATGTCATCCCAGGCAGACAGATACTGGATCCCCTTAGAATGACACCAGAAACTTAGCCAGTTGTTGAAATCAATCATTTTCTGCTTGTACTGTGGCATCATTCTGGGTGATGGTAGGAGGCTGCTCAGGGCAAGGGTCATATCCGCCTGTGCTACATAATCTGAGAGCTCCTCCATGTCTCTTTTCATATAGTCCAGGGAGGTATATCTCAAGTCATTCACACCCACATGAACAATGACAGAGTCATATTTGTACCTGTTGTTGTGGGGCTTGAGTGTGTCCATTATATGGCAGATTTTGTCACCTGACAGGCAGCTGACTTTTACCTTCTCTTTATTCAGCCTATTGAGTGGGACATCAGTGTGCCTCACTATTGAGTTACATATGATTAGTGTGCTGGGCATGCTGTTTTGCCTTTGGAGATTTGGTTGAGTGGCACACTGTTTAGGAGAGTTATGTGTCTCATGATTAGTGTTGTATTGTGGTGGTTGAGTGCATTTTTGCCTTAGGAGGTCTCTGCTGTTTGGGTAGATTTTTATTGAGAGCCTTTGCAAAGGTGGAAGTGTGGTTTCTGTTTTTCTCTGCAGGCAATGCTGGTGTGTGTTCTGGAGGGCTATGTGTTCCATGTGGTGTGGTGCAAATGTTGACCTTCTCTTCTTGACCAGCTATTCCGGTCTTGGCTGGAGAGTGCATGGTTTCCAATTTGGATATATAAGTGCATCCCTCACAAGTCTGAGTGTTTGGAGGTAAGAGGAGAGGGTTGTTGGTGTACTTGAGGTTCATAGGTTCATAGGTAAGTACTAGGCTATTGGCCCTAGGGCCTGTACAAGCCCAGCCAAAAAGGTACCCTGGCTTTTGCCACCCAAGAAAATTATTTTCCTGTGCCACTGTCAAGCAGAGCCACAAAAGTGATACCCAGGGCGAATTTCCTATTTCCCATCCAATCACCAAGATTTTTCTTGAAGAGTACTTATGAGGAGCTTTGTTTGATAAAGATAGGTAGTTTATTCCAGAGTATGGGAAGTCTCTAGGACAGGAATCTATCCCTCCGTCATGTTCTGTTTATTGTGGTGACAAGGTTTAGGTCCCTAGAGCGTATAGCTCAGAGAGATTGGGACTTCTTTAAGTGGAGCATGTCCAACTGCTCTGGGTTTGACATAGCTTTGTATGTTAGGCAGAGATCACCTCTGAGTAGGCGATATGTGACGGAATAAAGCTGGAGTTGTTTGAGATGGTCTGCATAGGGCATCTGTTTAAGGCCAGTAATCCTCTTTGTGAGGTACTTCTGTTGCCTTTCCAGTTGTTGTAGATGTCTTGTGAGTTACATACCAAAGGGGCATTGTACTCTATAATGGGTCTAATGAGTGATAGGTAGAGGGGAACAATGACCTCTTTTTTCTGGATGAGAAACCTTTTGTGATGAAGTGTGCCATGTAGAAGGATTTCCTGACTACTATGGTGATGTGATTATCAAAGGAGAGACTACTGTCCACCTGTGTCCCAAAGTCTCTTGTCACACTTTCAGTGTTAAGTATACTACCGCCTATGTTGTAGTTCATGGATACAGAGTTTTTACCAAAGGGGATGACAATGCACTTTTTGGCATTGAGCTTAAGGCCATGGCTTTGACACCAGGCATCTGTCTCAGTGAGGCCCTTTTGTAGGATGTCCACATCATTAGGAGTTTTGATTATGGCTCCTAGTATGCAGTCATCTGCAAACTTCACTAGCCAAAGACATTCTGTGTTAGCCTGTACTTCAGAGAAGTAGATACCAAACAGGAGAGGACCCAGGACCGAACCCTGTTGTACTCCACTTGTCACTGGTCTGAAGTCAGAATTGGAGTCTGCTACTTTCACAGTGGGGGTTCTGTCAGTTGGCAACCCATCTTGTGACATAGGGCTTTATACCTAGTTTAGTGAGTTTATCTATAATTCCCGAGTTGGGGATGATGCCAAAAGCCTTGGCAAGATCTAGATAGGCTGTGTGAATCACCTTGTCCTCGTCTACGGCTTTGGTGACTGCTTCAAAGAAGTCTATCAGGTTTAGGAGACATGATCTGCCTTTTACAAACCTGAACTGGGTGGGGTCCAGAGTTTGGAGATTACCAATGTCTTTGTTTATAAGTTCCATCATAATATGTTCCATGGCCTTGCAGACCAGGCTCGTCAAGCTAATGGACGGTAGTTCCCGGGGTCCGTGGTGGCTCCCCCCTTGTGGAGTGGGATAACCATCGCTGTGCACCATTCAGCAGGCACAAAGCCTGAGGTGAGGCTATGATTGAACATGGTACTTAGGTGGGGTGCCAGTTCGTTCTGTAGCTCATGTAGAATGCAGCCTGGGATGTTGTCTTTTCCCATGGATGCTGTGTTCTTGGCTTTGGAGAGTGTGTTTTTTACCTGTGCAGCCATGATTACAGGAACTTTGCATTCTTCCGGAATAGAGATGGGCTCTTTAGGGAGTGAGAAGGGAGTAAAGTTAGCACTGAACCTATCTGCCAGGATGTTGGCAATATCAGTTGGATCTGTAGATTTAGCGCCATTGTGCTGTAACTCAGAGCAGATCTGAGTGTTGCCATTGAGATTCTTGACATAGCTATAGAATACTTTGTGGTTGTCTTCAGAATTATTGTTGATTTTGTTTTCGTAACTAGCTTTGGAGGATTTTATCAGGGATCGCAGCTTCTTACTGAGGCTGACCAAGGAGCTCCTCCACTCATAGGATTTTACTCTCTTTTGCAACAGTTTCTTCCTTCTGTTGTACAGTTTGTTTATGGTAGGGGATCACCAGATTGGCTTCCTTTTTTTGAAGGATAGCGTCTTGGTTCTGTTTGGGATAGCACAATCCATGCACTCATGCAAGTGCTTATAAAGTGCAATTCTGTAGGATTCAGTAGTCGTAACTATATTGTCCATCTGCATGGGTGTTATGAAGTTCACCACTTCTGTCTTAAGAAGCATGAAGTTGGCTTTGGAGAAATTTTTTACCATGGTTTCCTTAATGGGGGGTGGGGGGCAGGATGTGGATATCTAGGGTAATTAGCTTATCATCAGATCTGACCAATGAGGTGCTGACTTCAGGTGTGGAACACTGGTCATTCATGTTGGTAATGACTAGATCTAGGATATTGTTGCCCCTGGTGGGGGTGTGGATAAGTTGATCCAGGGCATTGGAGTTTATGAATTCCACAAAGCGTTGAGTGAAGGAATTGGTACATGAGTAGTTTTCCGAGTTAATGGTGAGGTAGTTGAAATCGCCCATTATTAGGGTGTTTGGTTGAACTCTAATAATTTCCAGTACAACAAGAAAAGCGGAGTGGGAATTGTGGGGCATGTTGGGGGATCTGTAGCAAGCTACAATTTAGATTGCAGTTTTGCCCAGAGTTAGTTGCACTTGGATAACCTCGGCTGCATTATGCTGAGCAACTAGCCTGGAGGTGTGGATATCCTTAACAAATATGGACACACCTCTGCCTTTAGTGTCCAGGTTACATGGCTGAAAAATGTGGTATGAATTATAGCCTGGTAGAGCAGGGATGCTCTCTGGAGCCTTGAACCAGGTCTCAGTCACTGAACAGATATCAATGTTCTCCATTTTAAGGAGTGCCTCAAGTGAGTGCATTTTGAGATTTAGACTTCTAGCATTGAGTAGCATCACCCTCAGTTTTTGCTTGCCTGTTCCTGTTATGGTGGTGAATTTGTCATTTGAAGTTTGCCTAAAAAAGACACTATAGGGGCGGCAAGAACCATAGTCAGTATCCGGAATCCCAGGGGTGACAGGAGCAGGCCATCTCTGGCAAAGTATCATGGTCTATCACCCATGTCATCCCAGGCAGACAGATACTGGATCACTTTAGAATGACACCAGAAGCTTAGCCAATTGTTGAAATCAATCATTTTGTCCTTGTACTGCGGTATCATTCTGGGTGATGGCAGAATGCTACTCAGGGCTAGGGTCATACCTGCCTGGGCTACAAGATCAGAGAGCTCTTCCATGTCTCTTTTCATGTAGTCCAGGAAGGTACGTCTCAAGTAATTCACTCCAGCATGGACAATGAAAGAGTCATATTTGTACTTATTGCGGAGTGACCTGAGTGCGTGAGCTATGTGGCAGATCCTGGCACCCGACAGGCAGCTGACAGTAACCTTCTCCTTGTTTACCCTGGTGAGTGGGACATCAGTGTGCCTGACTATAGAGTCACCTATGACTAGTGTGTTGGGTACATTGTTTTGCCTTATTGGCTGTGGTTGAGTGGCACACTGAGTCTGCGGGCTATGTGTCATTTGGGTTGTGCTGGGGGTGGAGGTTGCTTGCATTTCTGCTTTGGAGGTCTCTGTTGCTTGAGCAGATTATTATTGAGATTGTTTTTGTTTCTGTGTGTGGATTTTGGTGGTGTAGATTTAGTGAGAATATGTGATGAGTGTGGTGTGGTGCAAGTGTTTACCTTCTCCTCTTGACTGTCAAGTTCAGTCTTGGTTGGAGAGAGCTTTACCTCCAGTTTGGCTAGATAAGTGCATCTCTCACAGGTTGTAGTGTTGGGTGGTAGGAGGAGATGGTTGTCTGTGTACATGAGGCAATTTCTGCATTGCCCCAAGATACCCAGATTAATCAGATAGACAGGAGAGAACACTGGGAGGCAACCCTTGGACATGCCTGAATAAAAAACTATTTTCCTCTAGATAAGTGAGGAAAGTGAGTACAAGAGCTGTTTTTTTCTCTAAGCATGTGAGAAAAGTAAGTACCAAAACTGTTTTCCTCTTGGTAATGAGGAAGGTTGAGTACTGTGGCAATTAGTAGGTTATTTAGTGCTTACAGCAAGTTCTGATCAAGTGCTGATTACGAATAAACAAATTCAAGTGCTAAAACTAAGAATGTGTATCTGGATTAAACTAGTTACAGGAAAGGGGGGGAAACAAGTACAAATGCGGGCTTTTAAATCAGAAAGTTGAAAGAGATGAAAAAAAACTGCCCAAATGGCCAGTAACTACAATTTCTGGGCCAGAACCTCTCCTTACGTGGTAGATAGGTTACCTAGTGCTTACCACTCCCACTGATAAGCTAGAAGGCTTCCCTCCAAAATAGAAAGCTTGGGGGGCTCAGAAGCTTATATACAGTCCTAGATACAGCAAATCTGAATCTATACTACACTAGTTACAGGAAAGGTAGGACACAAGCTTAGATTTTCTTTTATGCAGAAAAGTAACTAAAACAGCAATAAAAACATTTCAAATGCAGTGCAAGCTAGAACACTTGAGTATGTAGCAATGTTAGACCAAACAGTTTAATAAAATGCAGTTAAATTAAAAATGACTAAAAACAAGTGCAGAAGGAGTCTATTAGGTAGAATGAGGTAAAGAGATGGGACTGGGGGAGTGTCCCAGATCAAATCTGCAGTGGGGGCGGGCAACTGCAAAAGCCTCCAAATTTAAACAACAAGACAGGAATAAGGAGGGTGGGTAGGGGAAAGCCAACACATTCAGCAGAGATCTGAAAAACTATACAGTGATGCAAAAATAGTGCACAACTCTGACGCCAGCCAGCAATGATATAAAATTAGTCAAGCAACAATTAACAGTACACAACTCTGAAGTGCCAGAAAAATATACTTAGCTCTGTATATATTCAGATAGTTTGAAGAGCATTCTGTCAGGACAGAGGAAGGCTCCAGCAATGATATGCAGGCTGTTACTAAGAGGGTCTAAATTTACGCAAGTAATCCTTGAGATAGTCAGATAACACACAGGATGTAAAACCAGTTATATCAGATTAAGACACAGAGAAATAGGGGGAGGTGGGGAAAAACAACAACTTCAGCAGAGATCTGAAAACCTATACAGTGAAGCAAAAATAACAGTGCACAACTCTGAAGTCAGCCAGCAATGATATAAAATTAGGCAAGCAACAATTAGCAGTACACAACTCTGAAGTGCCAGAAAAATATACTTAGCTCTGTATATCTCCAGATAGTTTGAAGAGCACTCTGTCAGGACACAGGAAGGCTCCAGCAATTATATATATGAGGCAGTTGCTACATTGCCTCAAGATGCCCAAGTTCACTAGATTAACAGGGGAAAGCAGAGGGAACTGACCTTTAGACATGCCTGGAGGATGGGCATTAATAATAAGTACTGTAGCTGTTTCCTTGTAGAACGTTTAGGGCTGGTAGCACTTTTGTGTGCTACAATAATTGCTATAAGAAGTCTGGTATGGTAAAGTGCTTGACTAATAAGCTAGTAAAGCTGCAAGAAAGGAGAGAACTAGCAAATCTAAGAGAAAAATTGAAGTGCAGACATTGGCACCTTTCAGAAGCTTACAAACAGTCCTAGATACAGCAAATATGTATTTGGACTAGACTAGTTACAGGAAAGGCAGGAAACAAGCGCAACACGGGCTTTTTAACCAGAAAGTTGAAAGAGATGGAAAACTGGCCAAACAGCCAATAAACTACAAATATGACACCTAACTCATCCTGTCCTTTTTCTGCACTATTCCAGCAGTTATATTTGTTCTCTTATGTTCACACCTGTTTGTATTGACCTATCTTCTGCTTCCCCTATCTTTTGAGTTATCTGGCTTCCCAGAGTATAACTATAACTTTGCTGCCCAGTTCACCATTTCAGTTTTGATATTTCTAATGTAGCATTTTTACATCCCTAACCCTGCTGCTATTATTTCTGTTCTTTGCTCCTGTAGCCATGATTTACCAGTAGTCTGTATATCACATAAATAAAAGCCCCAAGTCCTCTTCCCTTCTTTCTTCACAGACTGTCTTCCCGTCTCAAGGGTATTAATCCCACTTTCTGCACTCCTCTTCACTCTTATCACACAATAAGTTGACATGCCTTACTAGGCCCATACCTTCAGTAATGGTCATCAGGTCACCATAGTTTTTTTGCCCACACCAGTAGACTGTACCATCTATGCAAAAACGTTCATAGCAAATTCCTTGTGGACTGAGGAGAAAACTTTTCCTAGTTAATTCCTAAACTTCTTTTCAAAATCTTCTGCTTCACACATCTTACTTTCCTTAATCTATGACATGCTTAATTGATCTGGTGCTTCTTTTTCTCCCTCCAAGGAATTATGCATCTTGTCTATTTTGTCATTCTGCCCTAAACAGAATGCACATTTAACTTTTTCTCTCTCCAGCATACCCTTCCATCCTTTACCGGAGTTTTCTTCTGCTGTTAAGACTTGTTTAGTTTTCTTTATTATACCTTCATAGAAAATCCAATTACTCAACTTAGACCAAACTCACCCACCAATTGCTTTAAACTCCGTGGATGCAGTTACCTCCTCCTTTATTATAGTATCTCCCACTTTTCCCTCCCAAAGCTGACATGAATCCCATTGTTGTCTTCTAGTCCTAACATAAGAAACAGTAATTCATCTATCTCTGCTTTCAACAATCTTCTTCAAAGTCTACATACTACATCATCAGCAGCTTTTTCCCCAATTTCAATAGCACTACCCCATTCCTCCTTTGTATCCTTCTTGTAATGTAACTGATTTAAGATCTTGGGGGAATTTAATAAAGCCTACACATTTTTTCCTTGTAGGCATTCCACCGTACTGCTTACATGGATGCAAACCTTTTTAGATTCAGTAAGAGCTGCTGAGCAGCATGCATGCACACTCTAACACGGAAACTTCTGTGGCATACATATCACTTCATAAGAAGGTGAATGCCATGCAAAGGCAGGTAGAGAGAGCCAGCAAGCAGACAGCCATCTGTTTAGACCCCGTGTCAGTGTCTGTAGTATATGCAGAAAAATTCCATGTACAGGAGTGTAGACAGAAAAAAGGGGTTGAAAAAATGGACATATATGGACAGAAATGTCATACCACATACTCATATGAGTGAAATTATTATCCTGTATGTCAGAAAAATCAAAGGAAATAAGATAAATTATGTTTTTTTAAATAATCTGAGCCTGTTTGCACAGCGTGTTGCAGTGCACAAACATGCTTTACAGAAAATTTAAAAAAAATTAGAAAACAAAATTAATATTATATGACAGAAATGTATTACAGGACTGTGCATGGAGTCCCTACAATGGTTCATTGGTGCTGTTGCTAACATGTTTGGGCTATGAAGTGTGTAGTTTCCAGGCTGTGAGCGTGGATACCAATGCAAATAAGGTGGAGTTACTGAATAGCAGAAAGTAGTAATTGTGTTCACATATCCTCTTCATGAAGGCTTAGACTTATGTTGCTGTTTACACAGGATGTAGCTGACACCAAGGGATGTGTGTCTACTGACTTCTAAGCTCATTTCAGCATAGGTGCGCTTGTTTGCATAGGCCACAGCCTGGCTGAGCATGTCCCTTTGGGGGTGGGGGTGTTCATTAACATCTAAGCTTTCTTTACTTTCCATGTGTGTGTTTGCGCTGCACACCATCATGCTGAGCGAGTCTAAAAAAATGCATTTAACTAGTTTTGACTCTTGTTTAAGCTAAAACAAGGCCAATAAATGATGTTAACTATATTGTAGGCAGCTGGAATGCATCATAGTTAGCCAATTACACATTCTCCACCTACAGCATACACCCTACATTCTGATTTTTCCCCACTACTCTGGACCATTGGAGTACAGACTTTGGAATTGTAACTGAGAAAATGCTAGGGGCTGCTGAAGGTCTGTTCCCTATTAGAAGACTGAAGACGCATTCTTTTGAATGCGTCTTGGTCGAACTCAAAAGCCTGAAACAGCAAAATATCGAAGCAACTTTTAAGTGAATTCTTTCCTTGGGAAAGAATTTGCTTGGCCACTTCGTTACTTTGCCGTTTTCGGCACTGTAGTGCAGTCTTGGAGTTGGTATATTTAAGTAGGGCGGTGTAACATTTAAAGTTTTTTATTTTTATTTATTTATTTTTGTTGGAATAGCAATTTTTTTATGCACATTTTGGCCCTGTAAGTTGCTGTTGGCTTCCAAATTGCCATTTTCTACAAGGCCTGATGATGTCATCCACCTTAAGACTAATAGCTGCCCTTGTAGCATCTGACTTAAGCCATCATGGTGCATGCAATAAGTATTGTGATCCATGGTATGTAACATTAGATAAATTTGGGTTCTAATCTCACTCTATGCCACTTGGTGTGTATGTTCATACAG
The DNA here is from genome assembly GCF_019279795.1 of Protopterus annectens. Lineage (NCBI taxonomy): Eukaryota > Metazoa > Chordata > Ceratodontiformes > Protopteridae > Protopterus > Protopterus annectens. The sequence goes on from NC_056741.1 coordinate 501,386,075, forward strand.
CATAAAAATGATTGCCTCAGTAACTTAGAAAGAGGTAGGGTTTTACAGAATTTTATTTGTAGCAGGTGATGTGGCCTTCCAAATGCCTGACCTCAACTAGGCCTGCTGATGTCATCAAGCATAATATGCCCTAAACTGATACTATCAGACATGAGGTGTGTTGCGTGCATCATGTACTGTGAGCTGTAGTGTGCAATATTACATAGGGAAGTGTTCTAATCTACACACATCAAACCTGCACAATGTGTAAGTCATGCCATGTCCTGTAAGCAGGAATTGGAAGTGGTGCTATCCTTAATGTAGCCATGTTTGTGTGTGTGGCTGTTAATGCAATTTACATCAGCTTATGGAACCATAGTACATTTGAACTTCACTAGCATAACGGCCATACAGCCATCACAATTGTAGACAACTGTATACTCTTATTTACATGATCAGCACATATTGCCCCAGCCCAAGAGTGACACAGGCAGAAGCACTGTGGTGAAACGATGGTCACCCAGCTAATCATACAGATGGCATGTACTGAGGTGCACTGATGGGCTCTGCTTGGTATTTGCCAGGGTTCTATTTCAAAGGTGGGTTAAAGTCTGCTAGATAAATATCTCCCGCCAACATGTATTACTAATGTCACATACTAGAGTAATGTCCTTAGAGTAATTAATACATGTACTGTGCCACCTACACATATGCAGCATTTACAATTAAGCACGGTCACACATTGCCCCATATGCAAGGCAGAGATCACCTCTGAGCAGTCTATATGACAGAGGCTACACTGACACTCATTTTGGATGATCCCCATTGAACAAATGCTGAAGACATGAAGTTCCTTGTGAGGCACCATACTGCTGTGTGTAAGTGCCAATACTGCTTGGAAAGGTCCATTACAAAATTGCCATTGCAGTCAGATATTGGCATGCTGAAGGAAGAGTACATGCAGGTTATAAGTATATCAATTATGGGTGATAGTGTCCTCAGTTATGACATATAATTCCCATCATATGACTGGGAGACATGGTGATCTCAGTACATCAGGTGTAATCTTGTGCAGCCAGGTATGTGCACCCACATCTTTCACCCCTGAGTATGGACATCACATGTTGCGACTGATGTGCTACTTACCAGGTACATAGGTGTTAGTGATGGAAATTATACTGCATGTATATCTGCGTAGAGTTTATGGCCATTACTATGCCAACAGGCATTGGTTCATCAATACCCTCTTGTAGGATATTGACAGAACTTACAGACTACATCTGTGCTAACAGTTTGCAGGCACCAGCCAACATCGTTAGCCACAGACATTCAGTATTCACCTGTATCATGGTTAAAGGGATTCCAAGCAGTAGATTACCTAGAATTGAGCCCATTGAGCACTGCTGCTTACAGATCAGATATTGGAGGTGGATGTTCCTGTTGATTATGTGTGCCATATATGGGCCACTAAGTGACCCCTACAATGATGGCATCATAGATGCCTAAGTGGGTGCTTCATAAATGATGTCTGAGTGGGGGATATAGATATATGGCTTGGCTCAGTCCAGGGGGTTGTATGCCCTGATGTCACCTCATCCAGGTCCTTGGAGACAGCCTTGGAAATGTCCACCATGTTTAACAGTCATGATCCCTCTGTCAGGCATCCAAACTGTGTAGAGTCAACTGTGTGCAGATCACATATATGTGAGTTGATCAGCTCCATGATGATTGCCCATATGGCCATACAGATATGGATACTCAGGCAAAAAGGTCTATAGTTGTGGTGATCAGTGCATGCACCACTTCAGTGCAAGGGTATAATGGTTGCTGTTGTCCAGTCAGGTGGGGTCCAGCCAGTGGTTTCAGTATGATTGCAAGGTGTTTCCAATGGTGTTAATAATCCATGACTGATCCCATGCAGGATGCAGCCTGGGATGTAGGCATGTTCAATAGATGCTGTGTATCCTCCACAGAGAGGCCATATATGACCTGCTCTGTAGAAATGGAAGTTATCGGACAGGTTGTAGGAATGTCATGCATCACATGTGGTGGGGACAAGAGAGTGACGTTGATGCAGAACATGTGGGACTACAGATTAGATATGGGTACAGACCCATTTTATGTGGCATCATTATGTTTGAGTTCGCTGACAATCTGGGCCTGTCCTTTGAGTTTACACATGTAACTACACTGTGCATTCTGGTTCTGCTTTGTGTCAGTGGCTAATTTTGTCACTTACTGTGTCTACACAACATCACAATGACACTATGTGATTGTTTTAGCTGAGGAGGTTGGACCTCCATTTTTGGGGGCACCTTCACCCCAACTGTCATACAGGAATCTCCACCTCTTATTGTACAGCCTGATAATGGTAGTTATCCAGCAGGCAGGGTTGATGTGCGATGAGGAGCCTGTGTTCCTGCAGCCAGGTACAGTTGAGTTCATGCAGTTGTAATGCTGCTGGCATAATGCATGGGTGTAGAGCTCTGTATATTTGCCTGCAATGCTGCTGGCACAATGCATGGGTGTAGAGCTCTACATACTTTCCTGTCCCATCAGAGAGGGGAGGAGCAGTCAAGCTATGTAAACCATCCCACAGGAGATAATAAATGGCTTTGTTGAAATATATGTCTTTATTGTCTGCAAGGGGGGGTTAGTGCTGATGCAATACATTGGTTCCCCTTGGGGGAATGTCGCAGCACTGCTCAGGGTATTGTAGTTAAGGATGTAGACTAACTTTTGGGCAAGTGAGCTACAGTATGACTAAGCAACACAGCTTGTGGTCACTTAATGCCACCCTATGCCATGGTGTAATGATATATCTTGATAGACACATATACATACAAATACGCACAATGGGTGTCTGGATTCATCAAGCTGCTTCTGTAGCCGGCCCTTGCTTGATTATGTGCTATTCCAGTACTGAATGGCACCTGACGTGTCTCTGGGAAGTCACAGAAGGTGGCCAGTCTGCTGCAGTAGGCCTCACAGCTATGTTATGCAGATATCCACCAGTAATGAGTTGAAGGGCAGTATGCATTACTAGCTGTGAAATTTTCACCTAGGATGGCTCACCGCCAGTGTGCTGATTGTTTCAGCAAGACTTGACATCTATGTCACTGGACATTGTACATTATATTGTGGAGTTACAGCAGTGCTACTAATCACCTCATGTCAGTTCCCTAGTGACATACGACCAACCCTGGAACAAAAGGCATAAGACATGCAAAAGCCAACCGAGTGTCCAGGTTGCTAATTAAGGGATCTACCTGGAAAAGGGTATGTGAAGTCTACAGAGCCTTTCATGATGTGGGACAGCTATGTGGATGAACAAACAGGCTGTGTCCTGCTCGTCATCATGGGCTTCATAGTAATGTTTTGTGTGTGATGAGCGAGAATGTATTGGACCATGGTATTCTATGTGAGAGTAGTGTTGGTGAGACCGGCATTAGTAGTTGCCAGTCATTGTCACTTCCATGGACTCCCATGCTTAACATAGTCTTCATAAGGTAATTGTACACTGCTTGGGTAGTGCCCAACTTCAGAATACCTGTGTAAAACCCCCATCATACCTTCAAAGGGTACACATATTACACTTCCCTAATGTGTCTATCTGTGCTCTATAGAGACACGTAGAATGACTCTCTTCTTGGAACATGCTGAAAGCAACTGCAGTACTTAGTTACACAAAGGACAACTAACACATAGTGCCAAGGAGTGTTGCCAGATCTCTGAGCCATGTGACATGAAATGCCATGAAAGGAATTATCACAGACATGAGCAGTAACACTGTTGTACTGATACTAGACCATACACTGTTTGTTATGCTCAAGGCCAAATCATGCCTACCAACTCTAACTAGGTGGACTCCACTGAGTGTTACACTATGCAATGGATGACAGGAATATTACTCACTTTACCTGCCATGATCTGACAAGGTGTTTGACAATATTAGGCCAAAAGACTTGCTGGAAACTATGTAGTTTATCTATAGAGTGTTATGTCAGCTGGTGGATAGGCAAATGTCTAATAGTCATAATCTGGGAAGATATCATTGAGAGTCCTATGTTGCAATGATGTCAGTCACCAGTGGATTTCCACAGACATTATAAATGATGTACCTCTTTTAGCCATTCCCTGTCTGCAGTCACAGCCACTGTCAGTGCCCTCTGACTGACTACATTAGCAGGTGATTGCATATCAGGAGATGTCACTGAATCCCACACAGAACCAACAGTTATCCACGATGGCCTGAGACACACATATTCAGTTATTGTCTGAGACACTGAAAATACTAAAAGCCAATGACTGCACAATACTATTCTTTGGAAAGTTATCCACCCTTGGGAACTATAGTGGTGTCTGCACACCACACACATTTGAGCCATTACTCATGGACTTATGGACAGAGACAGTAATGTAGCCTTTAACTTTCAATGGTCGGTAAGATGTGGGGATGCAATCAGTGTTGTATAACCTAAACAGAAAGGTCTGTGATGTAACCCCTAGACTGTCATTGCCATACTGAATATGGTACCCATCACACCTATCATTGTATACAATGGCACCCTTTCTATGTCACTACACAGGCAGATCTTACAATTGTAGCAGCCACACATGTTCCATGGTACAGCAATACACATTACGGATAACATGCCCTATAGAGACCATATCAAGACCGCACATGTGTAGTCTGTCTCATAAATGCTTTGGAGGGGATGTGTATGGTTGCCATACAGGGAAGTGTTAGTTAGATCCCACTGTGTACCTCCCATGTATCCATGACAAGACTAACACATGTCTTATCTGTCCTACACATCTACACCATCACTGTGGTATAAATAGTACATGCTGAAGACACAGGTGTGTCACACAGGCATTACACCCTATACGTAACAGGCCCTCCATGCATGTGAAGCACACATCTGCTGTGACATACATCATGTTCAGGTTATACCATGGGATGCAGAACAAGGCAATCACAGCTCTTGTTGGACAAATGTCTGTACTGGACACAGGAAATTTGTAGATGGGTGATCCCCAGCACCATAGCTTATGGATGTGTTATCTCACAAAACCCCAGTGACACTTATTAGGGGTATCAGACCTGTTCACTGATTAGGGATACATGAGTATGCTGATTGAAGCTATTGTCCTTGTTAGCCTGTTATACGCATACAGACTTATGGAACCCTGCCTATAGTGCTGTACCTTGCTGAGAACATATTTTTTTCTGTGCTGATATTTTATCCTGTGCTGTGATGTTTATGGCTTTATTGCTGCTGTGTATACATATGTGTCCCCAACAGAATCCTGAAACAGAAACAGGTCCATGACATATCTTTCATTGTATAAGTATACAGCCACTGCAACATTATACAACTTAAGATACACAAAATTATGTGGCTTACGCATTACAAATGTCAGCATATAGAATCTGTCAGTAACCACAACAAGTGGCATGGCAAAACAATGCATTACATAAGTACATGTTAATTTATATAGTCACCCTGTGCATCAGACACATAGCTTCATTTCCCTGCACTGATGATGAGGATGATAGGAATGTGGCAGAGGTATCATCACTTGCACAAGGTGTTATGTAGGGGTGCAGGAGGGCTATGCTGAACCAAAAGGTTGACAGCATGTGTGTGAGTCAGGAAGGGAAGCAGGCAAGACAGACAATGGAAATATCCCATTTGTGTCTGTAGGTGATCTGCATTTGGCAGTGGCATGTGAGTGTGTGTGTAAGGGTCCACTTCATATTACTGAAGTGCCACTTACCTGACTTTCACATGATCGAGCTGAGAATACTGACAGGACATAACACCGACCTTTCAGAACACCTATGGAGAATTAACGGTAAGAAAGTTCATGGCCAGCATGTCAACCTTTGACCCCTACCTCCATGGTACTGCAATCGCAGAGTTGGTATATTTAGTTGGGGGGAGAAAAGCTACCCAAATAGGAAGGGTGTGGGGTTGAAGCTCCCCATGTGGGTGTGTTGTCTTTGCTGCCATTGTAGTGTGCTTGTCAGATTGGCCAATGGGTTACTTACCATTAGTTCTACATCGGTGTTCTGATCAGTGTGTGTTTTGTCCTATTGGTGTTCTCTGCTTGATCATGTGAATGTTGGACAAGTGGCATTTCGGTAAAATGTAGAGGACAAGTGTGCACACAGTCAAGGTCAGTGCTAGCCCTGCATATGCGTATGTTGGACAGCTTTGAACCATGCATGGTAGAGCTGACAGTTTACCGTCTCTGGCCCTGAACATGGGAACTGGTTGTGCTTGGAGTTGTACTGGCACCTCCATGTCCAATGTCAGAAGCAATGCTATTACCTGATGGTGACTGCCATCTGCTGGGATAATGTCCTCCACATGAATGCTCAGGACCACAAGCCCACAGCCTGCCATGTCTTAGTGTGAACAGCACACTCACCTGTGTAGGACCGGATGTGCTGCTACTACAGGACTGTGATTGTGCACAGGCAGGATTGTGCACAGGCACGTGGACAAACAGTAGATGGTGTTGCTGATATATGTCCATGAGGCCAACACTCAACTCCATCCACACATTCCAGCACAGACACTATGCGTTCCAAGAAAGACACTCTCTCAGCCCACCTTATTTCCAGTGCATCAGAGAACCGATCCAGGGTGCCATCAATGCAGTGGAGGCAGTCACAGATGTCTGACTGTGCTGCATCCACAACCCTCAGCATACATCTGGAGTTCCTTTCAGAATGTGCCTGTGCCTCCATGACTGCCTGAAACATATGTCAAGTGAACCATGATGTAACACCTGCGACAGTTGGTGGAAGGACAGCAGGCCTCCTACAAGCACCCCCTATCAATCAGCATGTGTGGAACCTAGCCAGCTCTCTGGCTATGGTCATTGTCTACACTCACTGGAGCCATAGTGGCCACACTTTCCTGTTCAATGTTCCCACCCTCTGACAGTCCAATATCTGTGGCCTTCGGGGACTGGGTATGTGTAGTTTTACTGACTGTGTGCAGTGACATTGAGGGCAGAAGAGTGATATCAACTTCTGGGACAAATTCAGCGCCTGAAATCTCCACGTGTGCCTCACTGTGGTCACCATCATCGTCAGATTCTGAAGAGATCCACCAAAAAATAGCACTCAGTGTAGAGAAAAAACAAAACTAAAAACAGTGAAGGCAACAGAGAACAGACCCATGAAATGAGTGCAAAAACAGTTTAATCCATGCTTTCGTCAATCAGACCTCTTCAGAAAAAAACTTCCAAGTGTTTTATATATATATATATATATATATATATATATATATATATATGCATATATACACACACACACACACACACACACACACACACACACACACACACACACAAATATACACGCCCACTGAATCTTTAATTACATCAATTAAATCATTAAACATTTAAAGTAAAATATTTTTGTGTTTATATAAAACCCAATAAAATTACATGAAACAAAATATGTGAAAAATAAAAAAGATTCCAGACGCCTCCTTTATAAAACTGTTTTTCTATCTACCAAAAAACATTTTATGTTAACAGTGTCATTAAGACCAGGGGGACTGTTAGCACCTAACCTTAATTGTCACAAAGTCTCTCTCCTTTACACCATGTTTTTCATATTACCACCTCTTAAATCTCTGTCAATGTGTTCAAGAAAAAAAAATGTTTAATGATTTAATTGATGTAATTAAAGATCCAGTTGGCATGTGTGTGTGTGTGTGTGTGTGTGTGTGTGTGTGTGTGTGTGTGTGTGTGTGTGTGTGTGTGTGTGTGTGTGTACATATATAAGATAGATAGATACATATATACTTGGAAGTTTTTAAATGTTTTGTATTTCTGAAGAAGTCTGATTGACAAAAGCATGGATTAAACTGTTTTTGCATTCATTTTGTGGATCTGTTCTCTGTTGCCTTCAGTGTTTTAGATTCTGAAGAGATACTGACATCAGGTTATGTAGAGGACAGAGACCAACACCCCTGGCCACCTGTGATAAGAAAGGAAAAAGCAATGCACTAATGCCTACACTATTATGCTCTGCAGTACTATGTTACAATATATGTACAGCTCTATACACTGTTGTCACTATTACAGACCTGTGGAAACCCCAACCTCATATTGTAGCATAACAGGACATTACTTTTCCCACAAACAGCTGTAGTTACCTGTAAATGTAAATAAAAGCTCTTTATACGGTAATCTCATCAGCAGTAATGAGGTACACTGTTGACATTTGTGAAGACTCTGCACAATTGACACATGTGGCAATCTGCAATGTCCTGACAATACTGTAACATCTATCAGTGTGGTCACACCTACATGACATACGTATGACTCTTAAATGTATAGTCAGAAAAGATCTGCGCAGTTGGTAATCATGCAGACAGTTCACCAATCCAGGCAGCAGGCCTGGGATGACACGTTAGGGATTATATTGCTTTAAACCTACCTCTATAACAAAGCAGTGTTGTGCTTACCAGGAGCAGGACCACAGCCTTGTCCGATACCTGAAAGACCTGTGAAAGTTAAGGAAGAGGTAATGTCAGTACCACTGCATGTTGCACCACAAGGTAATACTTCATATAGCTCACATTTACAACAGGTACTCTGTTAATTGCTATATTGGTCAACATCTGAGCATGAAAGTCAAACTGCAGTTAAACCCTTCTCCCTCAGAGAACATAGACCTGACACCCACATAAGAATATGTACAGACTGACACATTGAATGCTACAGTATTCCAATGGTGATCAAACTAAGCTTAGCTGCATGCTTCTCTGCCATGGAAACTGTGGTGCCCATATTCACAATGTAGTGTGTGATAGATGCCTGGGAGCTGCCATGTGTGCCTAGATTCACCAGGCATTCCTGAGTGGCTAAGAGTGGTTGTTCCACTGCAGGCCCCCCACCAGTGATGCCACAATCACTGGCTACATCTACTGCTGTTCTGCTTGCAGCATTGATCCATGTCCATTGCGTGGTGTCGAACCTGCCCATATGTCTTGCTCTGATGACCTGTGGGATTCATATCACAGACAAGGTCAGCCCAAAATGTTGCCTGCTGTTCCCTGTATTGCCTCCCCATGGACAGTAGGAGTTCATGGTGTTGCTGGAGGACTTCAAGTATAATATCATTGTCCACATCTGTGAAAGGTGCACAGCATCTTGGGTACATGTTTTCTGAAAGACAACAAAATTGGAATACATGTCAGGATCACATACGTGGAAGTACACTATGTAGATATATTGCAAGAATGGAATGGCTGGCAGTATTCACTGCTTAATCACACATTTCATATTCCACAGTGTGCAAACATAGTAAGCATGTGGATACAACTAAGACATTAGCCATAGTCAGCTATTCCCATGTGTGCCATGAAAGATACTGCTGTATGGTCATACACTCAACACTGGAGTCTATTGTAGTGTGCCCCCTAGGGGCTACCTCTCTGATAATATGTCAAAACACCAGTGCCAAACAAATAGCAGTATGCTATTTCGACCACTATAAAGGGACAGTGTGCCACTTTGACAAAAAACATTCCACCCTTGATGTATTGTACATCATCTGTAGGTATAACAAATCTGGGGAATCAATGGTATGTCTTATTGCAGTTCTCAGAAAGGCTTGATGCTGTAATCCCTATTCCCTGTAATTATATTCACACATATGCATCCTTTTGTTAATAAAAAGGTCACATACCTGCTAGAGTGCAAAGCTCCTCTGTTGATAAGTGGTGACATTTATGTTTTTGCTAATGCATGTTCTGTGTGCAGAAAGTCTCATACAGAATGGTTCCCCGTAGCCAGCATGTTTGCCTTTTAACATGTTTCTCATTAGCCGGTGATTGCCTCTTAACCAGTCTGTGGTTCTGAAATGCTAATTGCAGCCAACACAGCTGATTTACACTATCATTATCCAATGACATGCAACCATTGTACACGATATAAGGCCTTTAAGTAGATTAGAAGCCCTTTCTGTTATGTTGTGCTGGACATTACTGGGGTGAGGAGACCACGTCATCAAAGAGGGTAGGTCTGTAGCAGCTACTGTTACATACAGATGTGTGTGCTACAGGCTGCAGCTGCTGCTGAAGGTAATAGGCTAGGCAGAGAGTGCAAACACTTTGGATTAAAACAAGCTGTAGGAGTAACTGTGGGAGCTGTGTCAGCCTTATAGTAGAGGTAGAGCCAGAGTGAGGGTAGCCATTCCACTCCAATTAAGACATGTGTTTAAAGTAAGTATGTCAGGTAATGGTATCATTAACAGAGTACTAGGTGACATGTTTGTTGTGTCCTTGAGCTACATAGGAGATAAATATAACATTATGTCCACCATTTGGGCAACTGTCAGGCCATGTGTTACAGTCTGGTACTGATTTGAAATGTGTAATATGTGTATGTTAGTTGTGCAGCTGTGCTAATCTGCGCTATGAGTTTGAAAGGATTGTGTACTGAACATAGCAGTGGGCCTCATTTGCATTACCTAAGTTAAAATCCTCTGTGCATGCATATTAATGCATGACATGGCACTTTATGCGCTTACAGTTATGCTATAAGTATATGTGAAGTGTGTTCCTATCTGCAGGCCTGTGGCTTCCATCAGTGACAAGCAGACATTTCATTTGAAATGCATCGTCTGGATAAAGAGTGTATGCCACAGTCATTAATTGCTGGCTTCACAATAATGTAATTTAAATGCAACACACCACTGGATTTGAAACAAGGACTGTGTGTGGCAAAATGTACTGTATACAAGGCATTTAACAGAATGAACTCCTGAGTCCCTGTTACAGCAGGTCTATTTGCAAGATATAAGTACACACATACAGGATGTGACATACTTTTTTTACAGCCATCATTATGTGCATGGCTTTATATGGATGTATTTCTTCACCACGTTCCCAGTTGAACATGTGTTTTGTAATTAATGCCTTAGCAGTTATATTTTTAAATGTTGCTGATAAAAGACCACTGTTACCTGCTATTAGAGACCTCACTTATATCCATTATTCTGTGTTTGGCTTTCTAGAGGATTTACTGTTGCACCAGACTCCAAGGTACACTCCCATTTTTTCCATTACTCTTTAAGCAAGTTTGCAAGATGCAGTGTCATGCGCAGCTCCAACACGCTTAATGACTGTAACTTGCAATTACTATGTTTTGCTTAAGTCACCTGTTTTAATTAACAGCTATGTGGCATGGCAGGTTAATGCAGTGGTCTACAGGTATGATGCTATTGGGTTTGAAATAGGGTACAGGTGTTTATTTAGTACATGTTTATTATTTAAAACACATATATAAATATATCTCCATTTACCTGAGCTAAGTGAAGCTGTAGGACAGGGTGTGTCACTCAGCATCGTGCTAAAAATATATAAAGAAAAGAAAAATAGGGATACAGGCAAGTGGTAAAATGAGGTGCAAGCAGGGGGAAAACATAGTAAAAGGCAGGTAGGTATGTGCAGGAAGGGTGTAGGAAAGAACCATAGCTATCCATTTCTTGTACAGCAACAACTGTGCACTCTGACAGAATTTGTAGATGATTTTGGACTCTAACCCCCAAGATAGGGTGAGGACAACATCATTGTGGTGTTAAGCCAATTGGATCTAATTATGTATGTCCAGTGAACATGTGTGTGAAATGGAGAACAATGTATGGGACGATATTTTTTTTTTTGGGACAGGTGTCCATTTTTTTTAAGGTGAGACTGGAATTTTGGGAAAGGATATAGGTACATGAGGGGGAGGTAACTTGGGTAGGTAAAGAAGCTTTTGTGGATAGACAAGACAGACAAGGCAGACAATACAACAGACAGCTGTGGTGTGTGACACAAGAGGGGGACTAAACACCTTGGATGGGGAGGGTGTTGAGGAATCCCAGTCTAATGTGCCTCCACAATTTGCAGCATGACTCACATCCCCACCCATGGGACTGTCATCACTGCTCCATCACCACCCCAAGGGTGGCAGTTGTGGAGAATGGCTCCAGGGTGAGCCTGTCCCACCAGGGTGTCCAGCACACTCTCCATCCAACACAGGTGTTATCCAAACCCATGGTAGATGATCCCACACATCAGACCCAGCAGTTCATGACTGATGGCAAATATAACATTATGTCCACCATTTGGGCAACTGTCAGGCCATGTGTTACAGTCTGGTACTGATTTGGAATGTGTAATATGTGTATGTTAGTTGTGCAGCTGTGCTAATCTGCGCTATGAGTTTGAAAGGATTGTGTACTGAACATAGTAGTGGGCCTCATTTGCATTACCTAAGTTAAAATCCTCTGTGCATGCACATTAATGCATGACATGGCACTTTATGTGCTTACAGTTATGCTATAGGTATATGTGAAGTGTGTTCCTATCTGCAGGCCTGTGGCTTCCATCAGTGACAAGCAGACATTTCATTTGAAATGCATCGTCTGGATAAAGAGTGTATGCCACAGTCATTAATTGCTGGCTTCACAATAATGTAATTTAAATGCAACACACCACTGGATTTGAAACAAGGACTGTGTGTGGCAAAATGTACTGTATACAAGGCATTTAACAGAATGAACTCCTGAGTCCCTGTTACAGCAGGTCTATTTGCAAGATATAAGTACACACATACAGGATGTGACATACTTTTTTTACAGCCATCATTATGTGCATGGCTTTATATGGATGTATTTCTTCACCATGTTCCCAGTTGAACATGTGTTTTGTAATTAATGCCTTAGCAGTTATATTTTTAAATGTTGCTGATAAAAGACCACTGTTACCTGCTATTAGAGACCTCACTTATATCCATTATTCTGTGTTTGGCTTTCTAGAGGATTTACTGTTGCACCAGACTCCAAGGTACACTCCCATTTTTTCCATTACTCTTTAAGCAAGTTTGCAAGATGCAGTGTCATGCGCAGCTCCAACACGCTTAATGACTGTAACTTGCAATTACTATGTTTTGCTTAAGTCACCTGTTTTAATTAACAGCTATGTGGCATGGCAGGTTAATGCAGTGGTCTACAGGTATGATGCTGTTGGGTTTGAAATAGGGTACAGGTGTTTATTTAGTACATGTTTATTATTTAAAACACATATATAAATATATCTCCATTTACCTGAGCTAAGTGAAGCTGTAAGACAGGGTGTGTCACTCAGCATCGTGCTAAAAATATATAAAGAAAAGAAAAATAGGGATACAGGCAAGTGGTAAAATGGGGAGCAAGCAGGGGGAAAACATAGTAAAAGGCAGGTAGGTATGTGCAGGAAGGGTGTAGGAAAGAACCATAGCTATCCATTTCTTGTACAGCAACAACTGTGCACTCTGACAGAATTTGTAGATGATTTTGGACTCTAACCCCCAAGATAGGGTGAGGACAACATCATTGCGGTGTTAAGCCAATTGGATCTAATTATGTATGTCCAGTGAACATGTGTGTGAAATGGAGAACAATGTATGGGACGATATTTGTTTTTTGGGACAGGTGTCCATTTTTTTTAAGGTGAGACTGGAATTTTGGGAAAGGATATAGGTACATGAGGGGGAGGTAACTTGGGTAGGTAAAGAAGCTTTTGTGGATAGACAAGACAGACAAGGCAGACAATACAACAGACAGCGGTGGTGTGTGACACAAGAGGGGGACTAAACACCTTGGATGGGGAGGGTGTTGAGGAATCCCAGTCTAATGTGCCTCCACAATTTGCAGCATGACTCACATCCCCACCCATGGGACTGTCATCACTGCTCCATCACCACCCCAAGGGTGGCAGTTGTGGAGGCTGGCTCCAGGATGAGCCTGTCCCACCAGGGTGTCCAGCACACTCTCCATCCAACACAGGTGTTATCCAAACCCATGGTAGATGATCCCACACATCAGACCCAGCAGTTCATGACTGATGGCAACTCACCCTCCACCACCATTCCCAGAGATGAGGCCAGTCCCCATCCAGTGGGACAGTAATAACAGATGCCTCAAGTAGTGCAGGTGCAGCAGAGGGAGCACCACCAGGCTTGGTTCTAGACATGCTGGGACCCGGTGCCACAGCTGGAGGAGGCAAAGTAAATGGATCATAAAAAACTGGCTGACCTTGAGGCTTTAAAGTAGTTATAACAATAAGTTAAGGTTAGTAATAACCAAACCAATGTTAGTATTAACACAATGGAACATAATATCTATTAATCCAAATACATGTTCTTCTATAGCTGATGTAGCTCATACATACCTCTCAAGTTGTTAGAATGGGACAGTATGGGCCAAGCCATAACAAAAGCAGATACACAACTACACAGAACAGTTTCATATAATGTGGACTTACATAACTACCAAGGTATTCTGTAAATTGACTTGAAAATATATTGCATTCCAGGTAATCATTTATGTGGTAATCATGAAACAGTCAGATTAGGCAGCTGTTTATGAAAAATTGTGACAGTAGACAGATATGTTTGTGTACAAAAGGTAAACTAGACAGCTGTTATACCTTATTTGGCAGGCATGGGAGTAGAACTCAAAAGCTGTGATTGTAGGGGACATCTGCAAATAAAGTAACAATTGACTGCAGACATTTAGAACAGACATCCAATGAATACAGCCCTAATGCAAATATTAAGACATATTTATTTGGGAAAATACAAAGCTGCTTAACACTTTCTTGGTACTGCTGTTTATTATCTGTGAAGTCTACGCACAATATCTGCCCATAAAGTGGGCTACCTCATCCATTACCCTTTATTCCTGGAGTGAGAGGAAAAGAGAGCATTATGTGACTGAAAATGGCTTGGAGACAACATTGAACCTTAGTATGAGTTGAGCAATACATTATTCAGGCCATTTCTATGCATTCTACAGCTATTACAGTTTTACACTTAACTGCAGTGACATTAGAACAGACATGCAATGAATACAGCCCTAATGCAAATATTAAAACAGCTTTATTTAGGAAAACACAATGATGCTTAACACTTTATTGGTACTGCTGTTTATTATCTGTGACGTCTACACACAAGATCTGCCCATAAAGTGGGCTCCCTCATACATATACCTTTTGTTCCTGGAGTGGGAGGAACAAAATACAGCATTATGTGACTGATATTGGCTTGGAGACAGCCTTGAGCCATACTATGAGTTGAGCAATACATTATTCAGGCCATAGCTTTTGCATTCTACAGTTATTACAGTTTTACATTTGAATGCACCAACCTTATCATACACATACAATGCATAGAGCTCTTGTGCAATTATGTTATAACACCACAGTCCTGCTGTACACCTTTTTGCTTACTGTTATTGGCATTGTTTAGTGTTTATTGTAATACAGTTGTTAATATTCATTTATTTCACTGCACTTCTAATTGAACATTTATTGTGCTACAGTTTGTATTGTTTATTCTTTATTGCAGTATTTTTTTTATTCTTTATTGTTTATTGCACTACAGTTAGGATAATATATCTGTACTTACCACACTTATGGCATAACCTGGCCAGGCATCTGGCATGGGACTAGACTTGCGAGCTCTCTCAGCTGCAGCTGTTGGGAAAGAAACACACCATTATATATGCCAGTTTTGCACAAATTCAGGTTGAATTTTAGTAAAATACTGACAAAAATACTTACATATGTCTAGGGCATGCCCAGCCCTTACCTCTTGGACCTAGGTGTCCAAAATTCCCCTCTTATTACACTTCAGGTCAACATAGTGGTGATGACACTGCTCACCAGTGTGGGGTATACCAGTAACATTGGTAAGTTCCCTGTCCAACCAATTCCAGTCCTCAGCCTTACACTCTGAACCCTGGTAATCAACCTGCAGTAGCCTAGGTTCTTAACTGCATATCAGGAGCCCAGCAAAAACCCTGGACTCCTGCATACCTCATCCCTGGACCCAAAAGTGTGCACCCTCTCCAAAACCACCTAGCATACCATCAGTTAGATGGACTCCAATGAATACTGCAGGATTTCTGCCTATTGCACTTAATATAGGCTGTTGTACACCCTTACATGTCATTCAGCAACATTAAAAAAGT